>NC_052540.1:2140384-2446153 GCF_016699485.2 Gallus gallus | reverse complement strand
AGATAAGGACTGAGCAGTAAGGTGGGGAGCACAGCCCCAGGGCATGAGGCACTGCTCCAGTGCAGCGCCCTTGGTGAATGGCTTTCCCTCCTGCTCCATTTTCCTCACTTTGTACTTGAAAGTCTTTGTTGCGGTAACTTTGGATTATAATTAGATTGACTTGAAAACTGAATTATCTGCAAGGAACTGCTCGGATCACAGAGGAGGTGTGTGGAATTTGTATGCCCACCCTCAGCACATGTCACCTTCAAGAAGCAGCAAATAGATCCAGCACCTAATAAAATGAAAGACGTGTCTTAGGAGACTGGAGAGAAAGACACAGCAGCATTAATCTAGGGAGAGACTGGTGTCTTCGCTTCTTCGGCGTGGCAGAAGCACATGAGCTGCTTCAGTGCAGCTTTTTGAGTGACAACATGATTCAGAGAATTGTGTTTGCCTGCCCTCAGTTGCAGAACTGGCTTTTGGGATGAACAGATTGGATCAAACGTTGTTCTATGAACTTGATTAAGACACAGAAAGCAGACTGTCTGAACTGTAAGGAAAGCAGCTTGGATGATTATCTCACTCTTTTTTAACATGCATATTTTCACTGGCCATTAGATTTGATGTAATGCTCTTATGCACTTAGTAAAGTGTGTAGCAGCATTACTGCACAAACGTCCAGGAGCTGTACATCCTCATCTCGAGTGCTGTTATTACACGCATCTGATGTTGCTCGGCAGCTCGGGATGATTGCCCCTACAGCCAGCATGCTAGAGCTTAGCATATGCCTTTAGACATCATACGTAGCATCAAACTCCCACTGGCTCCAGGGAAAAGGACCACATCTGAGGTAAGCAAACTGAATGTCCTGAGCAGCCTGTCTCACAAACCATGCTCCCTGGGGAACCTTTGTCTGCAAGCAATCCAGTTTTGCTTGGAGTGAGCTTCAGGCAGCTGCAGAACTGCAGCCTACCTCGGCTTCTCTCTGACAGCGAGCAGGAGGGACTGCCAGCTTCTGAGCCCTATCCCAGTGCAGAGATAGGCAGGATTGCAAGGGAATTGAGTTGCTTGAGGGAATGTGATAATGGAAGCTGAAAAATAGTTTGACTCACTTTTGTCCTGCACGGTGGGGTCAGGAGCAAGCCCCGGTGCTGCTGTGCGGTGGTGTCTGTCCACAGCTCCCTTCGGCAGAGCAGCAGCACTGCTGCAGTGCCGGGATGTGGGCTGAGGTCTCAGGCAAGGTCTGGCACATAAGGGACAGGATTTTACAACAGAGTAAAATGTGAGCCTCACGAAATTTATAAACTTCACGTTTTAAATTACAATGGAATAAATTTCCTTTTTAAAAGGAGTTGTTGTCCTGTTCCTGACAATTGTCTCCTGTGTTTTACAAGGGTATGAAGGAAAATTCTGAGCGTGTTTTAGCACTGTTCACATTCTATGGTCTGTATTCAGAAGATCTTGTTTAATTTCCCCCTACAGTTAACTTCTTCCCAGGGCATCTCCCCTGGCTGCCTTCTTTGTGTTCAGCTCTTAGGAAGTTGGCAGCCTCCTTAAAACTTCAGTACGTTTGTAGCAGAGGCTCTTGTTGCGGCACGTGAGTGTGATGAGGTATGAAACTGAGTTTGACTGATACCTCCTCTTTAGATCCACTTACCTTCAGTTTAAATGAGACAAGCCGTCCTCCTAAGAATCGTTTGAAGAGTTTCTCTCGTCTGTTCATATGAGGTACCTGCAGGAAAAATTGGTGGTTGAAAGTGTAAGGTCAGCAGATAGATCGTATGTTGCTGTGGGGTTTTTTTGGTGCAGGTGGAACGCAGGGTCAAATTTACCTTGTGTACCTTATCTTTGAAGTTAATGCTGTTACACGTGTCCTTTGAGTGAACTAACCGATGGCAGTATTGGTACCCATGTGCTGCCCAGCCATAGTGCCAAGGCCGTGCGCCCTAAATCATGTGGGAGATGGTTCTGCAAAGCTGATGTGCAACTTGTCCTGTGAGGGGGGGGGGGGGGGGGGGGGGTGGAAAGCAAAGTAAAGTAGTCATTGTGGATGTTTGTATTAAAGAAGGTGGCAGCTGTGGCACACTGTGTGGCTCCAGTGAGTGCTGCTGCTCTGCGGGCACCACAAATGCATGGGGTGGGGGCTGCTCCGCTGGGAGTGGCTGTGTGCTGGGGAGCACCGCCATGAATGGCACCATTCACTTCTCTCTTGGACTCAGTGCTTCCAATTCCTTCTGTCCAAGTTCAGATATCAAAGGTCAGTGTGAGTTCGTCGTACTGTTTTACCACGGGAGCGTTTTTGGTTATTGGAGAATAACAGGAGATAAAGGTCTTCCAAATAGCTGGTTTCATCTGGTATTCGTCGGGCATCAGCTTGTTTTCAGATTGTCTCTGGTGAATGTACTGCAGTAATCTTGAGCAGCGTGCTCTTACACACCTTTATTAATCTTCTTGTCACTGTACTTGCTAAGCATTCCCTCAGTATTAGTTTTTAGAGCTTGCTTGTTTGTTTTTTCTATTTATTTTCCATCTTCTTTGCTCTGTCCCTTCTCTTTGTGAAAGCAGAAACAGTGAGACTCTCATACACCATTGGTAACACAGCAATAAATTTTGTTTAAATCCTAATGGATTGCAGCGAGGTTGAAGGAATTAAAAGAAATGTGGAGAGCAAACACCTCTTTTCTCAGGGGCAGTGGTAATGCTCTGCCCTTTCCTGTAAGTCCTGTGCCTTTGGGTGGGTATGGAAGTACTGGAGTATTTTCCCTATTTAAAGTGCTTAGCATGAAGGGTTGAGAGTGAGGACTAACCTCAATACCCATAGGTTTCTGGCTGGCCTTCAGCCTCAAAATCTGCTTGACTTAAAGCAGCCTGATTCCTTCCTGAGCTGCGGAAGGAGATCTCAGCGCCCTGCTCTGACCCAGGTGTCACTGCAGCTGCCGTGGGGAGAGCTGTGAAGTCCTTGAAGAAGAATGAGCTGGATGCTTGTGCTTGGTTCAGCACTCAGCACTGTGGGGATGCTGGGCTGATTGCCTGTGAAGCATGCCCTCCTGCAGAGTGCTCCTCTAGTGCAGGCACGCACCTAAAGGCGTGCGAGGGAGCTGTCCCTTTCCTTAGCTCATGTGGATGGAGCAGCTGGACTGGAGCAGGCACGTATTGGATTTCCCTTCATTTTGTAGGACTGAGGACCCTGTGTGTGCTGAGCATGACGCTTTGGTATTAAACCACTGCTTTAGTGCAGAATAGGTGGGTTTTGTCCACTGCAGAGTCAAGGACCTGCTCTAGGTAAGTTCAGGGATGGTGCTCCACACCAAGCGTCAGATAGGACTGAATAATGAACGTGTAGGATGAATGACCCCTGCACTTGCCCACAGCCCAGAGATTTAGGATACGGTTGCAGTCTTGGGAGGTTCCCCCGGGGACTGAAACATCCTTCATTGGAGCTGTAATATCAGGTCCAGAAATCCACTCTGTTCGAGTGACGGAGGATCAGCAGTGGCCCTGATGTGGGCTGTGTGAGTGAGTTCCTCTCTGTGGTGTTCACACCCAACAAAACCAATGCTAAAGAACCCAGCTTTTGGTTAATACTGACTTAGGTGAGGGAAGATGGCATAGTGGTGGTATTTAGGACAGTGGGAAATTATTTTATTAATATTTGTGATGTGGCAGCAGATAAAGGTCGCAGCCACGTGTGCCTTGCAGGAATGCTTTCTTTCCAAGTAAGAGCTCCATACTTCCAGAGTTGCTGTGCTGATACATCCGCAGACTTGCTGCCTGCTCTTCAGTTTGACGTGGACTTATCTTAGGAAATACATGTGTGAAAACAAGCTGACAAATAACTCTGTTGTGTAAAAATTCTCTGGAATGAAGGTTTGTTTTTCTTTCTGCGGGTGTGGAGCGAGGGATCAGAGGCACTACTAATATGCCTGATTACTTATGAATCCTTGTGTGGAGAATTGGCCCAGTTCTGCTTGGTTCTTAGTCCTTGGGGATCGCTGATATCATTTTCGTTACGTGAGGGGATATTTTTTGGTGTGGTTGGTTTTTTTTTCTTTCAGAATCCGAATAAGAAGCAGAGGGTCAATATGGTGCGTTCTGTTTGTGTGAGATTTCTGTGCTCTGCCAAATTCATTTCCTGTCCAACCCTGACTTTGTTTTTTAAAGCTTATTGCAAGTCAGGTCACACAGTCCTGGTTCATTTCTTTCTGATGGGCCTGAGTCAGTCTGTTCCAGCCCGAGAGGCGGAGTGGCTGCATGCAGCTCACTCCCCTGCCTGCAGTGCAATGCGGCACATCCCTGGGCAGCGTTGGATGCTCACAAGGTTCTCTGTGTATTGGTGGTGAGAGTCAGCACGTAGAACTCTTGGACATCGTGTCCCGTTGCCTCTTGGAGTGCCCTTCTCTGCAGTCTGTTAGCCCGTTCTGTGTGTGAGGTGTTTGCTTGTTACACTGGGGTTTGGATCACACTTGACTGTTTATGCCAAGCGCAGGTTGTCTGCCCGTGTGTAGGCATGGAAAAGAGCCTCTTAAGTACTGACCTCTGGTTCTGTGAGCACTTCCTGTGTCCCATTCTGCTCTTATAAATGCAGATGTTCGAGGAACAGCATGGAGGAGCAGGGGGTTGTCCTCAAGCAGAGGAGAGCACAGCTCATCCTGCACCGTCACGGTGCTTGGCCTGACGGAGAGGTCAGGGAGCAAACAGCAAGGTGATTACGCATTTCATGGGCCTCAGAAGGTGAAAAGATGTAATAAAGTCTGCAGATCATATTGATTTGGAGCAAGACTGTGCTGTCTTCCAGCCTGTTTCTAACCAGCTGTCTGTTAGCAGTATGTCTGGGACACCAATGTGTTTTCTAACATATCTCAGCACTACATTGCCCTGATACTCAGTCAGAATTCATTTCCGCTGGTTGTTCTCCTTGTGTTTTTCTTCCTGGGAAGACCCAATACCTCTCCTGAGCTGTTGGGCAGCCTGGTTTCCCTCTGGGACACTGTGGCAAGGCAGGCTCTGCACCAGGCTGCTGCCTGCCTCTTCTGGATGTGTGCTGGGGCTGGAGGCTTAACAGGAGGTCATTCTGTTCAGGTGTGATTAGGGGCACAAGTGCCACACTGAGGTGGGCTGAGCTAGTGAGGGTGTGCACTGCCACGTCTGCAGCGTTTCCTTTAATTGGTATTGGTGGGGGCAGCTCACTGGTAACTGCTGTGCACTGTGCTGTGTGATTAACTGCAGAACACTCTGCTGGCCTCTGTCCCCCATTCATGTACAGCAAAGCAAACTGCTAAGGGCACTCCGTGGTTATCACAGTTCAGAAAATGACTGTGTGCAGGAGTGCTGCATGCTGTAACTGCTAGCCCTGACATCCCACCAAGTTTGTCCCATCAGACTCACTGTCACGCACAGCTTCAGTCAAAGCCTCCCTTTCTTGACAGCCCTCTGCTCCTTCCCTGAAAAAGGCAATGTTCTTCAGCCATCAGCACAGTCCTGCTGTCACGGTGGGGAATGGCAAACCCCACAGCACTGCTGAGGCTGTAGGAACCGTGCTTGCTTCCTGGCAAAGCGCACTGGAAAGAACAGAGGCATTTATCCTATTACTTTCCATGGGTGTATGGGGGGGGGGGGGGGGGGGGAAGGTATGTGCTCAAAATTCTAATATAAGGTACTTTCTTCCCTTCCTAAAAGCTGCTGTGTTCTGGTCTGACATGAAAGAAGTTGGTCATCCCACTGCTTGGCTGTAAAAGTGCTGCTCATGTGCAGCAATTACAGTTTCTGGTTTGAATCGGAAGCAGGCTCTTGGTGATGATCAGTGCAGGAGCGGCTGTTCATCTGCATCCAGCGTGTGCTCTGCTGAGTGACCCTGCCCAGGGCCTGGTGGGTGCCTGCACCCCGTGGTGCATGCTGCTGGGGTCATGGCAGCCTCGGGTGGCTGCCAGGGGATCGAGGAGCCCGGGGAGCGGAGCCTTCTGGGTGCTGGCAGCGTTCCCTTCAGGCCAAGGGTAAAGCAGGGCGGCGCAGAGGGCTCTGGTTTGACACAGCCTATGAGAAGTGCATCCTGCGTATCAATAACTGCTGGTAATGTGCTGCCAGTATAAGTTTAAGGGGAATCTATTTTTAAAAGCATACAAAACTTTCTGTTGTAATTCTGATATCGCTCATCTCTTCTGTGCTTTCCTTTAGCAGAGCTCACACCAGCTTTCCAGTAACCTGAGTCATATCTCATCTTTAGGTCCTTCCTGCACCGCAGACCCTGCCAGGAGAGATGGAGTTTTATCTTCCCCACCCCTGGCCAGATGCTGGTGGCTCTACAGCCCTGTGAGCTCCAGCTCCTTCCAGCAGAGAGCCTGCTGAAACTAACCTTACTTTATCAGCCTCTCAGTGGTAGAGTATTACACAGTCAAATAGGTGCCGTTTTGCTTTTTCTTCCTGTGTTCCTCCATGGTTAGCTTTTCCATGTTGTGTAGCCTGCCTTATTTCGTACACGCCTGTGTTCTGTGTAATTACAGTGCTGCAGGATGCCCTGAGGGGCTGGGGCTGGTGGGTCCATGAGGAGCAGAGGACAGGGCTGGTGTATTAGTGCAGGTTGTGTCCCTGATGCCACAGCAGCAGAGTGGGGGGAAAAGTGGGCCCTTCTGCTTTATTTTCTCATTATTAGTGAAAATAATTCCAGGCCCCCAAACGAGATATCTCAACCCTTTGTTCGCTCTTCTCTTTTATACCTATAATATTTATTGTAGCAAATTTTAAGAAACGTGCAGGCACCCACACACATGCACGGAGTTAGATTTCAAGTCCTAACAGGAAACGTGTAATCTGCTTGAAGATTAAAGTGCCAAGCGCTCCTCTTAAGATTGGGAACCTGACACGGATGTGATTGTGAATTACAGATTGCTTTGTGGTATCAGCGAAGAAGAAAAATGAATGTGAAAATAGAAGGGTACGGACTTGTTGAGTTCTGTAGCCGTCCTCAAACAGATATGGGAAGCCTGAAGCTGTTGGATCAGAGCGGATAAGCAGAAGTAAAGCCAGTGTGTTACAGGAATATATTTTCCCCTTTTGCTGAGATTCTGTGATAGGAGAAAAATAGGAGTTTTGTATAAAATGTGGCGGAGCAGATGTTTGAACGCGTGTCCTCAACACTGAAGGTTAAAAAGGTGTACTGAGTAAGTCAGTTTGCAGAGAGGAATCCCTTGCTGCTCCAGCTTGGTGTGGGAAAGGAGCCATCCCTACTGAAGCAGTGGTAGCGAGAGGACACCTGAATCCCACTGCTTCTGAGGACAGAGTGTAGCCACTGCCAGAGTACCCCAAGTTTACTCCGCTGCCAGAAGTTGAAAACGAACCTTGTCAAAGAGTGCTTTGGCATAGTAAAAGGTTTGGACCTGGCTTACCAAATGGTAGAAAGCTGCAGAGTGGAAGTACAGCAGGTATGGTGCTCTCCTGGTAACTGCTCTGTTGCCACTGCTGGGTGCTTACCTGCATCCAGTACAGCTGGAGCTCATGTTCTGCCATGGCTTTGCAGGGCAGACAGCGCTCCAAGCTCACTGCAACTGGTTCCCCACCATAGCCTCAGTTTGCAAAGTATGTAAATATCTTAAAAATAACCCTTTCACTCTTCTTCCTATCACTTAGAATAGTGAAAAAATGTACCGTGGAATAGTAGTAGGCTTTGCTGACTCTAGAGCCGACTGGTTTGCAGAGCAACATCTGTGCTTTCATGTTGAAAGCATGGCTGTGCTGTGAAAGCTGGGTTTGCTGGCTGTGCAGGCAGGCCATCAGTGCTCATCTGAGACGGGGACCTCAGGAGGTCACCTACCCAAGCAAGGTCACCTACCCAAGCAAGGTCACCTGGAGCCAGCATCAGGACTAGTGTTTGGGCATCTGCAAGGAAGGAGCCTCCACAAGCTTTCTAGGCAACGTGTACCAGTGCTCAGTCACACTCGTACTGGGGAAAATAGTAGTTCTTTCTTGTCAGACAGAGCCTCCAGGTCTCAGCTATGCCAGCTGCCCATTGTCCTGGTGTGGAGCATCTCTGGAAGGAGCCCAGCTCCAGCTTACATCCTTCCTTCAGGTGTTTGGGCACACAGCTGGGAGACCAGCAGTCTTCTCTCACCAAAATGATGCTGACATACCCTTCCTCCTGGTGTGTACGTGGGCTTGAGCCTGCTTCAGCCTCTTACTGATACCCTGATGAACTAGGCCAGCATCTTCTAGGATGCTTCATTCTGTCAGGTGGGAGAAGGATGAGAAAAAAGGGAATAAAGGTACTACTTTTTTTTTAATTTAAGTGTAGACAAGGAAGCTTCAAGGTGTGGGATAGAGGAGGGTGTCCCCTCTCTGCTGGCAGAGCAAAGCTGCTGTGTTCCTGGCCCCAAAGATGCATTACAGGAAGAAGTGGTGTTCCACAGCAGCCACAAGCACAGAGGTTTCTGCATCAGCCCTGCAGGGGACCAGGCTCCCCAAGGCTCTTCTGCTCGCTGCAGCCTGCCCCAGGCCTGGGCATTGCCAGCACGACCTTGCCAGATGCCTGGTGGGATCCAGCTGCTGGGTCTGTGCTCTTTGCCCCATGTCCTTCCTCTCCACATCTGGGAGAAGGCATCTTTGTCTCTTGCTGGGGAAGGGCTTTGAGTTGATGACTGATGGGCACATTACTGCGGCAGCTCCCTTCCCAGGCTCTCTTCTGCTATTTATTCTCATAAGGGCAGGATGAGCCCAGTCAGCCCCAATAATAGAAATGTCAGAGACTGCTGAGGATTTGCTGAGATAAATGCTTATTGGAATTTTAGCGTGGCAGGAAGCATCAATTCTGACAGTAATTTTCTTTGTGGAAGAGCTTGCTTGATTTCTTCTTGTTTGGGTATGGTTTTGTTCCCTCCAGACTCTTTCTACTAAAAGTTTAGAAATCTGAAATTTCTTAAAAATCTGCCGATATTGCAGCATGTCAATATTAGTGTCATGATGCAGAGCTCCAGGAAAATGCTGTCATGACTGCTTTTCTGTGTTGCTTTTTTGTTTCCCTTGTAAGAGTACTTAGGTACAGAGACAACAGCATAAACCATTAACCAATGGGTAATTACCATTACCCATTACCAGAATGCTCTGAAAATAATTAAGGAAAGCAAGAAATACTCTCACACTTCAGGCCTTTCCACTCTGACTGTGTGTGTGAGGAGACTGTTGCACTAAGATAATTTCCACTGCTGTAAATGTTGAGCATTTGTTCTCTCCCTTCAATGCCCATTGCGAGAGCACCCAGTGGCAGTGAGGATGGCTTCTGGCTTTTTGTGTTGTCTTGGTTCTGTTTTGTTCTGAAGTGCCCAGATCTGTTTAGAAATACAAATTCCAGTGTCACAGTTCCCTTGCTGCAAAGCGAAGGAAAGCTAGTGGTTGTTGTCTTATCAGCTTACGTGTTTGGAAAGCAAGCAGCTCGAGGTATTGGTGGTAATCTGTGCTGCTGGATCAAGTGGAGAAGCAAAAGAGAAGACGGAGTATCTGCCAGTGCAGGAAAAAAGCTGATATGGATGAAAGAAAAAATGATCTCCCCAGATGGGTGCGTGCTGTTAAGTTCAACTCGAGGTCAGAGCTGCTATCAAAGTATCACACTTTGGGACTAAACCCAGGGCAGAGATTTTGGGGATAGCTCTGTCGGTGTCACTGGGTTATTCCTGGGGTCCATCTGACCTTGTGCAGGTAAATGTGGCTGTGAGGCGAAAGGGACCTCTGGCACGCTTCATCCTCTTTTCAAAGAATAGTTTTGGGGTTTGGTTTCGGGTTGGTTTTTGTCGTTGCCTTCTCCCTTGGTTAGGCTCCCTTGGTTAGACAACAGGAGCAGCCTCCTCCCACCTAAAGGGAAAACCTCAAGGGTCTGCTGCAGCAGGACTTGCCCACAGCTCTCCCTGCTGCCCTCACAGGCAGCCCAGCTCCTGCTGCTGTGGTGTGAGCCTCGTCCCTGCACCCTGCTCCCCACTAGGGCCCAGCGTGCCCATGGAGACTGCAGTGTCTGCACTGCAGTCCTGCGTGCTGAGGCCCATCTGCTCCACGCTGTGCCGCCCATCTCGAGTGCTCACTTGGCTGTGAAGGTTGCGCTGCATTGCCAAGCGGTTGGGTTTTCGGAGGCTCACTGGAGAGATGAATCACTTGTACGGCTGAGGGTTTCTCTGCACGTCTCTCCGCACAAGCACACCTTAATCAAGCACTCACTTGAATGTAAGAAGTGCCTGAGCTAAGAGGGCTGGCACTTTGAAGATGCCCTTTGCTTAATTCCAGTTGTCTGCTTAATTAGACATTTGAGAGTGCTGTTAATTGATTGATGAACAATTAAAACGGCTCCAGCTTCTCCCTGACGAAGATGCATGCAGCAGCTAACTAACTCTTCTCATCTTCCCCTCTGGGGATTTATTTGCTTTGCGGTTCCTGGTGGCTGCCGTGCCTGTTTTGGTCTGTAGCTCTAGAAACACACAACACAAACACATTAGAGGTGTCTCTAAATAAACACACATTAATGCTTGGTGCTTGTCATGCACTTGGAGCCACAGCTACACCCTGGGAAAGGAAAGCTGAAATGGGAAAAGGTGAAAGCTGCACAAGTCAGGGATTTTCTTCTCTGGGATCCTCTGTTTGTGGCTCCACATTATATTTTATAATTAGACTCGGGGTCGTGGGGTCTTGTGACAGTTATGCCAACTATAAATGGCCTCTTTATCAAAACAGGGAAAAAAATCTGAGTGAGAATGTATTAATTAACTCCAGTTCAGGCTCTCCTTGACTGTCAGCCTCACTCCAGTTTCTAATGCTGGGTGTATTGTAATAGCCCGTTTCATTTAATATTTCAAATGCCTGAGGGATTTGGCAGTTCGCAGACATTTAATTGCTGAAGGGGTGATGGTGAGGGACAGTCCTGGTGGGATAGCATTAAGGGACAGCTCACACAGCGTGTGTGTGTGTGTGAAGCCGGGGAGCACCCAGGCACAGTGCCTGCCTATGGCCACAGCACGTGTGGGCAGGAACAGAAGGATCCGGGCACCGCAGGCAAAGCAAGAGAAACCTCAGTTCAAGCTGAGATTAGATAACAGAGCGGGCAGCTGCTCTAAGCGCGCTCTTCACAACGGCCTCGGGGGCATTTATTCCTTCCTTCTCCCACACAGCTTTGTTACAGAGGCTTTGCTGAAAAACAACCCCAGCTGGAGGGCTTTGAGTATTTTTCTGGAGAAAGTGGCAGGCGTGTTTCCAAGCTGAGGGGCCTTTCTGCTCGCTTAGGTTGTTTCTGTGGCTGGGTACCCTGGCCTGAAGAGGGATGAGCTAGATGTGAGAGCTTATTATTTTTCGGGCAAAAGATGCTTTTATGTGCTGTGCAGGAAGCATGGCGTATGCACTCTTCCATTACCCTCACCTATAGCCTCAGGTTGGTGCAGTATTTTGCTGCTCATTTACAGATAGCCCATAAAAAGCCAGAAATTTGTAAGAGGCTAGGACGTGCTGTCAGGCATGGGAGGGGAAGTTCATTTGGTGTCCACACCAGCAGCTGGGCAGAGTGATGAGCACAGCTGAAGGATTAGGCTCCTACAGGGGAAAGAGGCAGGCTTCTTTTCCTGAGAACTGGCTGACTGGCAGAGCTCAGAGAGCAGGGTCAGTGGTGCAGTCTGGTTGGTGGCCATAGCTGGAGCTGCTCTCCAGGGGTTGGTACTGGGTCCAGTCTTGTTGGACATCATCAGTGATCAGGAGGTGGGAGGGTTGTCTGCACCAGAAGGCTGTGCTGCCATTCAGTGAGATCCAGACTGGCTGGTGAGCTGGGCAGAGGGGAACCTGATGAGATTCAAACAAGAGCAAGTGTAGGGTCCTGCACCTGGGAAGGAATAACCACATGTATCAGTACAGGTTGGGAGCTGACCTACTGGAGAGGAGCTCTCAGAAGGATGTGGGTGTCCTGATGGACTACAGGTTGGCCATGAGCCAGCAGTATGCCCTTGTGGCCAAGAAGGCCAATGCTGTCCTGCGGTGAATTAACAAAGAACTTGGCCAGCAGGTCAAGGGATGTTCTCCTTTACCCCCTGGTGAGGCCACATCTTTGTCCAGTTCTGGGCTCCCCAGCTCAGGAAAGACAGGGAACTGCTGGAGACAGTCCAGCAAAGGGCTGCAAAGATGATCTGCGCCTGGAGCATCTCCCTTATGAGGAAAGGCTGTGAGACCCAGGGCTGTTCTGCCTGGAGAAGAGAAGGCTGAGAGGGGATCTTATCAATGCTTATAAATATCTAAAGTGTACCACCTGGATGCTTTCCTGCTCCAGGGAAACTGCTTTAGCAGATGGGGTTGGATTAGATGATCTCCAGAGGTCACTTCCAACCCCTGCAGTTATGGGATTCTGTGATTACCCGTTGGTGCTTTTATTACTATTCCATATAAAAATTGTATTGGCAGAGGTTTTGACCAAGCCTTGTTGCTGCAGCATTCTGTCTCCCCCAGCATGCCTGTTTGGAAAAAAAACTGTTACGTTTGGACAGGGCTCTAAATGGTTAGAAGCCATCTCTACTACCTATGCTACGGCCCATTGGCTTTAGGGGTGTGTCCCTGCACCCTAGAATGCATTAAGATTCCTTTTCATGGTTGGGTTGCTCGTCTGTGAGCCCCAGTAGTTTGATAAACCTGCCTATGTGATATTAAGAGATGGAGTGGGTGGTAGGAGAGTCAGTTGAAACATGAAGCAAGATCAGAATGTGTTTTAATGAATTTCCTTGTTCATCCAGATGTGATTGAAGTCCCACTTAAGTGGAAAATAAATGCATCCGCCATGCTTGAAAAAACCTTTTGAATATCATAAAGTTCTTTGCTAAACAAACGAAGAGTATGCCCTCAATTGCTGGTCAGAGGTGGTGTTGCCTCTTTATGAGATTAAAAAAAAGAAAGAAAGAAAAGCAATTGCATTTAGAAACATTAATTGAAAAGCCTAACGGAAGATAAAAGCAGAAAGCTTCTTTCCGAGCACGTTTCTGGATACCGAGCTGACAGGCTCAGAGCCTGGCACTGGTGCTGGCTCCCAGTGCTGCTTGGGCCCCCAGCCCTGAGCCCAGCTGCAAGCAGCCCCAGGGAGGTGAGGCTTTCACCATGGGAAGGGGGAGTTAATTACTGTGGGTGGGTGTGGCGTCTTTCCACAAGGGGGAAGATAGGATGGGGAGCTGCCTGTTTTCTGGTGAGATAAAGGGTGTAAGTTCACACCTGACAAACTGCTTGTTCTTATGGCTGGTTAAAGCACGCGTGGTTTGCTGATGTTATGTTAGAAGTCCGGAGTTGATTTTAAACTCAAAGAGAGGAGACTTAGAATCACAGAGAATCATAAAATTGCTTGAGTTGGAAGAAACCCTTAAAAGTCATCTAGCCCAACTCCCCTGCGATGAACAGGGACGTCTGCAGCTTGGTCAGGGTGCTCAGAACCAGGTCCAGCCTGACCTTGAATGTCTCCAGGGTCAGGGCACCACCACATTTCTGGGCAAGCTGTGCCAGTGCCTCATCACTCTTATTGTAAAAGTCTTCTTCCTTACGTTCAGCCTAAATCTCCCCTCATTTAGTTTGAAGCCATTTTCCTTTGTCCTGTCACAGCAGACTGCGCTAAAGAATCTTGTCCCCATCTTTCATACAGCCCCCCTTAGATACCGAAAAGCTACTTAGGTTAGACAGTGAGGAAATTCCTCACTCAGAAAGGTGGTGAGGCCCTGGCACCGCTGCCCAAAGATGCTGTGGATGCCCCGTCCCTGGAGGCGTTCACAGCCAGGCTGGATAGGGCCTGGGCAGCCTGATGGGCTGGGAGGTTCTGCCAGTGGCAAGAGTTATCACTGGATGGGCTTTAAGTTCCCTTCCAACCCAAACCATTTTGTGATTCTGTGGAAACAAAGACTGGGCTCATTTGACCTGACTTTAGCTATTCCTCTCAATTTTAGTAGGGCAGACTACTCAATAGGCTCCAGAAGTCTTTATATCTCTTGGTGTGACTCCGATTTTAGACTTCTGCGCTCAAAGCTTTTGTTGTTTATTTCTGAAACTTTGAGGACCCCAAGGAGGTCTTTGGGGAATTAACTTGGTGTTAACCTCTGGAAGTCTTCTGTCTGCCCTTCCTACATTTACAACAACATGAGCTCACACTGGAGCTCTGTATCAGTGCTTGGATTTCCAAAATCTCCAGAGATAGCACAGGACTTTGCATTGTGGCAGAAAAGCTGTCCCCTGAAGCATGTTCCAAAATATGAATGGTGTTAATTTTGAATTCGTACTGCTGAAGGAAATCTCCTTGTTCGGATTCTGGGCGTCAGTCAGCTTGTAGCTCTGCAGATCAGTGCTTGGTAAGATATCAGGTAGGTAAGCAAATGTATTTGCTAGTTGCTGTAAGCAGCTCACTATCAGTATGAGATTTTCTGCAGAAAGAATGGATGTTGATCTGTACCACATTCCTCTGTCAACAGCTGACCTTCAGTGCCTTTGTAGCAAGATGACATATAACGCAGTGGATATAATTTTGATCTAATTATATGGTGCCACTTGGTAACGCTGTGGAAAGTTCTTTTCTTTTTTTGGTTCGATGCAAGCTCAAGTTGCAGCGTTCAGCACAGCAGCAGTCAGCAAGGGCAACTTTGGAACAGAGTTTTATTTATTTGGGTTCATAAAGTGGCTTATGCAAAAATAAGGACTGGTTTTACAAAGCAGTTGTCTTAGACTGAATATCAGATTCCTCAAACATCTGTTCCAAAACCCCTGTTAAACTCTCTTCCCATTTCACAAGGAAAGCCTGAGAAAAAACAGGGAGACCTTTCAGTGTAAGCTAAAGGAAATTGACTGCAGACTAAGGAGACTGAGGCTGTCCTCTCATGTTTACTGTGCTGAGCAGTTAGCTGGAAAATTCCAGCTGCCTCAAATGTGAATGCACAGAAAGCTAGTCTACTCCTTGGAGCACATGTGTCTTCCGGAAGATCATTTAGTTAACCTGTGTGTGGATGGGAAACGTCTGGTTTATTAAGACAGACACCTGCCCTCATATGTGCTCCAAGCGAAGCCAAGGTGCCCGGCTGTGCAGGCACACTGACCCTGGAGGAGAGGCTCTGGAAAGGCGCTTGTGATGCTGAGGCCGGAATACAGCCCCACGCATCCATCTGATTTACGTGGCCACGTGCCCTGTGCTTTCTGTTCAGCTGCACAGTGGGATCACCAGGTCTTGTTCAGCCTTTTGACGTATAGCAGAAACGGCAGCGCTAGCTTTTGAAATCTTTAATTTTATGAAAACGTAGCAGTAAAACCAAATATTATGTGTCCATTTGACTTCAAATAATATGCACAGTGCATACCACGTGCAGTGCAGATGGTGCAACGTAGACAGCTGCTGGAGGGAAATGGTGCATCTGAATTTTCTAAATGCTCTCCTTTCTTAACCCCTACGTGCTGGAGCATTTTAAGAATTGAATAAACAACGTTAGTCTACTAAACTGGTCCAGATAGTTTCTTTCTGTGGCTTCCAGCTTTTAAGCATAGTCTGTGTTTTCATGTTAATAAAAGAGCAGGTTATATAAGCAATTTGACTAATATCACCCCCAGGCTTCTTTCTGCTGAAGGTTTTGTGGTACTGAGCAATTCCTTAAATCCCAAAGCTATGCGTAATTGTATGATACAGAGCTCAGCTCACCATATGCACTTTATATAATTGAGAGAATTCACTTAATTTTATCCACTACTAAAATACCATTTTACATGAGAAACGAGTCTAATTAATACAATGGACGATTCCTCCTGTCTCTAATAAACCCCGTATTTATGTTTTGTTGGTATCGAGCAAGGTCTATTTTAATAAGGGTAAATAATTATGGCTGGCCGCCCCAGCCATTTGTCAGCATAATAAAGGATAGACATAATTAAAAGGTACTGCTGACTGACCAAATAAAGTTAGACAAACAAACACGTATTCTTCTCTGAGATCTTCGGCAGGTGTCAAGTCATGCCCTGCTAACTTGGATAGGAATGACAGATGGGCACTTCCAGAGCAGCCTGTGCATGGCAGGAGGGCCGTGCTGGGGTTCCTCTTGCTTCCTTCTGCTGCTGGGTGGTGTGTGCTTCCGTGAGCCTTCTGCAGCCTCCCCAGTGCAGCACTGCATCTGCTTACTGCAGCACCAGAGGCCCCTGCTTCAGCATGCCTGAATGGATGGGCTGTTGCATCCCAGGCAGTACTGGGTCTGTGCTTATATCCAGATAATCTTTTTCTGTCTCTAAGCATTTGTATCACTTAAAAGTTTCTGGGGTTGTTTTTTCTACACCCATTTATCCTTGCAGATTCTCTGACTATGCTGCATGATAGCCAGAACCAAGAATGGGTGCGAATCCTGGTCACAGGATTCAACGGACACAACTGCTATTAAAATTAATGACTTAGGTAACGTCCACCGTTTCCTGCACCGATAGTCACTGCAGTCCATTGGTGTCAGAAGCAAAATGTATTAGCCATCCTTTGACCCTTTTGAGGTTATGAGCGCCTAGCGTTACAAAAGTAGACGTGACAGTGATGTCACCACTAGAATATCAAAACCCCTTCTGTATGACAGGAAGAGCAATGAAGACAAGCAGGTCTACATCCTCCAGAGCTCTCTCTGCTCTTGAGCCACCTCTGGAAAGCAGGCAGCATGCTGTGTGGCCTTAACCTGGTGGATTACCCAGTCTTCCTCAGGCACTCTTTTACAATACTGTGTATCTTGAATATCTGGTCAGATTGGTATCTGATTTTGTCCCCAACAGTTCTCATAGTTTGGTACAAATTGAATCTGTCACACATGCAGCGTGCAAGTCACAGTCTGCCAGCAGCTAGCAGAACAATTTCTCCTTTATCTTTAAACTTGATCTGTTGTTTCCATTCCTGGATTTCTTAGCGAGTTGCTGGATTCCCTGAGTCCTTCCAACACGTGGGTGAGGTTGGCCAGGGTGTGCCTAGCTGGGCACTGCTGCCAGTTCCTGAGTCTGCTCCTGTATGGGGACCTGGGTGCGGAACAGCAGAGCAAGGAACAGCTTTACCTGTCCCTGGGCAGGGGAATTCAGGCAGGTGCCTGAATTTAGGAGTATTGCAGGGCTGCCTTTTGTCTGCTGCTCGTCCCCAGCAGCAGCACTAAGCACTTGAAGTGCCAGGGCACCTTCCCACTGCCACCAGTGCTGCTGGCATGTTGGACGTGTAGCTCTTGCTTCCTGGGTTGCTGAGCTGCCTGCCCTCGTGCCAAACGTTGCACCTGCAGGTGGATGCGTGTCTGAGCAATGCTTGCTGCGTTTTTGCTTAATTAAACCATTTAATCAAGGTGTCAATTAAAATACTTCTCCGTGTTTCTCTGCAGTGCAAAGGGTGCTGTTTCTGATAGTTGAGGTGAGCAGCACGCAGTCACTTTTCCTATCACAATAAGCAAATAAAATGCGTAATTGATTACTGTGTCAAAAGTTTTTCCCAATAAATTAATTTCCTTCACTTCATTAACTCTGCTGACCGACTGCTAAGAGGGCTCTGTGAGCCCTGCTTGGTGGAATACGTTTTAATTTCGTACTCATGGTCATGGCAGGCAAATTTACCTCCCAGTTAATAACTGATGTATCAAGATAGTGGAAATAATGTGTTTGATTAAAATATGTTCAAAACAAGTTCACTGTTAAGAAAACCCTCTGGTTTCCAGTGTTGGAAATTAAGGCAGTAAGAAGCTTAAACAAGATTTCAAATCTACGTTTGACCTTTAATTGGCCTCAGCAAGGCAGAGCTAAATTAGCATTGTGCATTTAAAGAGATTTTTATTTCCAGAATGTTGTGTTAGCCTTGGTATCGTCCTCTAGTTTCACAAGCCATGGTGGAGAAATGAGAGTTGCCCCCCCCCCCAACTCCCCTTCCAGTCCGCCTGCTGGTGAAGTAAATGGTAATAGCACATTTCCCCTCTTTTATAGGCTTGTGCTTGAGAGTGCTAGATCTGATAGCATGCTCCATGGCTGTACTCTTCTGGCATATAAATTAGGATTTATAACACGATTTAACTCTTCCAAATGATTGCAGGGTCAGAGGTGACTGCTACTTTATGGTATGGTTTCAAGCACAGAATGTTGGGATGTTTTAGTCCTGGTAGGAAACTTTATGATAAAAGCTTCCTGTGGTAAACACAGTTTTTAGGAGGAAAATAATTCTGTGCATCCTAGTAGCAGCAATAAGATGAAGAATAACTTCTTTCTTATTTATTTGTCAAGGTAACTTAGTATTATTCTCTGCGTAAAGCTTGGGTTAGCAATTGGAGCACTGCTTAGTCTGACCCCTCTGCTGCAAAGATCTAGAGGCCTACAAGAGAGGGGTTCCCTACTTTGGATTTCCTCTAGTGCAGGGAAAAAAAAGGGGGGGTTCTGCAGATCTGAAGTGCATGTGACAGTGCATTACAGGTAGGTCTCAGGGTCTGGGATCCCTGTGTCTCCTGCCAAATGAGGCAGGACAGTGAGTGAAAACTACCGTGGGCTTTTCTTCTATTCCTGTGGGCACTTCATTACGTGCCTGAAGCCACCTCCTCATGTCACAGCCACATGCAAAGCAAATACTTGCGTTTTCTGACTTGCATGTGTATAACTGCTCTTTGTTAACGTTTGTGCAGTTCTGTAGGTAGGTAGCCTTCAAACAGTTTAAAACTGTGAGCTGAATGCCTCATGGTGTTGTGTAGCTGCATAGCTGACTCCTTTCAGCATGTCTGGAAAGCCAAGCTGTTACCTCCATATGGCAGGCTAACTTGTATTTTTGGGGTGTATTTCTGCCATGTCTTTCTGCTATGGCCACCATTCCCTTTACTTTAACTTCCGTGTTTATAATCTCCACCATTTATCTCATTCTGCTCTTGTGCCTTATCTGCTCTTACTTATGTGTGTATTCAGAGTTTCTTTTGTGGCTCTCTGAAGTTGGAGGCACTGGAACAATTTCTGTCCCTGATGGACTTAGAGCCATGGCTGTGGTGGCTGATGGGGCTGCAAGAGCAGGAGCGTGCAAAGTGAGCTTCCAGGGGAGTAGTACCCAGCTGTTGTTGCAAGAGGTGGAACTGAGGGATGCCAATTTGCTCAGCTGATGCTAAAATAGCAACAGGGCAGTGCATGACTTACGGTCCTAAACAGAAGGAAATTTTTGGTGATAATTTACCTGGAAAGACTTAACAATGGCTTTTTCCAGAAGAGTCATACTGATAAAGAGTATTGCGGAACAAACTCTGCTTTTATCTCATATTTCAAATGTTTGCAGAAGGTGAGCATGGCTGAGCCGTGGCTGCTGTCAGCCCACAACAGGTCCTAGGGCGCTTGTTCTCCTCATGGAGCTGCAGGGACAACCAGGGTAGGGAAGAGCAGAGCAGGGAGGGTGGTTCTGGTGACGGAGGGAGGAAAGAGAGAATTGGATACCTACAAAGGAATTTATTGAAAGATAACTTACAATTTCTGTGGAGTGGACATCGGGAAAGCAAATCGTCTCCAAACAGCATTCCTACAGTTTCCAGGCAAGTTCCCAGCTGCCGTGACCACACGGTATACCCACCTGGACATACTCTGCCTGCATGTCTGGGGAACCTGGGAAGGGGTCAGTGCCAGCACATTCCCCATAGCAGCCTTGACTGGGCAAGCACCAAGCCAGGAGGCAGCAATTCTTGTTTGGGTGCTGTCAGAGAGGGCAGAGACTGCATGCAGCCTGGCACCCGCCTCAGCACACTTATTTTGTTGAGCTGTTCTGTGATTATTTTTTCTGACCAGAGACAATGTAATTGATACAAGGGAGTTAGAAGTAACCTTGTCAGAGGGTTCATCATCGAAATTTAAGTGCAGAAATAGGAGTTCTGCTTCTGTCTGCGTAACTCTTCGGTTTATCCAATTTGCAATGCTTGTGATTTCTCTGAGCTTTTGATTAAGGACACAAGAGGATGTGAATGTTTATGTACAGAAGTTTAAAAAGTGACTTACCTAAGAAAATCCCTTAAATATCAGGAGCAGCGAGCTGCACAAGGATGATCTATCCATCTATCTATTTAAACAATTACAGGAGCTTATTTGGGTCAATGAAGAATGCCTGCTTTTATTCAGAGAAACTGTGACTGGGGCATGAAAAAACATGGCAAGGACTGTTAAGGGATTTTTAAGTTCCGGTGGGGAGCACCCAGGAGGCTTTCAGAACTTCTTTTTTATTATTCTAAAGTTGCCTTATATTGTGCTTGATCTTTGTATGGAATACCGGCACTGCCAATGCTTCAAACTCTAATTGAGTTGAAGGCAGTTACTGGACTCGGCAGAGGGAAATAGCACTTTACAGGTGGTCGCATTAAATGATCCAGTGGCCCCCTTCTGGTCATAAAAATGTTGAATTTTTTCCCCATTATCCTCAAATGTAGAATACGCACTGAGGTCTTTGTTCTCTTTTATATCAAGTTATAGAAGGTGCTGGAAGCAGATCCCAGAGTTTTATAGCAGGTTATGAGAAGGAGGAAGAGAATGAAAACAGGAAACAAAGCACGTCCCAAAATGAGCCCATCCTCAGCACGCGAGAGCTAAATTGGTGTAATACATTGCCAGACCCACTACAACACAAAGCACAGCAGACAGCTCCATGCCCTGCAGAGCCCTCTGCTCACTGCATCGCTGTGCTGCTCTCCAACCAGGGTGGGTCTGCGTGTGGTGCCACAAGGCCTGGTCAGCCCAGGGGCAGGAGGCAGCTGTGCTCATGGGACACCGTGGCCTGCTAGTGTATGTACGGCATCACCAGAAGCAGGCTCATGGCCTGGCCTGCTGCACAGTCCTCTGTGCAGTTGGGCTTCCCCACAGCTCACGTGGAGTGCCATGGTTCCAGGCCTGTGTGTGCCAGCAGGCCACGGGCCGTGTCCTGGGCCCCGCTCTCATCATCTGTTCTGGTGGGACTGCAGCACTGTGCTCAGGGGGCTGAGGGAATCCATCCCGTTACATGTGGTAAAAGTGCAGGACATCTTAGAGGCAACCAGGGATTGACTGCTGCCGTGCTCTGAGATTGGAAATTGTACAGCTGATAGTACTCATTGTGTCCGCTTACACACTGTAAGTGGGAGAAAGCTCTGGGCTTTGGTTTGCGGGGCTGGCAACGTTAATGTCTCTTGTGGGACTTAACTATGAATTGAATTTTTTAGGAAATCCTTGGTAAAGCTAAAGAGCATTGACAGTAGTGTGTGTGCAGCATGACTCTGAGGCTGAGTGAGGAACATCAGTAATGCTGTTGCTGAGGTAATTTAAACTGAAGACGAATTAGCAACAAGAAAAAATCTGAAACTGTATACACCGGGTTTCTGCACAAAGTGATCTGTTTCGAAGCATCTGGGCCTTACGTGTCAGAAAGCTGTATCTTCAGTGCAACCAGCCATGGGAGCCTGGTGTGCACTAGTGCTTAGCTCAGGCTGTGGTAAGGACTGACCAGGTGTATCTCCTGCTGCCCGAGTGAAGTAGCGCTGTCCCTGATCACTCAGATCTCCTTTTTTTTCCAGGCTTTTTTTTTCCCCAGGAATCCTAGATATTAGGAACTAGGTATGAGGAAGGCATCCTTTTTTGTGAGGGTGGTGAGACATGGAACAGGCTGCCCAGTGAGGCTGTGGATGCCCCCTCCCTGGGAGCACTCCAGGCCAGGCTGGATGGGGCTGTGAGCAACCTGGGCTGGAGGGAGGTGTCCCTGCCTATAGCAGGGGGTTGGAACCAGGTGATCTTAAAGATCCCTTCCAACCCAAACCATTCTGTGATCCTGTGATTTTATTAATCCCTTGAAAAGCTTGGTTTTCTCTGTGCAGTTTATAGGCAGGGTTAGAAAATGTAATCCTCTATTCTGATTTCATCATTATTTTCTCGTGACCTGTGAGGTCTTTCTGGACACGTACAGTGAGCCAGGCTCCTTGTTTTCTATGAGCTGTGATTGCACTGTTGAGCTGGCTACCTTTCCCAGAAGGGGTTCAGGCAGCTGCTGTGCATGGCTCCCTGCTGGACTTACCTCCTGTCTCATATGGTAGAGTGGGATGTCTGCTCGCGCTGAGAGGCCAGAGACTTGCTGCTCTGAAGGAGCCACTGAAATGATGTTGGCTGCAACCCAAAGTGTGGGCAGAATTGGACTCCACCAATGATTTGCCTGCAGGCAGTGGGGACTGTCGCTCACAGATGCTTACAGCTGGTTGTCCCCGGCTCCACAGGTCCCAGTGGAGCAGGTGGTAGAAGGTTGGCCTCCTGCAGTCACTGTGCAAGCTTTTAACTGCTGCCTTCTCCCTTTTTCCTTTTAGCAGTAGCCTGTCTGCTCATGAGTTAGGCTCAGAAACCAACAGGCTTGTTTAATTGGCTTTTTGGAAGACCTTGCAGGCATTAGGTCTGTCCTCTCTGGGGTGCTGGGGCAGAGGTTGAGCTTGAGATCTAATGGCATTACCCTGAAGGCTCTGCACTGCTCTGGTGAGAGAGCAAATGGGTATTTCAGGCAGATTTAGAACCGGGAAGGGAGACGGGAGAAGAAAATACTGCACAATTGTTTGATGTGCTGATCAAAAGATAAACTAGAATCAAATTAAACCTCAGGGGTTTGTACGACTTCGCTTATGTTTTATGCAAATCCTCCTGTACAAAAAGGAATAAAACACCATTGCATTTCAGGGCAGATGGGGTGCAAATAGTAGCATTTTCCCCCCTTTTTATTCAGTGACTTACATTGTTGTTTTATAATTTCTCCTTACCTGTACCTCTTCATTTCTGATCATTAGGCATGATCGATACGATATTTGCTCATTTGACCACTTTGAATCAGGAACATAGGCTTTTTGGATAGTTTAAATTGGCACAGCAGTGGGTCTCTCTTGAATTAAAACCCATAAAGGTCTGTCTCATGGTATCTTTTATACTGGCAGTGTGAGCTTTCTATTGTCTTTCACTAATGCATCGTATATGCACAGAAATATGACATACCACTTCATAATGTAGGGAACAGTCTTATATGGTATTTGTGCTCCCTTATTCTGAAATATGCTCACCAGTAATGGAACCTGCCGTCTCCATCCCGAAACCGAATGACTCAAACAAGCTGAAGCCAAGATCCACACAGTGGATTCCCTCTCTCATTACAGCACTTGGATTCCATTGAAGCCTCCTCAAATGTAAGAGGCAGATGCACAAGACAGGTGGCAGTTTCTATAAAGTCTCAATGCTGACATGAGCCATGAAAAATCCTTCATTTCCCAACCCCCAGAGATTTATCCCTGAGATTCGTAGTCTGCAAGGCTTGTGTGTTTGGTGGGCTCTGGGTTTGTTTGTCAACATTGTGGATACCGCAACAGAGTGATTTCTCCTCACAGCCATTCCATTTCTCTCTTGGCATCTCATCAAAAGGCTAAAGGTGCACAGCTTGAGGGTGTGGTATGTGTTTGCTTTTATTTTTATTTTATTCCTTGAAATGAAGGTTGGAAGTCAAGAAGTGAACTCTGTCAAAGGCTGAGACAAAATCTCAGAATACGACCAGGTATTTTCTCAAATGAAACACCTCTCAAATATTCTAGATTGCCTAAAAGCACATAGGAAAGCATGTAAGAAGCAGTTTGTCTCAGGTATGAGCAAGCCCTAAAAAATCTTAGAACTAGAAATCGACAGTGCTTCTGGTAAACACGGCCTCTTACAAAGCAAAAATATCGATCTTACAGCTCAAAGTACAGCTCAGGAAAGGCTATTTCAGGAGGCATATTGGTGCCGGCTGCCTTTTGCTTATGTCTTGTTTGCAATTTAGTTGAGAGTTCAGTGTGAGTGAAACAAGGAAATACTTTGACTTGTGCTAGGAGAGCCGTACTGAAGGTACAAGATCGTTTCTGTCTCGAGCTAAACTTTCAGCTCTTCTTTCCACATATCAGGAATCAGTGTTTTCCTTGGACAAAGGACACTATCAGTCTGTCACTGCTCTCAAATTTCTGGTACTTTATCTTATCATAAAGTACTGTAAGATGGTTTTACGAAGGCAGCTATTGTCATAACTACTATGATCATTTTACTTGCCTTGCTGTATTCCTGGCCTTTTGTCTTTTGTTAGCTGGCAGATGAAAAACTAAAACAGGCTCTTGTGGGTGGAATCCACAAAATGGCAATATAGGGTGGAGGTAGGCAGGCATTTTTGATGCCATGTGTTTGCCCCGTTACTGATGTCAGTTTACTCAAAGTTTGAGCACACCTCTGTGCTGGTCCTGGGTGTTCTGCTCCTGCAAGACAAGTGTGCTCCGCCAGCAGGGCTCAGCTGCTGCTTGCTGGCATTTGGCTGTTGTAGCCCTTGCATCTGCTAAGGCTGCTGCACCTGGGTGAGTACAGGGGATGGAAAGCTGAAGCACAGGTTATGGCTTGTAGTGTAGAGCAGTAAATGCCGCATAAAGGAGATGGCCTTCCCCTGTGCTGGGTGTGCCACTGGAGGACGTGCAGAAATGCGCTCTTTGGTACGGCGCTTCCCTTCTGAGCATCTGATTTTGTTGGATGTATTTAAAATAAAACATTAGATGAATGTAAACTGATGAGAGATTCAGTAGACTGAAACTGCTCACAACTGTCAACTCTAAACTGTTTTTTAATCTTTAAATTGCTTTTTTTTTTTTTTTATCTTTTGAATTCCCACTGCCACGGCAATCAGTATACAGACGTGATAATATGGAAATGCTGACATTCAGAGAACCTTTTTCTATCACAAAAATTCTGTATAAAGATGGAGTTCTGAGATTCTCGAGCTGAATATACTGCATTCTCCTGGCTTCTGCAGATGGCCCTTCTTACTACACACCTGTCAGTCATAGCACAGGCACCAGCAAAGAAGAGCAGCCTGGCTGTTAAAGGGCAGATACAAGATGCAGGAGCAGTAGGTGCAGTTTCTGGCTCTGTTGCAGAATTCCTGCATAAACTTGAGCAAGTCAGTAGCCCTTCTATGCAGAACTACCTTCACCTGCTCTTCTCCTGTCACGTCCAGTTAGGCTGTAAATTCTATGCCACGTGGAAAGACTTTCTTCAGAGCTAAGAAAGCATTTCTGTGTGTTGAAACAAGCGTCCAGTCAGAGCCCATCTTAGGCTGGTGGCTTCTGGCAGTTGTGATACAGTTGCTGGTGGGGAGCAAGTTCTTCCCCATCATTTCTATTCCCAAGGCTCCCTTGGAGAAAGGCTGGCAAAGGCCAGGCAGCAGCCAGCTCCATCCAGTCCATCGTTTCTCTGTCCGTTTTCTCTCCAGTACAGGGAGATCAAAAGCTCTTCCATGGCAGCTGCATGGAGATTTGCTTGGAATTAGCTCTTGCTATGGAAGTCTGACAGCGGAAAAGGATGCAGTGCAGTCTGTGTGTATGAGCAGCCTTTATGCACACTCCTTGGCAATAAGGATAATTAATGGATGCTGGCTGTTAGCAAATGAAGGCCAGCTGAATTGCTCTGGCTTAGACCAGCCAATTCCTTGTGTCAGAACTTTATCCATTAATAATGGGGTGTTGCTTCTGTTGCTGGAAGTGAAGGTTAGGTTTCAGCCTGACATCCAGCACAACTCACCTGGCCATCCTTGATGGTTGTTCCAAAAAAGAAAAAAGAAAGAAAAATCTTTTCAATCAAATCGAAAAAGGACTGGGTTTTTAAAGCAGCGACCCATGCACTACTAATTGGACCAGACTTCCCATATCCAGTAACTCTGTGCTGAGCTTACTTCTCATCCACAACATGCACGTGATGGCCACTAGGTCAGCCCACCAGGTCCCTGGAGCAGGTGGGTTGTGGATACATACAGGAGCTGTGCTTTTGTACCCTTCAGCAGTCCATCAGCTTAAAGGAGTGGAGCAGGTGGGCATGGGACAGGTAATTGTGATAGGAACCAGCACCTGAAAGTCTAATTGCCAAGAGTGAACAAAAAGCAGAGCTCAGCTGGGAGTCTGTGGCAGAGATCGAACTTTTCCTGGAATAAGAGGGATTTCCAGTGTCAGTGGTGTGCCAGCTATGGATCTGCTGCTTCTAGCTGGGAGGTGCATGCAAGGAAGTCAGGCCCCCCATGAAGCACACTGAAGTCTTCCAAAAGAAATGTCAGACACAGAAGTTGCTGAAGGCAGAAAGACACCATTCCCTTTGCACTGGACTGCAAATCTTGGCGTTTCCCTATGCTGCGTGTCACGTTACAATGCAAGTAACCCAGTAATTTCAGAAAACAAGAAGATCCACTTCTCAAATGTTGTTTTCCAAATGGTGAAGCGTTTGGTGGTTTCCAATGAAGTGTTTAATGGCCAGGAGTAACCATAATCATATATCAGCTGTCATTGTCGTTCAGGGGGCAATAAACAGAACACAAAACCTGCAGTTTAGTGGGGATGTGTCCTTTGTGGTCCTTCAGGAAGGGCTGTATTGAAAGAGGAACAATAAATTCACAAGAAACAGCAGCATAGCAAGAATTCATCATCACCATCAGTGCTTGGGGACTACAGGATATACACCGATTTCAAGCTGCGCTGTTAGAATTGCTGCTTGCAAAAAGCTGTGGATGTGGGGCTCATAGGACTGAATTTAAATCGGAAACATTTACCCTTCTGTGTCTAAGCTTGTGCGAGCAGCCTGCCTGCTGTGCCTTCTCTGCTGTTGGGTTGTAATGCTCTCTGACAAGGTCTTTTTCCTCTGGAAAACTTGGAAGAATTGGGCCTTTGGGCAGGTTCTTGTAGATCATTTAGTGCCACGGTCCTGGAGCCTTGGTGGAGCTGAAACCATTTGTCTGCAGCTGGCCTGGAGTAACTGCCCATGTGTTTTGTAGGCTGCTCTTATGAGATGTAGTTTAAAAAAAAATAAATTGTAAGTTGCAGTTCAGTGAATCTTTTGATCCTGAAAAGCATCTCTAGTCTGAAAATAGCTGGGCACAATATAGATGTCCAGGTAGGCTGCATTGAGCCAGGCTTCGAGAAGGTAAAATAGGCAAATGTTATTGTATATACACTATGTGCAAAGCCCTCTGCAGCTGTGAGAGCGAGATGTGTTTGTTTCTTCTTCTTGCATCTTCAATACAAGTTTTACCCAGTGTCAGCCAGGAACTGCTGCAACTGCACTAAGCCTGTTGCGTATTTGTTTTACTTATTCCTTTGTGTCAATAACTGCAATAGGTTGAGAGTGCTGGAGGAGAAGGAACATCTCGAGCTGTCTCCTAGGCCTCTCCAGTTTGTAAGCTGATTGATCAGGGAGGGAATGCAAATACCAGCACCTGCATGCGTAGACACGTATGTGCTCTCTGCCTGAGCCTGCTGCAGGCATAGGGCCAGCTGTGGTGGGTAGGGGGCAGAGCCCCGGACTGCTTGTGAGCTGCCATGCCCGTGAAACAAATCACTGAAACGCGACCAGGTGAGGCTGCAGGCCACAGTACATTCATTGCAGGTAGAACTGCTGCTGAGGACAGCAGTGGAGGAATCATAGAATCACAGAATCCCTAGAGTTGGAAGGGACCTCTGAGGACCATCCATTCCAACTCCCCTGCAGTGTACAGGGGCACCGCAGCTGGATCAGGTTGCCCAGGGCCTTATCCAGCCTTGCCTTCCAAGGAAGACAGTGTAGGGATGCATTCGGCATGGATGAACTCTACTCAACACTTGGGAATTGGAGAATGCAAGTGACAGCTTTTGTGGTGCCTGGGGGGCGCTGGGGCACTGGGAATTTGGCAGGAGGGTGGTTTGTCTTGTCGCTACTTGAGCGACTTGGATGAAACATGAAGGCATCCAGGCTTAGCTCCCCGAGAACTGAACGGAGCTGTGCCATTGCTCGTGCAGCAGTCGGCTGCATGCTGAAGGCAGGGAGATGAAGTGCTGGGTTTTGAACTTCTGTCATGGCATTGCAGGGAATTGAAAAGGCGTTCTGAAAAGGTTCTTGGTGTGTGCGAGCTGCTGGGCAGCTCATCTGAAGAGGATTTAATCTCATCAATAACAGTGTGAAAAGAGACACAGGGAAAAGAAGCCGGGGGAGGTGATGGCTTTGGAAATGGGTTGTGTATTTGATCTGCAGTACCCATGCTGGGCTGAATGCATGGGATTTTGTCTAATCTTGCAAGCAAAATATTTCCAGTGCCGTCCAGAGCTTGGACAGGAAATAAGAAAGGAATTGTAGATACTGTTGGCATGTGGGAAGGAGTTTTGGGGCAGAACCAAGCTGCAGAAACGAAGCAAGTCAGGGTTGCGTTTGGTTCTATGGTTTCAGCAGGTTGTTCTTGCTCTTGGATTGTTGAAGCTTCAGATACATTTAAAGTCCATTTACTGATTTAAGTGATCTCATGTGAATTCATTGTTTTTGTACAGCCTGAGCAAAGAGCTGATAAAAACATTTTGGTATCCAGTGCTGCATGCCAAGCTCAAGAGCCTACGGCCAAGTGGGTGTCTGCTCTTGGAGCTGCTCTTAAACAGCAAAGAGCAGACTAGCCCTTCTGTGGCCTGCAGCACCTTTCCCCAAAAGGTTATTGTAGAAGGAAACTTTAGTATATTTTATTGCAGATGGTTGATGACATCTTAGAAACAACCTGAGCTCAAGAAGCAGTCCGCAACTGTAATGTCAACAGTGTAGCTCTTATGGTTGCTTCAACCAAGCCAGGTCTAGCTGGCAGCCACTGGACACCCTGTGCACTCTCTGCAACATGATGTGATGCCTACTGTAGTTCGTGATATCAGTCTATCATCTATTAACATACTTTAAACAGCATAAAATTAGTATCTAAGAAATCTAGACTTCACACCTTTCCTTCCTGTGCCGTTCACACTCAGTTGACAACTTACAAGAAATCTGTGTGGAGCACTCCTTGGAACAAGAAGACTCATTTCAGCTGAATTAAGGAAGTCGGATGGTGAAGCTGGGGACATTTCACTGGCAAGATTTTGCTCCCACTCCTCTTTGGTTATGGCTGCTTGCTCACTTTGTGCACTTTAGTGCTGCCGTGAGAGCTGCACTCAGGTCCCTGAGGCCAAGCCCCACGAAGCGCCTCAGCTCTGTGCATGCAGCGAGCACACGTGGGCAGGTAGGTAGCAGAATACATTGATGGGTTTGGGCCCAGGCAGTAGAGGCCAGAAGTGCTCAAGATTTTTTGTACCCCAAGGAACAGAGAATGTCAACTGGGGACATGGTGGTGCTCAGCTGGAGCGGCCTAGGAGCAGTGCTCTGTGCAGGGCTGGAAGCCAGCCTTGCAGCAGGGGACATTCATGTTGGCCCTGCAGCAGTGTGGTGGAACAAGGGCTGAGTGAAGGCCAAGGACAAAGGCTGGGTGCTTGGCAATCCAGCAGCAGCATCGCTCGCACAGCTCTGCAGGCAGCCTGCTGCTGGCTTGGCTGGGCCTGTCTAGGGATGTGGAAGAGGAGGGCAGATGAGGGGGAAACATGCTTCTGTCTGCTGGGTTTGGCTCTGTGTGGTGGGTGATGGCTTCTTTTAATCCTGCAGTTCAAGCTGCGTGATTTGGGCTCAGCAGCGTTCCTTATAAACCTACCGTTGCCCTTAAAGACAGCACTTAGCTCCCTGGTGTTTCAAAAAGACTTCACACAGTGATTTCTCCCCCATCCCCAAGCAACATCTGCTGTTCTGAATCCATCTGGGCCCAAAGCTCTGCTCACCAGTGAGCTGCAGCCTGCCCTGCGGCCTGCACTGATGCCCGTCAGCATGGATCTGCCTGTGGTGAGGAGCCATGGCCGGCCTGCCTGGCTGTAAGCACTTGTGGCCTCCTCACACCCAGCCTGCTGCCTTTGTACGTCCTGCAAGGACTTCATGTTGCTTTCTCAGCAGGGCTGCTCGCTGCTGGGCCGCGAGGTGAGCAGGGAAGGTGTGCTCATGGGTACTGGTATCCACTGGGTTTCTGAAGTTGCCAAGCAACAAAGGAGGCTCTGAATTTTGGAAGGAGAGCTTCAGCACTTTCTGAAAACAAGGCCTCTTTAAGATGCCCGAAGTTGGTCACTCCAAGTAACAAAAGATACTTGAAAATATTGATCAAATTATTTTAACAGATAAGTATTCAGGGTTGTAATAGAGGTGACAGGAAAATATTTTTACTAAGGGATTCCCTTGTCACCTACCCTGACCTCAGGACGTGTTTCAGGCCAGCCCAGTGCAGGCTTGCAGCAGTGACCATGTGGAGTGCCTAAGGAACACAAGTTCTATCAGGAAAGGCAGGAAGAGCAGACAAAGCAGGGGAGACCAGGCAGTGTCCCTGCAGCATCCTTGGGCAGGGCTGGGCTGTGTTGCTGCCCTGGCTCTGGCACCTGAGTGCAATAGCTTTGCCTGGCTTCAGCTCTGGTATTGTTTCCACTTCAGCTGACTGAAAGACATTCAGAGACTGGAAGACATAAGGGATAAGCACATGAGCTGAAAAGGCTAAACTCTGGAGCTAGGCTTGCATTTGGTGCTAGTAAGGATGTGGGGGAAATACATCACTAACCAGTGGGAGATGCAAACACCGGATCACTTCCTGGCACAGACGTTCTTGGGGAGCTGGACCAAAAGTGCAGCAATGGCCATGCTGCTGGGACAGGAAGGGTGTGAGCTTTGCTAAGGGCCTCCCAGAACCTTATTTTCATCACTTAGGATAAAGAAAAAATACAGCCTAGCTGACAGCAACCCTCTGCCATGCAGGAAACAAATAGTGATCGCAAGCAGGAGTGACAGCCAGCCCAGCATTGTGCTTTCTGGGTCTGAATAGAGCTGTTAAGCAGCATCTGGAGGACTTGAGCAATGATGATTAAAATAGATGCTATCTCCTGGCCCTAGCAGGGTACAGAAAGTGTATTTTCGATGGCTAAATCCTGAAACAATTACGGCCTGTAGCACAGTCAGGTTCTTTCTTATCTTTCTGATGGCCTGTTGGCAGTATCTGTTTTCTTAAACGACATTGTAATGTTTAATGCTCCCAAGGAAAGCTGATGTTGGGGTTTGCATGTGTGTGGAAGTGAGGATCAAAATAAACCTTGCAGACATTGCTAAAACTGCCTAGGCTTGTAATTTAATGCCCCATCCCTCAGGGAAGTGATCTTTTCACTCCTCTTAGGGAAATATATTTTCTTCATTATGTCAAGAGTGCAGTGCGCTATGCATGCTCCAGCTTCACCACTCACAGCCCCCTCACGTAAGCAGAGTGGCATTCATATGGGAACTGTAGGGCTCGTTTCTGCTGGGGAACTGCTGCGCAAAGAGATGGCACGGGTGTGTGTGCAGAAGTGCATTGCATGTGGATGGATGGATGGCTGTGCTGAGGCACTGACCGAATTGGTGGTGGATTTCCACGAGTGAGCTGTTTTGGAGGACGAGGTGTTTTATTCTCATCCTAGTTCTGGACCATCCTTTTTAGCCATTTTGCTGCGCACATCCAAGATGGATGTGGCACCAAAGTCCTTAGCCAGCATCGCTCGCCTCACCCAAAGCAGATGCTGTGTGGTCAGGTGCCGGCAGGCAGCCATTCATTTTGGGGGCTGCCCTGAGTCTGCCAGGGGCTGATGGCACCTCAGGTCACAGCTCAAAAGAGAGAAATAATGCCTTTGCATTGCCTTTTGTGTAAAAATAAGCGCAGTGTACTGCTATGAACCACTTACCTGTAAACCTCAGTGCAACATGCACCTTCATCACGGCCACCCCATTCAGTGTTTCTGTTCTTCGATGCTGAGAGCTTTCTTATAAGAAGTTTGTTTTCTTTTAACAGGAGGCACTGCAGGGGTGCTCATTCCGCCTCACAGAGACAATGAACTCATAGCAGTGCAGCTGATGGATTTTACTTCTTCCTAGTAAGCAAATGACCTCAGTATTGCATTCAGGTAATAGAAGTTACCAGTGCGCCCTTGGCATGCTGCGTATTTATGAGATGAGGAAAAAGGACAGATGATGGCAGAGAAGTTGGAATTGTTAAAAGTGGAGGAAGAGTTGCAAGAGAAGGAAAGAAAGAAGAAGAAAGAGGCAAGGCTAACTGAATGCTGCAAGTGCTGTAATACAGATATTTCCAAGAAGTAAGCTAAGGGCTGGTCTCTTGTGGCAAAGCCCTTTGGGGTGCCCTCCTGCACGGCCTGAGCCATGGGATTGCTAGGCATTAAAGCCTTGCTGAAGCAAAGCCTCCCTGCTGGCGTTCGTTCTCAGCCCCATGCAGCAGAGCAGGGAGAGAATTCCTGCTCGAAAAGGAACCGGACCCACTGCCGTGGGCAGAGTGAGGGCTTGTTAGAGAGTGCTGGGGAAATGAATAATCTGAAGGGTATGGAGAGGGGAGCCAGGGCTGACAGCACAGGGATCAGACAGGCAGGCGATCTTTGGACTTAGTCTTTGGTTTGCTTTGTGGAAAAGAGACACATTGAAAACTATGAGTGTTAGGGAGTGATAAGGCTTTGAGATTATTTTCCTGCCCTGAAGCTGTTGTTTTGTTTTGTTTTTTACTATTTTTGCTTTCACGTGTAATCTTGGTAGCTTTGAACTGCCTGAGGAGGTATATGATAACTTGTTCTTGTGAGCCTTGCATCACTTTATTGAACTATCATGTTTCAGGCTGAGAAAATAATCTAAAATCCATCTAGAAAGCCCTGTCTTTTGGCAGGCGAAAATATGAAATCAAAATACATCCAGGACTTGTGGCAGAAACTCATCTTCCCCAGTTTCTTATATTACAGGGGCTGTAGCTAGGAACAAGTTAGCTGTTTGACACAGGGAATGCCAAGTCCATCTTGGAAGAAATGTTGGGCTTGGCCAGCAGTGTTCATAGGGCATCTCATTTGCAGCACACTTCTGAAATGTGGCACTTTGCTCACACTCCTGGCATCAGGGCAAATTGCTGTGCAATGGCTGTGATTAAAACCATAGAGCAAAAGGTTCTCCCTTTGTTTTTGCAAACTCTCTCTGCTGTTCAGAAAAGGGATGATGGACATGAAGGCTCTTTCCCCTTTGGCTAACCTGCTGTTGAACGCACCAGTGGGTCACAAAAGAGTTAAGAAGCACTGGGGGCCCAGTCCCTCTACCTTTGAGGAGTTGTGCCATCAACTTAAACAGGAGGAGCTTCAGGTTTCAGGTGGGCAACAGCCTGAAGTTGTAGCGAATGCTTTGCATCACATTGAAAAGGCACCGGGTTTTCAACAGCAGCTCCTATGCAAGTTGATCTGATTCATTCCCACTTGTTCCCCGTGTCAGGTGCTGCCTTGGAAGTTAGTAGCTCTGAGTTTCAGCTAGCAGACGGCAGCTAACAGTGTGGGTTGTGTGGTTTGTGCACCCTGAGTAATACCTCACTGGAGCAGCTGCAGATCCGAGGAGCAGCTGGTTGTTGGTAGGAGCTCATGCTGGGATGGAAGCAGGCATGTCTGCCCAAGTCCCCACAAGCCAGGCAATGGCAACACACACTGAGGGGTCTTCAGGAAGTTCCAGACATGGGCTCACAGAGCTGAGGAGATCACACATGTTTGTGTCCCACCCTGCTCCCATTCTGCTGATGACTGGGGTTTGAACTGGATAAAAAAGAGGGTGTGAAGTGAATTAATGAAGGCTTTTTCAGCTGTCACAAGCAATGAGGATGCAATTAGAGGTGCAGGTCTTACTGCACCTTTTATTTCTAGTGCTGGGTGAGTATACATGACTGTCAGCACCCGCTGGATTTGCTGTCTGCATTCCCAGCCCAGGTGCAGGAGTATCCCTTATGGCCTGCCTGTGCCTGGCACTCTAGCTAGGAGATGGACAGGTCATAACATCTCAGGAAATGGAGGATGAGAGTCCTCTGAGACCACGTGTCTCAGCAAATGCGGAGCTGCTCAGCAGAGAATATTTAGAGCTGTTTGCCCAGCCTGATTCTGGGCATCCCCAGTGACAGCACCTGTTTCTGTGAGATTTCTCCCTCCCAGGTTTGCTGCAGCTCACCATGACTGGCATTCAAGCTGTGTGACCACAGGTGGAAGGAGAGGAGCAGTCCCTTAGCGGCACCCTGGGGAAGCCTGAAGGCTGGAACATGACTTGCTTACTGAGAGCAAACCAAGAGGATTGCTAGTGTTTACTTACGTGGGTGCTCAGAGAAGCAAATCCTGCCTGATTTGCTCTCCAGTCAGTAAAGGCCATAGAGTTTGCTGCTGGGATGCAGGCAACCTGCACACAAGCAGGAGTGCTCTGCAGAGCACAGCCTGCTGCTCTCAGAGCCTTTGCTTCTCTGCAGACATTTGGTTTTGTAGCTCCGGAACAAACCCGGGGAAAGAATGCTGCAGGGTAGTGCTGACAAACATACTGACTGCAGGGTAGCTGTGCTGTCACTTTCTGCTCAGACTGGGATTACACTTCTCCTGAGATCTTGCGAAAGAGAAGGTGCCTTTGAATTACACTCATGAATTGCAATATTGGCCAGACTGGTGAATGTATGGAGATGGTGTACTGCATCTTTAAGAGCTCCAAAAACATTTCCCGTTGGCTTAACTGAATGTGTGGACTTGATAAACCTGCTTTCAGGCTTATTGGTGATGGTGTTGTGGCGTGATGCACAAGAATGTGGTCATACAAGAACAAGGCATATCAGGGAGCTCAGAAAACACAGGATTGGAAGGAGTGCTTGTGGCTTTTGCTGGGATCCAGGATTTAGAGCCCATTACGTTCCTGGGACCTGAAGCACAAGATACACAGATTTTCCCAAATGGAAATGACGTACCTACTTGGACATACAGTATCAGAGCATTAAGTTCATGTTTTAAAAGTGGTATCTTCTACTGACTGGCTCATAAAGGCTTCCAAGGTAGCTGCAGAATATCGAAAGCTTGTGTTCTGGGGAAGAGGGTAAAGAAAAGAAGATGGAACAGACTGCATCCTAACTGCATCTGCCATTTCTTAATGACATTCAGGTGAAAAAGACCCAGGAACCAAAATGTCAAGAATGGGTCCCTTTCAGGTTATAAATGCCTGAAATTGCAGAGTTCTTCTTTCACCCCTCCTTACGCATTTAGCTGAGTACTGAATGAATGACAGTTTCTGTGAGATTTTCCGAACCATAACCATGCTCTGTGGAGGCATTGCAGCACTGCTGTCAGCTGTTCCTCTGCGCATGTGCTGTGTCGGGGTAATGGCTGCAGTGGGAGCTGCAATCCAGTCTTCTGGAGCCGCGATCTGGCTGACAGTCCTGTAAATGATTGAAGGCACATGAGTAATCTTACTGAGTTCATTTCTCTCTTAATTCCTAACTACCGCCTTGAATGCTGAATTGTTAGGAGGCAGAGCCCAGAGCTACTTGGAAAAGAGCAAAAGTGTTTTTCTGACGTTCCCAGGCGTGCAAACAGCAGTCAGTATCTCTGTGCAGGTGAAAATATTGCGAAAGGCTCTGTTTAACATTGTCCCACCAGGGTATTGCTCCTTTCCCTTCATCGCACTTCTTCCACAGTGGTCACAGCCATGCCTGTATGAGTGCCAGTGAGAGCCCTGCTGGGAGCTGGATGTGTGGGGAGCAGCAGGGGTAGTGCGGGGTTTGGGGGTGAGAGCAGGAAGCAATCTCTGATAATCCCTGAAAAATGGTGTTTCAAAGAAAGATCGAAAGACATGTAAATTAACAGCTCTATCCCATCAAGGGTAAACCCATCTTTGGCACCAGATAAATAGGCAGAGTTTACTCTGAGGGTAAAGGCGCCTTAATGCATAGCAATCAACTCCATGGTTACTAACACCAATGTGTCCAATGGAAAATTGAGTTCTAATTGTGGGAATCACAACCTCAAACTCTTATAAGACTTCTGGAGCTGAACATCCCGGCTAAATTTATGTTTTGGTCCCATTAACCACAGAGAGAGACACACAAAAACCAACCACCAAAAAGCACCGAGAAGTGCTCTTCTCTCTCTCTCTTTTTTTAAATGACTACTGCTACAGCCTCAGAAATAAGGGGGGATTTGGGAATGGGGGAAACAGCGGCTGAGGGAACTGGGATGGGTCAGTCTGGAGAAGAGGAGGCTCAGGGGAGACCTTTTTGCTCTCCAGCTGCCTGAAAGAAGGAAAGGAGGTTGTGGCAAGGTGGAGGTTGGCCTCTGCTCCCATGTAACAGTGATAGGACAAGAGGGAATGGCCTCCGATTGCAGCAGGGGAGGTTCAGATTGGATATTAGGAAAAAATACTTCTCTGAAAGAGTGGTCAGTGCTGGAATGGGTTGCCCAGGGTCACCGTCCCTGGAGGTGTTCAAGAAACGTGTAGATGTGGTACTAAGGGGTGTGGTTTAGTGGTGAAGTGGATGGTTGGAGTGGATGGTCGTAGAGGTATTTTCCAACCTCGGTGATTCTGTGATTCTTTGCTTTCTAAACGGTTAAGAAAAATAAAAATCCTTACTCTAGGATTTCTACTGCCAAATTTCATCATGGACTAATTTCTTGCAGCTGAGCTGCAAACCTCTCTGAAAATAGGGGTTTACAGTGGAAACGCTGACTAACTGTAGCTGTGCAGCACCACGAATCACGATGCTATAATTATGCCTCGTGATTTACCAGGACCTGGTTTCTGTACTGCTTGGGAGCCTGTGCTGTTTGCTGGTTTGGGGAGTGAGGTTTTTTTTTACTGTGGTTTGCTTCCCTTTGTTCCTATGTTGTTGGCAGATACTTTTTGAAAAGCATTTCTCTGAAGGGAGCCAGGCAGACAGCTATGATTAAGTATGAAATGATTGGGTGAGCTGTTTGTCAAGGTTATAAATAGGATACCACACAAACCCAGCACTAATCTTGCTGAAAGACAGATACTGGCAACATTTCTTAGTCATCTGTTCCTGACGCTCAGGGAGGAACGACTACACTTCCATTAAGTTTTCAAACAGGAGTCGCCCGAGATAAATTTCTCTGGTAAAATTTTGGATGAGCCACTTTGAGGTCGAGCAGGGTGTTGGGATAGCAGTGCTGAGCCCATTTCACCCCAATGGCAGGGGATGATGAGGCTGTTGCAGAAGGCTGCTCACAACATGGCGGCGGGGCCAAAACTGGGCTCTCGGCTCTCGGTAGCCCTGCGTGAGCTCTGAGGATAGCTGAGGAGCTCCTTGGGGATATCCACTGTGTCTTGGCAGCTGGGAGGATCAGATGGAGGCACAAAAGGAAGAGCGATGGCGCAGGCTTCACCTGTGCAGGGGTGGAAGGCAGCATACTGAATTCCTGCTGCGGATATCTTGCACGCAGCAACCAGAGGCTTCTGCAGGCTCCAGACTCATTCTTCTAAGTTCTGCATCAACTGTGTGATTTTTGTCCAGCCAGAAGCCTGCAATTCACGTTCCCACGAGATGACCCTATAGCTCACATTTCCTATCATGGTGGCTTAAACTGTAGGAAAGGCCTCCGCAGTTTTGCTGCCCGTCAAAACCTTCAGGACACGAAGCAATACCTGGGGAGAAACTGAGTGTTTCTGGACCTGACAGAGCTTTGAGTTGCAACATGAAAAAGCCCACAGCAACCAGAACTGCCCCTGCAACCCTGCACCTTCCTGCATCCCCACTGACACGTAGAGCAGAGATGAGCGCTCCTCTTTTATGGCACAAACCAACAGCTGCATAGGAAAACTCAGATTTTCACAGAGATCTGAAAAGGATGATTCTGAATTGCTGTGGTTCAGACAATTCATTACACGCACCTTTTAGTTAAAAAGACACATATTTATGGAATTCAGGATTGACGGTCATTAAACCTAATTTCTTTAGGTTTTGGGCATAAGCATTTTGTTTTTGCAAATTCATTCAAGCTAAATTAGGTTTAGATTTAATAGTTTCATTTGTTTAATAACTATTTCAGGGCAAGTTTTTTTGCATACTTGGGAGTCATTTTCATTCCTACCAGCAGACAGAGTGGTTGGGGTTTTTAATTTGCCCCTTTTCCCCGGGGAGATCTGTGCTTTCAGCAGACAATGGTGTGAGCTGGGAGCACATGGCTGCAGCCTTCCTGCAGGGCAGAGCACGCTGCCCACAGTGTAGTGGGAGGGAGGCAGCGCTGGGCACCCTGCCCCAGGTGTACTGTCATCCTCGTAGGGGTAGGAAACAGGGCTGCATCGCAGGAGCTCAGCACTTAGCGTGGGTCTGAAACCCAGGGAGTTTGTTGCCAGTGTCTTCAGACCAGCATCTACTGCTGAAGCAGCTCAGCTGGGGCTAAAGGGACACTGAATTCTACCTAGCATGAAAGAGGAATCCCAGTTTTCATGTTCTTTCCACTGAAATAACAGGGACTGGCCACGAGCACGCCCTACTCTTGAGCAACATCCTTGAAGCCATGCTGAAGTTCTCCTGCCTCCTTATCCTGAAGTGCAGTGTCACCATTTTCCTTCAGCAGCAGGACTGGAGAGCCCATGCTTTCTGGACCAAACCCTTTCTCAGGTTTGTGTCCTGGATTGTAATGCTTGAAAGCTGTTGCTGCTGGGTTTGGGTTTGTTTGGTTACTCGGGAATAGGCCAGAAGCTATCGCCTCTTAAAGAACTGCATCTCTAATCTTAGTTTAGTGCCCTTTAGGTTGCTCTCCTGGACTGCTCCCTCCTGCAGCAAACTGGGAGAAAAGCTAGCAGAACATCTTCTGGGAGGAAATTGAAAAACATTGGTTAATGAATTGCGTTGCCTCTTATGTACTAACGTATCTACGTTGTTACGAAGGAAACTGCATCTGATAAGAGCAATAGGTTTCCAGTTTGATCTTATTTTAGTTTGCAGCAAACTGAGGATAAAAAGACTCTTTGTTCCAAGAAGGAAAAGAAAAAAATAAAGCAGAACATCTGGCAAGAAGCTGATGTGCTCAGGACTGCTCTGAAAGAGGTTGTCAGTGATGGATTATGACAAACAACTTCAGTTCATCCCCACAAGCGTTATGCGAAGAGACAGGATAATTCTTCCCTTGTCTGAGATCCTTTTAAAGGGTTTCCTGCTTTTCAGAGAAAGGGAAAGAGCGCAACAGTCGGCTCCCTGTGCATTCCTCCCTGATCCCCGCGACTGTTCTGATCTGAACTGAAAGCTTCTTTCAAGACTGGCTTATTTGGAGAGCGCTAATTGCAGGCCGTGTGGTGGCTCCCCTGATGAAGCCTCTCGGGGCGGATCAGCTCCCTTCTGCAGCAGGGCAGCTCCCTGCCAGCTCCAGAGCCAGGGTGAGGTTCAGGGAGCGCCGGGCTGTGGTGTGCTCCATCAGCGCTGCGATGCGGAGGTCCTCGCTTGTGGTACATGTGGATTTGGCCCTGGAGCCAAATCCTTTCATTCCTCTCTCCAACCACCAAAAAAAGATATTTTCTGCTGCAAATTATAAGGCCTTTCCTACTTTGTCCTTAAACACAGGCTTGGATCGCTGCACCCTGCACTGATCTGTGCTGCGTGTGCAGGGCTGCGAGTCAGAGGGAGAGCCAAGGCCCTGTGGCGAAGGGCACATCCAAGCCCTGAATGAGGAACCGGGAGCAGTTTGTTCATTCAGAGTGACGCTGCCCAACCCCAAAGGAGCAGTGAGTGGGTAAACTGCTTTCGTGCAGAGCTGCTCAGTAAGAATCAAGTCTGTTGTCAGCGTTTGTGACATTTTCTCTGTTCCCTTCCTTTGGGCAGTGTGCCACAGAAACATGCGCTGATGACATTAGGATTCTCAAACTGTCATTTCTGAAGGCGTTCTTATCTGACTCTGTACTTAATATTTTTCCAGGACATGAAGGTGGCTCTTTCTGCTCTGTTAATTAACTTTTTTTCTGCCCATGTTTGCCTGCCTTAAAAATTCTTCTGACATCGGGGTCTGGGATTAAACAAATTGATACCACACTTCCAGTGTGTGAGCGTGACACTGAGCTGACAGCTTGCAGTCTGACGAATTTGAACGCACGAACAGAGCAGATAGGAGGAAATTCCCATCCAGCCTTACCCACACCATCCCCTCTCTCCCTGAAAGCCACGCTCCTGGCCCGAGCAGCTGCAAGACAGAGTGGGCCTCCGCCTGCCTGGGGTCTTTTGCCCTGAGGATGCCAGCTGTGGTATTTCTCAGAAATACCTGCATCTCTCCATTGGGTCAGAGCTTCATTGTAATGCAGTTATGGAGCAGTGCTGACCTGGTATGGAGCCAACTCCCTGCAGCAGCCAGATTGAGTTGTCTTATTTGGTTAACAGTGTTTTGATAGTTTATTAAATCTTGGTAGGAGTTGAAAGGTAAAGAGTGGAGTGAGCATTTCTTATGGATTATCTGTCCTTGCATTTTCACTTGTTGGGTATAATCCTGGCCAGAGTGATGGGCTGTGTGAATGTGCATTCATGTTTTGCTGTTGTGTTGTCTTAAGGCACGGTTTGCTGTTTGTATCGCTGATGTTTTCTTTATCTGGCACAAAAACATGAGTTCATCTCAGGTAGCACAGACTGTCTGATCAACCATCAGGTGGTGCATGATGAAAGCGGCACATCCTTGTCCACTGCTATTGCTCAGAGTGGGGAGGAACACAGCTCCGTGCCTTTTGATCAAATTTGGAAGGTTTGCTATTCAGAACTTCATATTTGGGCCTGCCATGACTCCGCTGACACTACGTGCAAAGTGAAGCCAAACAGACCAATACTCTTAGCACACAGCCAGAAAATAGATCTCCCATTTTGCCCTCAGCTAACTGCACAGCAAAGAAGCAGGCTGCACAGCGCCGAGCTGACACCAGCCTTTGCAAAGCAGGAGACTTTCTGAGTTGTGCTCCCCTTAACAGAGCAGCGTGGCTTTCAGTTCAGTCCGATGCTGGCAGCTGCTGTGAGAGCAGCTGCCCCCTGTCCACCTTACGCAGATGCTTGGGTGCAGAGGTGTTGGGAAGAAGCCTGGTGGTTAATGTTCCTCAGCACACCTGGAATGAGAAGTGCATGAGGAGCTCATCCTACGAGGGTCAGCCACAAGGCTGTGTCCCAGTCAAATGTTTCTGTGCTCCCCCTTTTCCTCTGGGAGTTAAATGTGACAAGACTGCGTTTCAAGGCACCGTGGTAGTGGGTTTCATGGTACCAGTGTGAAAGGTTGTGCTGTCAGTGACTTATCAGCATGTTCTAAATCAATCTGGGGGTCATATTTTCTTCAAACACACGAATTTTAAAAGAGGTGAGGACAGGAGCACCTGAAGCAGGACAAGCAGGGAGGCACAAGGAAGGGATGTGCTTTCATAGCACTGCCTGTTTGTTAGGTGCCTAGCAAGGTCACGTGGAGAGAAGTGGAACTCACCTGGTGTTCCTGTGTTCTCTGGCTGCACCAGCCCCAGGGCTGGGCCCTGCCTTCCCCAGGCTGCGTGCAGGAGGGCTCTTAGCAGTGTGGGTTTTCAGCAAGCCTGGCTGTCTGTGACCAGACCCCGAGGAGCCCCTGAGGATCGGCTTTGGGCTGCAGGTGCTGAGGGCCAGAATGGAGCAGTAGGGGTTGGTTGGGTCTAGGAGCATGAGAAGAGTTTCTGGAGCAGTTTGGAGAATGGGTGGGATGAGCATTACAACTAGGAGGGAAGACTCGTGATGGATTTTTATCACAGCCTGGAATAAATTATTCCTCCCAGGATTTATTTTTGTAATAATTTGCATTTAGATACTCTAACGCATCCAAGTAACCCCCAACCTTCTGCAAAAACTGTGATAAATTCAATCTCCTGCATCATGTGAGCACAATAGAAATAGCACTGTTCCCATGGCTAAAGGGAGCTGAGAGCTCTCGGTGTTGCCTTTAGACCCCCGGGCCTGTCCTTCTCCATTTAGACCCCCAGGCCTGTCCTGCCTGGGGGGCTGAGCCCCACTGAGTCAGTGGTGTGTGCGGCAGGGCTCTTCCTGGGGGCTGTGGCACGAGTGGTGAAGTGATTTGATAGCTGGCACTCTCAAACAGAGTCATGAATTTGATAGCCAAAGCATTCTGCTAACACTGCCAGCTGAGAGGGTATCTGAAGGACGATCAAAGCCTGTAGCCAGGCTGTGTGATTTTCTTGTCCTCAGCCTCCTGCCTATTCCTTTCCACTCCACTCCAGGGTAGCTCATCGTAAGTGAAGAATTTGGTGCTGTTTTCATGCGTGCTCTGCCCTGTCTCTGTTTCGAGGAGTCAGTGAAGCCCATGTGTTACATCCCAGCCTGGGTTGGCAGCCCACTCTTCCTGAGACATTTACTGAACCACGCATTTTTGGTTGCTAAAGGTTTGGGCAAACAGAACAAACAGCTCTGCGAGGGGGAAGCTGGGCATCCCAGAGTGCTTCTTCTTGTACTTAGTCATCCATGTCTTAAATGTGGAGCACGTAAAGCAGAGCAGAGCTGGTATGAGCTGAGGCATCCAATGCACACTGGGTGCCTCTGTGCTATGCTGCCCAGCAGTGGGCCACGATTGGAAGGCTGGAGCCATGAGAGAAGTCTGGGTTTTAAGTTACAGGCTCTCATGCCCTAAGTTGGTCTGAGTATATCTGGAGTATATCTATTATCTGCAAGATTTCGACCATCCTCTGTTTGCTGCCCGTTTGCCTTCTGCTGCATTCTTTTGCTTTCTGCAAAGCTTTTCCCAACCTGGAAGCACATGCTGTGGAGCAAATGGTGGGCAGCACGTCAGCTGCAGGCAGCAGGACATTTCTCTGATGCAGCAGTAGAGAGGAAGAGTGCACTGTGTCTTGCAGATTTACTGCTTGCAGAACATCTCCGGCTCTCCATAGATATCTGCAGATAATCTCCAGCCAAGTGAACCCAGAGGTATTTATAGTGCACTGTCAGCAATGACATAACGTTGAGTTAGCAAACAAATGATCTTTGAAATACAGGGAAAACAAAAATACAGTCCAGAGTATGTTTATTTTGAAATCAATTTAAAGAAATGTTGAAATAATAGTAGCGAATGCAGGGCGGGTCAGGTTAAAAAGCGAAGCAAGAGAAGCATTCTGGCAGAGCTGTAAGACTTTTCTGTACACACCAAGTTAGGCATACAAATGAGGAGAACTTAGCTTCCACTGAGATAAAATGCCGTGGTGCTGAGTACACTACAAACACCTCCGGTAGAAAGATAATACAAATGTTGCATCAAAAGGAATTAAGGCTGCTCTGAATTTAAGCATTTAAAAAAAAATCTCCTAAGTTGTGTAAAATTAAGCACTTTTAGCTACGAGTTTGCAGTTTCCCTTTCTGTCTTCCCCCTACTTTCTCTGCTCTCCGTTGGCTGCAGGTTGTGTGATGCTCTGCTAGCAGAGTGGTGCTGGAGCGCAGCCACTGCTGAAACACAGCCGGCGCTTCAGGCTGGGGTGGGAGCATGGAGGATTTTGTCTGCTCATGTCACACTGTAATCATGTCACGCTGTAATTAGCACACCTCAAAACCTTGCTGCTCCTCCTTGGTGGCGGGTAGCTAGGGTGCAGCACAGAGCCCATCCTCTTGGGTACCTGCCTCCTTCTCAGGGCAGGCGTGGTTCTGCCCAGGCTGCAGCCCCCAGACATGAGGCCCCAGGCATGAGGCCGGCCCCAGGCTGCTGGCCTCCTGTTTTCTCCCTTTGTTTCTGGAGCGCAGTGTTTGCTCCCTGCGGTTCCAGACTTGGTGGGCACAGTTCTGAGTGGGGCTCTGCTCCGGGTGCCCCATGCTCCTGCTGGAGTTCGCTGCAGCCTGGAGAAGAGGGGCAGGAAGCCATTGCTGAGGCCGGGTGCAGTGTGCTCATGGCAGGTTAGCAGGGGCTCTCTCAGAGGGCCATTCCCAGCAGTTGGCCTTGGCTTGCCAAATTGTAAGGGGTTGTTGGTGGCTGAGGCTGAGCCTTCCAGTCTTGGTGCTGCTGCTGGCCAGCAGGCCTGGCAGGGCCTGTCACTGACAGGGATCGCTTCATCCTTGGGACAGTAATGGGAGTGCGGGAGAATGTTTGCAGCAGTAAAACAACAGCGAGTAAATGCTGATTCTCCTCAGAAAAACCATGGAAGCAGAAGTCAGGCAGAAGAGACCGGGCAAGAAGATTTTAATTTGCTGTGACGTGAAACAAAGCTGTACCTTGTAAAAAAATTCCAGCTGTCTGGGAGGAAACAGACAAGAGGAAGGCTTAGCACAGCAGCACACACTGCTGGTGTTTGCCTCTTGGTTCCTACGTGGGGCTGCTCGACTCATGTGGAGCTGCAGCACTGGCGCTGGGCCTGCAGCCAGTGAGACCCGCAGGCAGCGTGGCCTAGCAGTGCAGCTCCGGGTGCACTGTGGGGACTGTTCTGCCCCACAGCTGGGCAGCAGCAGGTCCTGGGGTACTCCTGTTCCTCTGGAACCTGAGCGCTCCTGAGCAGTCTCACTTCACCTGCTTGCACGTTGTTCTGGAGCTGTCTGCTGGCAGGGAACCCAGTGCCAGCTAGTGCAAGCTCCTGAATGTCGTCTGCCTCAAATGCATCAGCTACAGAGCTCTCCTGTCAGAATGGCTTCTGGGCTGCTAATTACGTGGCGTTGACAAGGGGAGGACACGTGCCCAGTTTTAAAGACCCTTTAACCTGAGGCATGCATTTGCTAAGGGCTCTGGGCTGGAAATAACTCAGGACTTCAGTGGGAAACTCTGGGACTGTGCAGATTCAGCTGTTGATGCACAAAAGATGAAACGGGATATTAAATATTTATCTAAGCTCTGACATCGAGACAGCAGTCCTGTAAAACTGCCAGCAAAATCACTGGCAGTCCCAGTAAATGCACATACTTTGCAATTGGTTTATCTCAATGAGTACTTGAAACAAGGTGGTTTTTTATTCTTTAAAAGAAATAACCATGATGTTTGATTTTGTTCAAATGAACACTTGTTGCTGGGCAAGGAGGAGTGTGAGCTGTGTTTTCGGGTGGAAGGAACTTCCATTCTGAAGGATATTTCAACTTAACGTCTGTCATTTTACCTTTCCTGTCCTTCCTTATAGTTTGATAGTTCCTTATAGTTATATAGTTCCTTATACCCTTGTAAAGGGTATATTCAATCAGTGCTTGTCATAGCAACTCTTTTGGGGGAGCGGTTGTGTTTCTTTCTGGGAGATAAGAGTTCTCATTGAAAAAAGAGTAAATGGGTAAATTTCAAAACGTGTGGAGGATAATTAGCCACCCAGATTCCACTGGTTTTCAGCACACCTCTGTATTTTGAAAACTTCTCCCTAATCTTATCTCTCTGGTTATAGAAATCCCTTCTCAGGATAGGGATAGGGCTTGAGGGGTTATTCCTTGTGGTTTTTTTGGGTTTTGTTTTTTGGCAAAGTAGTTTCAAACAGCTGTCCTAAGAGATGTGTGCAGTATTAAACTTGTATTAGTATTAGAATTGAAGACAATTAGTGTGTCATTTCATGAGAGACTTTCATGTCTTCTGGGCTCTGTCTAAGGCAGATGGGGTGGGAGATACTTGTGTTTCTTTTTTCCTTGCCCAGTGCATGGATTTTATTGTCTTCACTTTTCCTTCCCTCACATTCTTCTGTGAGGGCATCACATCGCACAGACTTCTACCTGTATTCAGACCAACTGCTATGCTAATGCAGAATAACTGCAATTAGTGAAGTAGATGCATAATGCAGGCCAGGTTATAAGGGAGTCATAATGTTTTTATGCTCAGGTCATCTGGGGTGAAATCCTTCCCTTTCCAGAGCTGGCTACTCAGCTGTGCTTTCTCTCACTTTAGGGGAGCACCTGCGAATCTGTCCGCAAGGCTACACCTGCTGCACCAGTGAGATGGAGGAGAACTTTGCAAACAAAAGCAGAAGTGAATTCGAAGCCATGATGAAAGAGGCGGGCCGCTCCGTGCAGACGATCCTAACAGCGCAGTACAGAAGCTTTGACAGTAAGTAAAACTGCTCTGTTCACCTCCTGCTCGTGTCCCAGTCACTGCAGTATTCATGTTCGATATGAATTCCTCTGCATCTTGTTCGGTAGTTTGTCCAAATGTTGACCTTCAATAGCAATTGTACCTCAGGCTGTGTTTGTGAAGGAACGAGTCATTTTGAGAACTCCGTTTCAGTGAGGCCGTTGCAGGAGGCTGGCAGGCACTTGTGCCATCAGACTGTGTCCTTTGGCACAGATGCAGCTTTTACAAGCATAACGTAATCAGGTCTTACCACAGCAGCATAACATTGGAGGTACTGATGTAAGACTTGGCATGGGAAGCTGAAGGCTACGGTAAAGGTGACTGGATAGTCCTCAGTAGATGTGGAGGGTCTAAGGAGTCTTGGATTTTTCTTATTTCTTCCATGTAGATTGCAATTAAAGAGTTGAGTTCCTGTTAGATGTTTATACCTTTAAGTTCTGCACAAACATATTCTCATGTGGTATATGAGAGCAAAGAACTTGGAGGCCATTGCACTTAAGTAGTGGTAGGCAGGCACGCTCTCCAAAGCACAGCATCCCTTGTAGTGTGCTAAGCAATGGCAAAGGATGGCTCTCTTACTTTTATTGTTCCCTGAAGAATACATTTTGTAGTGCACAGAAAGCCTCAAGACCTTGAAGGCCACTGGAAATAAATGGTTTATTAGCAAAATTGAGATGACCTATGATTCAGAGACTGTATCCATTATCAGATTTTGAAGAAGGTCAGGCATTTAAAATCACGGTCCTCCTAACTCTATCAGCAGTCATCATATGGAGTTACCATGAGAAGAATAGGAGTTGGAGAAAGAAGCTATAATAGCCAGAAAGGTGGAACTGGAAATTTCAAACAGTACATAATAGATCTAAAGAAATAAACCTGACCTTCAGGGAGCTGATAACCAAGATTAAGTGCTTTTGTACCGAATAGAAAGAAAAGGCAGTGCATCTCTGCAAAATGCATTGTAGCTGTGTGGCCAGGGTTGACCACGGCAAAGGCATTCTTTTAAAAGCTCAAAATTAATTGATTTTCACCTGCCTTAAGAAGTGATAGCCAAGACTTTCAAGAGAGCCTTCCAATGATGGTTGCTCAGGATGTCAGCTGAATGGGAACCGCTGCTGAGCACACTTGCCCCTCCAGCCTCTTGCAAAAGTTAGTGCAGAAGATCCACCAGCTTCAGCACCCTCTCCCTTCTCTGCCTCTTGTGAATCTTGGCTGGTTCATCTGGTCTTTATTTTTGCCCCAAATACTCAAAAGAACGGGCTTCTACCTGTGTCATGAAAGAGGGTGTAAGTCTTGATGGAAAGCTTTGAGGATTATGTTAGTGAAAGACTGGTTTAACTTAAGGGTGATGCTTTGGTGGATCAATAGTAATAACAGCAATAAGAGTAATGGTATGCAAAAAGAAGCATCTCAGAGAGGGATGCTTGTGTTGAATGCCAATTAGAGCTGTGAGAGCTTTCCTTATTAGTAGTATTTTAGAAAAACAGGCATTAATTCCTGTGGTGCATAGCCAAGTTTGTTGTTCTTGTTTCTGTTTTTTTTTTAAAGCATCAAACAATGCAAGTGTTCAATAAACAAAGCATTGCTGTAACAGACCATAATGCACAGATCATTAGTGTTTTGCAGTGGAAATAGCCTCACTTGAGCCCTCAAGGCCAGGAAGATGGTTCCTGCTCCCATTATACCTTTTTCAGTTTGATTAACTATGCTTGCAATCAATATAGAGCTTATGATTTATGCAAGACACCATTTTTTAAGAAGCATTCATCATGCTGTGTCTTAGTTTCAAGCATGAGTTTACCTACACTCCGTTTTTTGTTTTGTTTTCTTTAGCTGCTGTACAGCTGGTTTAAAATTAAGGTAGTGCTGCTGATGGGTCAGTGAAATCACAGTAACTGCTGCAGCAATGTAGTAGAAACCACCTATTTTCCAATTGATGTTAAACTTACACTAAACTGAGACGTTTTGCAGGTAGTGCTGTATGAAGCTGTTCAGTAGAGGATTTATTTTACTCTTCAACTCTCGAGTTATAGTCTCTCTAGACTAGAAGTAGACATTCTAGGCACTGGATGCTAGGTTTTGTTGCATTTTCTTATCAGCAGCTTCTGTGGCCAAGTGATTAAAGCAGAGACCTTCCATTGCCTTTGTTTTTGATTTATTCCTAAATCTGATGATGATGTGGTTCTCACAGTGCATGTGTGCTGAACTCTAGAAAGGGTTTTTCCTTTCCACTTTCCCCATGTCTGTGTTTGGCCTTTTAGGAGATAGTGCAGCTTAGGAGATTGCAGAGGTGTCAATGCGTGGCTTGTCTTCATGTTTGCAATTTGGTTTGGCTGCAGAAGGATGTAGCCAAACCAAACTGGCCCCTGGATGGGGATGTCCACCCCTCCTTGTAGTATTTGCATCCTAGAAGCCTCATTATTTATATATTCTTTGCTAGCAGGTGTGGCACACTGAACTGTTGGCCTGGAGCTATCTTCTTCAGATTCACCAGAGCAGATCTTACTTTTGTAATCTCACTGCTGATCGTGGCAATAGTCTCTACTTGCAAATTGCCCTGAAGCTCTAGCTAAAAAAATACCAAGCCGACAGCAATATACTTCTGAAGTAGTGTTCTCTGTGCTGGTGTTCAACACTTGGCTTCATGAGGTAATCCATCCTGCAGGTGGGGGTCTGCAAAGCTCCAGGTTGGCAGCAGGCCTCTTGTCAGAGCTGTATGTCTGTTGCACGATTATCATCTGTAGTTTTGGCTGCTTTTGGGACAGCCACTTTGTGTCTGAGAATGAGGTCTCCTTTATCTCATACAAAGTACTTCTAGAGAAATTGTACACATGAAGTGCAGATGATAGGTATAGACATGCATGTAAAACAGATCTGTGTGGAAGAGGACCCTGCAGTTTGACTTCTCTCCATCCGTAGCAGAGGACACATGCCTGCTGGGATGCCCTTCCCCCGGGATCTGCCAGAGCTAAATTTAAAGTTTAACAGCCTACAGTTTTGCTTGTCTGCTTACCGGAGCGTTGTTTTGCTTTAGTTTGGTTAGCAGGATCCAAGGCATCCAATTTGAGCTCTGTGTACAGTCATTGGTTTGCTGTTAACCTTTTAGTTGAAAGCACTGCTTTGCTCTACAGCCAATTGTTTTTAATTTAATAAGGAAAAAAAAGAAAAAAAGAAAGAAAAAAACTCACAGATCCTAAGTGTTGAAGGCATATGCTGGCTATGAGCAAGTGCTAGGGCAAACATGGAGGTCTGAGCAGGGCACTTCATTGGCAGGGCGAGGTGCACCGCTGCTCTGTTGGTGCTGACGTCCTGGGGTTCAGCTGGGGGCTGCAGTTGGGTTTGGGGAAGAGTTTGGGAAATGTGTCGTAGCCCTGTCAGTCCCAATATTGGAAACTTTCAGTATGTGATATAATGTGATAAGCAATGTACTCGGGCAAGCAGCTTTGCTCTGGCAGGGATTTCAGGAGGCGGCTGAGAGCTGCACCGGGCCCCCTCTGCTGGCTGCAGAGACAGAGCTCACCTCTCCGGTGCCATCACATCTTGTGCTGTGCCCAGAGTGGGTGACAAACATCGAGAGGGTTTGGGGGAACTTCCATAGGAAAATGAGCTTTTTTTTCCTGTGACACGGGGGCTGCAAGAAACAGGGTTGTTCCTCTGCCCCCTGTGAAGGCTCTCTTGTTGGGCTGCAGTCCTCGCCTGTCTCTGTCCTCTCCATTTTTCCCCACTTAAGTCACTGTTTAATTACATTGCGATACTGTGCCAATCGTTTCTTCTTCCTCGTTCTGATGCGTGTAGCACTCCCTGTGTGACTGCTGACCTTCAGCTGCGAGCCAGGAAATCTGGCCTTTCAGAGATTTTAGGAAATATCAACAAGCTGAACCAAAAATCTCTGCTTTTCTTCTGCACTGCGCAGCCTAAAAGCTGTTTGTTGTAAACTCTGGGATTTTTAAGCTGTAGCCATCAGTCACGAATTAAAACGTATGAACTTTATATGCAGGTGCCCATTGGAAAGCTGATATCACACAGAAACTTCCATCAGTTCAAAGGTTGGTAGCTGGAAATCACCTGTGTTGAAGCGCAGGCTGTGCAGCTAATTAACATGGCTCAAAAAGAGCTACTTTTTGACGGTTACGTTCTTCCTCTGAAAATAAGTCATTGTTTTAAATGTTACACGGCGGGGAACATCCTGGAGGCTGTTACGTGCTGGTGGCTAAAATCCCGGAGATTTCTAAAGGCTTCTTTTTTTAAAATTCAGCTTTGAATTTGCCAGAGTTTGTAAGGTACATTTATTTATCAGTGCTGGGAATGCTTGAGGGCAGTGGCTGGGAGGTTGTGCAGCTCACTCCTGCTGCTGGCTGCTAAGGCGGCACTGCAGAATCCAGGCTGGAATCTGAATGTGGGGGACATTTTACTCACTTAATGAGAACCAAACCTTGCCAGCCCAAAACTGTAAAGGCATCCAAATTTGATGGCTCACACACCGAAAGATCCAAGAGATGCAGGACCGCTCTGTGCAGGAAGTGGGTGACAATCAATCGAAGCAGTGCACAGCTGGACCACAGGGACACACAGTGCTTGCATCATGTAACTCCAGGGAGTGTTTTATGCACCTCCATGGCTGCCTGGCATGGCATTTGTCACCCAGAGGAGCCACCCATGTCCCCCTCATCCCTGACAGCAGCACCAGCTGCTCCCTGGAACCACAAATGGGACTCAAATCCATTTCCTTTGACCCGTAAGCCCCCAATTAGCCAGACTGCTCTTTTTGGAAGAGCCCTAATTGCTCTTTTTGTGGTAGTTTCCCCATGCCAGGGCCTTGCCTCTGTGGTTTGTGTGTGCAGGCTCAGTTGTGCAGGACAGCCAATGCCCTCATCCCCAGCAGACAGGACCATGGGCAGCAGCTCAGCAATACTTGTGACATGCCAGGGGTCATTGCAAACACGGGCCTTGCGTCGGCCTGCTGTCATCCTCATGGCTGAACATCTGAGCCAGCATCCAGTCCTCACCTCTGCTATGTATGTGCTCACCACTGCATGTTGCTGACAGCCTGGGGTGCAGGGTTTGCTGAAGCTGCCCAGCTCAGAGCACCGGTAGCTGTTCTGTTCCCTTGCTGCACGGTGCTTGGGCAATGTCAGTCTACAGAAGCCCAGTTTTCCTCAGCCTTCCCTGCAGGACTTGCCAAAAGTACTTAGAAAATGGGCTACACAAGGTGAACCCTTTGGCTCCCTTGATCTTCCTGCCCTTGGGGTTGGTTTGGGGAGGAGGTAGAAAGCGAGAAGAATATTCCTTGACCTGGAAGTAAAAAAGCGGGTTCCCTAGGTGGGTCAAGGATGGAGGAATGGATAGAGCAGGTTCCCTTGGCTGCCTGCCTAGGAGGAAGGCAACAGGTGCCCACATTTACCTCCTCCTTTGTTTCCATCAAGGAGCCACCTTAAGAAAGCGCTAGCACAAGGCAGGATGGGTGGTAGTCCTGCCATCATGCCCGCAGAAAGAAGATGCTTTCATGTGTGGTGCTGAGCCTCCCGCTGGGTATTTATGGTTTGCTGGAATGGGGTGCGGTGTCTATTGAGGCGCATTCCTGGGCTCAGCAAGATTAATCCTGACAGCTCAATGCCTTGGGGAGGCAAACACTTAGGCTCACCTGTAGCAGCTCCAGCACCTGGGCTTTTCTCTCCCCTTACAGCCACTTCTCTTCACATCTAATCTGCAAGGCTCTGTCGCATGCTGCAGGGCATATTGCAATGTACGTGCAGCACTTTGCTTAACAGATGGCACAGGCACAGTATTCTCCTTTAAAAAAGGATAAGAACAACACAAGTCAGTGAGGCTGGCTGGGACAGGAGCACAGCACTGGGCTGCCTGCTGCAGCAACATGCACACCACAAAGTGAAGAGCTGTTTTCGTCCCTGCACGAGTCAAGAGAGTAGAAAAGGTAGATCAGGCATCTCGGTTTCAACAGCTGTCACCGTATTTTGTCGCACACCAGAGAAAGCTGCCACTGCACTGAAAACAGGGAAATACACATCCCTGGGGGGACATGAAAGAAAGCACCTGCTCTTCCAAGATACAGGATGACACAGACGTATTTTGTGAGAAATTAGTGATGACCAGGTAGAATTCCAGAAAAATCATTGGCGGAGCTTATTTTACCATTGAGGAATCAATGCACGAATCTCTCCGAAAACCTCTGATTTCACCCAGTGAGCAGTCAGTCAGCCAAGCCTTTATGACAAGTGCTGCCTGCTGCCCTCACAATCAGATGGCATCCCGCAGGGGCTGGGGGGAGGCGGGCACTGAGGGTTATTCCCCACAGCTTGGCGTGATGCACTTCTCTGTTGCTGGTACTATGGGAGCACTGAGGGCTGCAGAGGCAAGGTGCTGTCCCACCTTACACATCAGCACACACAATAAGCTTGAAACTACAATTCTGAAATATGTGGCGTGTCCTGACACAGGAGGCTGTGCTATTTTGAGTGCTTCCAGATATTCTGTTCTCATTTGAGTTGATAGAAGTACCTTTGATCTCTTAACCAGAAATGCTTGCAGCAAATTGTTGATTCTGTCTTACTAGTTTCTGACGTATTGATGCAGCCAAGAAGCTTCTTGTTGCTGTAAGGCTCAACACGAGGGCCAATGACTTTGTTTAAAAAACAAAACAAAACAGATTTAGGTGAGTGGATTGCGGAGAATGTGCATCGTGCAATAGGTTTGCACCAGAGATGGGAACAGAGCCTGAGCCCCATGACTTCTGATACAGTTCTGGAGTGTCAGCAGTCCTTCTAGTCCATTAAATGCCGTTATTCTCTTCTTGTAAGAGAGCAAAACACTTCTAGTCATCCCATCTCTTACAAGGGTTCCTCATATTTCCATGCATTTGTTCTCAGCGACTTCCCTCTAAGAAGAAACAGGCAGTGGCTCTGAAGGCTCCTTTGGTCATTGGTGGGAGCGAGCTCTGTGCAAGGCCCCTTCCAAAGTGGAGGCAGTGATCAAAACCCTGCAGGAAGTCTGCAGCCAAGCTGTACGAATGAGTGCAAGGATGTAACAGAGCTTTTGGCACATGGCATGCTGTGTGATAGGGGTGTTGGGCTGACTTTTAGAGATCAGCATGGCTAAGAGCAGTACTAGTGGGAGCTTGAAGGTGCTCTGTGCCTACAGAAACTGGGCTGAGAACTGATTTATACATAGGGACAGTCAGAGGTAATCCCACTTTGGGGTAAAAAGAGACTAGATGCCTTCACTGACAAATATTTCACCTCTACATCTGCTATGGCTGCTTACAAATGCTTCCCTTCTCCCCTCTTTTCTGTTCTTACTTAATTTCCTCCCTTCAGTCCAGCAGTTTCTCAGCTTGAAAAGCACAGTTTGCATGCTGTAACGGGTGCCAAGCTTTATCCAGTGCTTCACTTCCCTTCCAGGCTGTGCCAGAGCGTTTTGATTCCATTTCTCATGTTTCCTGAAATTAGCCAGGTTAGTAGGGAAAAGAAATAAGGATTCTTTTTCTTCCTCAGAAGCACAATTTTATCAATTACCTCACTTTGTTTTCGCATACAGTGCTGGAAATATTGCCTCTGCTTGTTGTAACTACATCTCCAAGAGGGATGCATACATTTTGGCGTTGATTGCTACACCTGCTGCTTAAAACAACAGCTATAATCTCTTTCCCTGGATCAGCCTGTAAGAGCTGCCAGATGATAATCTGGAACAAAATTAATAGGAAAAATGATCATAAAGAGAGTCATGAAATTTGCTCGGATTTTCATTCTTATGCAAAGGTAATGGCTGTATTGTACAGAGGAGTTGCTGGAGCTGAATATGATATACTCACATGTTGAGAGGTAAACAGCTTGTTTACTTGGCGTGAGAGTGCCACAAGTTTGTAGTTAAATGTCGATGCTGCAAAGCAGTCTCCAGCTGTTTTTAAGCAGAAATGAAGCTCTGAATAAAGGGGAAGTTGGAAATAAAGCTGAACAGTTTTGCTTTGAATACTGGGGGCTTTGACTTTCTGCTTTTTGTTCCTGGTGATGTTTTGCAAGTAATGCATTAGCAGGCAACATGGGGAGACCACCTCCGCTCTTCAGTACAGGCACCCCCACGTTCCTCCTGGTCTGGAGCCGGCTTTGGTCTGCAGCTCAGTGGGTCGGCTGGCTGACCTGGGTCCGGGAGCTGTGTTTGTTGCAGCTTAGGGCGGGCACGGGGTCAGGGCTCTGCTGCTAACACTCTGGGGTAACTGAGCGGCTTCCTGCAGCGCCAGCAGTGGAGCGATTTGCTTGTGAAATGCAACCTCTGTTCTAACGCTGCTAAAAATGAACAAAAGTGCTCGAGGACTAACTGCTGCTCGTAGGGCAGCGAGCAAGCTTGGGGGGCAGCAGGCTGTGGGCAGTGGCTGCCTGTGCCAGCCGGGAACCACGAGCTCCCATCTGGTGATCACTGCCAGCAGCGCTCCCCAGGTCAGCAGCTGGTCTGCCTGGGCTGGCAGGGGGCAGAGGCAGGAGCTACCACCTTAGACGGGGCTGTTGTGGGTCAGGAGCAATGCATTTATGTGTGTGCACGTGTCCCCATGCAGCCTGTCCTCCCTGCATGGAAATACCTGAGAATAACACACGGCGATGATCTGCTTGCTCTGTGCTGCACTGCTGACATCTGAGGGCAGAAGCCTCCAGTTTGTCTTGGTTTGCTGTAGATCCCTGTTTGCACAATCCATCACGAGAACTCTACAAGTCGAAAGACCAAACAGATTTCTTGTGCAGCCTCAGCCCGCGCCTCCCGCTCTGGCATCGCTGTGCAGCGATGCTCCCCCTTTAATGATGTGATCCTAGCCTCTTTTTTTCCCAGTCCCCTGGCCTCTTGCAGGGCATATGATAGATGGTGCCTGCTGAATCATCAGCAGTTGTTTCGTAGCACGCTGCATTATTTACTGTACGGCAGCCAAATCCTGCACTCAGTACATAATTATTAATTTCCTCGTCGGCTAATTAAAGATTGTTTCACAATGCACACACATCAGGGAGCTGAATTAAGGGTTCGGGAGCAACCTGGATATTCTCATTCCCCCACATATCTCCATCACATAGGCTCTGCTTTGCGGCATGGAGGCAGCATGAGGCAGTGCCCGCAGCTGTGGGGTGGGAAGAGCACAGGGCCATCCTGCAAAGCACCCATCCTTTGCTTTTTCTCAGCCTCAGGGACAGTTAAGAAGTTTTGCTGTGTTTTTCCCCCCAAAATTCAGCCTTCAGCAGATCTCCCAGGTGGAAGATTGGTGCAGAACGCGCGTGGGACGTTTGCTGTAGCTGTGTTCTTACAGGTGCTTTGCAGTCTGCTTGCTGGAAATTTGCATCGAGCCGGGCAAGTGGAATCTTTAAAGATCTCTTTATTTGATCACCCCCTTATTGTTGTTGTCTAAAAGAGAGAAAATGACATATTTAGAGAGGAAAAGCTGTAGAGGAGGCTGATGTTTTTATTATGTGTTCCTTCAGTGTTTGGCACAGTGTGCTTGAGAGTTCCCAGTGCTATCCTAGCGGTATAACAGATGCGCCTTGCGAGTGGGATTGTATTTTTGTACTTCAGATGTTGCAGGTGAACGGGTACAGACTCAAACCACTACCCCCCAGAAACAGCTCTTCTTCGTAGTGCTCTTTAAACTGGATAAGTGTTTCTGCTGGAGAGTTAAGAAGTGTGTTTTTAAAGCTGATGCCCAGAAGTTCTCCGGCTGATGAGCAGAGGTCCTGAGTAGGAGTGCTCTTTCATTACCAAGAGTTTAAGTGAGCTGTAAATATAGGTTACGTCCTTGTGCACGTTCAGAGCATCATGAAATATAATTAAAACATTCTGGGCACTGCAAGCATAGGAGCAACATAAGAAATAAACATTTGACCTTTCTTACCTTTGCTCGGCAGTAAGCAGTTGCTCTCTATGCTTCCTGCCTGCATCACTTACTGTTCTGGCTTAAACACAAGAGAGAAGCACCTACTGGGCGTGCTGGAGGAGCGCTCACAGTTCAGTACTTCTAATGCCTGGACTTTTTTCTTCTCTAGAAGGTGCAGTGGAAAATGCCAAGCTGGAAGCTAACAACTACCTTTAGTTACATAGGACAGTATCATTATGAACAGGAGAGAGTTTGGAGCCTGCTGTTATTTCTTTTTTTCTGACAAGAAAACAAAACAAAATGCTAATGGAGAAATGTTGTGTCTGAAACACTTCTAGTTTATTTCTGGCCGAGGAAAACACTACGCATGTATCACAGCATGGGGGGTCAACCTTACAAGGTACCGTTCTTTGTTATATGAGTCCATCACTACTGAGCTCAAAGCATGCCCGTCGGGCTCGCAGTGCTCTCGTTGCTCTAACCACTACTGTAAGGCTTCCTCCGGACTGTTTCCTGCCCTGTTCTTGCCTGCAGAGCAGTGGCATCTTGGGGCACCTCTGCTGGGCTGTTGGTGGGAGAGGTGCCCCAGGGCCTCTGAAGGCATGGAGTGAGCAGCGGGCCCCATGCCTGGGATAAACCTGCTGCTTCAGGAGCGTGCCTAGGGAAGCAGAGCCTGCCCGAGGACATACCGCATCCAGCCACCGCTGAAGGGCCAGTAGCAGCCAAAATGTGGCAGCAGGAATCAGTGTCTGTTACTCCAGAGGTAAGCACTGCCTGCAGTAGGCACAAATGAGTGCCCCAAGTAGAGGCTCTGGAAACAAATTGGCTCCCAACAGCTCCGCGTGTTCCTAAACGAGCGGGCACACTGCTGGGCCCACGGCCCTTCCTACGGAGTGCAGAGCCTCTCTGCTGGGGTGTCAGCATGGCACGTTGCAGGGATTTGGTACACGGGCGTCTGAAATAGCTGGAGGGGTGCTCCCTTGGCTGCTGAAGTGGGCACAGCGTGGGAAAGGGGAAAACCACCTTGAGACTTACGGTAAAGAAGCTGGAAAGGCAGGCTGTTAACAGGCAGTGCCTCCTGGGCATCAGGGTTGGGAATTTTGCTGCTTTGCAGGCTTCTCATTTACAGATTCTGTGCAAGGTTACCGCGCTTGGAAGATGAGGGCAGCTTAACACCAGGAGAATGTATAAACAGCCCATAGCCAATCACACTTGCACAAGCTCAGTTCTGGCTCTTTAGAGGCAAAATCCTGGGCATTGGGGAAGACACTGGCAGCCAGCAGTAAGCGTGGTAAGCAGCAGTCGTGGGCATCCATGGGTCTGGGTTATGTAGGCAAAGGGATATTTCTTGCAAACATAAAGGCACATTTAGAGGAGTGATATCCAGAACTCCCTCAGCATAGTTTAGATTTGGTCTGTTTCCATTAAAAAAAAAAAAAAGTGCAGTGATTAATTTCCTTTAAAAGGACAGAAGGGTTTGGAGTCTGTGCTGCCGTAGAACTTGCAGGTCTCTACGATGCAGTGCTTTTTTAAAGGACAGGCATTGCTGATAGCAGAGCTATCCGTGCAGCCCACATGGCTGAGTGCCGGGTCGCAGCGTGCCGGCGGAGCTGTCGTTGCTGTAATTGGCTGTCTGATGTTTGTGTGTTCTGCACCGAAAGCCTCCCGAGCCACGCAGGAGGCCAGCAGCCACCAACAGCACGTTTCAATCTTTTCGGTCTCCCCCGCAGTCAAAATGCTGCAGTAAATCTTTCTAATTATTTCACTCGAGTTTTGTATGTAAACCCAGACGTTTATCTCTAGAGCTGCAGGTTTGGGTATTTCATAGCAGCATTAAACTAGAAATAGAGTACGTTTTCTCCGTACTTTCAGAGATTTGCAATGAAATGAAACAATCTGGAACCTAAAATCAAATGCTGGAATTTTTTTTCTACTGATAATAGGGATTCACTGGGTCAAGCTCAGCCGATGAAATACCTCACTTTCAGGTTGCTGCTAACAGGCAATTCAGGGGGAAGCAGTCGCTCTTTGAACTCCGAATTCTGTTTTAAGAACAAAATTACTTTGCAACGCTGTAAATGAGCAAAACTAATATCTACGGAACAAACGGTGATTTCTTCTGTACAAGAATTGCAGATCTGATGTTCAGGAACAATGCTCATGTTCCAGGGGCCCTGCATTGCAGATGTGCTAGCGAGGTGATGTTGCAGACAAAGTGGACAGTGCAAGGCCAGACAACCTACGTGATCCCACACGGGCAGCTCCATCCCTCACACCCCCAGCATGCAAACGCGATGCTGAATTCGGACACCAGACGTAGGCCTCCTGTTTTTAACATCCTGCAGTACCACCAATTACAGAAATCCACCTAAGGGGATGAAGATGCATTTCATGTATGCGGTAAATAATGAAATATTAATCTGAATCTGAAAATAGATTTTTTTTTTTCCTCAGCTCCCGCTTTAGGGAAGCTAAGTGGTCAATTCCCAGACAGAACGATGTGGCTTTTAAGTGACGAGCATCAAAGACCGCCTGGTTTTAAAGCTGTTGAAAAGACATTGGGAACGTTCAGGTAGTTAGCTTTGGATGATATAATACTCGGCTTAATTTAAATCCTGTAAAGACTGAACTAATGCATATATCCTAAGAGGTAATTACTTTGAGGAAGTGGAAAATACCATCTCTTCTTCATCCAAAGCGTGTGCCTGGGCTAACAGTGTGGAATAGCGTTTTGGGGTTACCCCGGGCTCTTCAGTGGCCGTGCAGGAGAAGCTCTCATCTCGCCCTGGGTGCAGGAGAAGCAAGCAGCCCATGTGCGCAGTGTGGGCTGCTGGTGCCACGTGTCAGCAGCTGCTCTGCCTGCAATGAGCTGCCCGGCTCACAGGCAGGGTTGGGACAGCGAGCCGTTGTTTCTTAGGCAAGTGGGGTACTGCTACCTCGCGGCAGGCTGGCTCTGTCTGCTTTGGGGGAGCTCGGTGTTCCAAACAGATGTCGCTGTTTGTAGGCAGTGTTCAGACAGGTGCCAAGTGCAGAGGACAGCAGCCCCACTGCTCCTGGTGCTCCGTGAGCGGGAGGCTGGGACATGGGCATGTCTGTAGTCAGGGTTGGGCAGAGAGCTGGGAGAGTCCCCAAGGAGGATGGAATGTTCCCTCCCATGGCGGGCAGGCTGTGTGGGTGTGGGCACTGTGGGCGGTATGGCACGGCTGCCCAGCCCCAGCCAGGTGCTCAGGGAGGTGCAGAGGGCAGGAGAAATCTATCTGCTGCTCTGTAGGAAAAGCAATCGGGAGCACGGAGCTAAGTAAGAGATTTGGTAGGTTCATTTGCAGAGGCTTTTGAGAATGAACCGAGCTGAAGTAACGCAGAGCATGCCGAAGGACTTGTATCCTGGAGCTGCAGCTGAAAGCTGCTGACAGAGCTGTGTGGACAAAAGGGAATGAGGACGTGATTTTTTAACTTATCTCATTTCCTCACCCTTGAGCAGCGTGAGACTAAATCAAAAGGGGAGAGGTGGTCCCGAAATGAGCCCCCGAGCCACAGCTGTGGGACTCTCAGGACTGCTTCCCTGCTTCACTGAAGATGTCCTTTGTGATTTTAGGGACGCGGTGCAGGTTCAGTGCCAGAAAAGTCATGGGGCAGCTAATCCCATCTATCTCACTGGCAGGCCCCTAAATATCCCTGATGTTCTGAGCCCAAGACTGTAATAGGACTTTCCCAGCTCCCGCAGGCATTATTAAGACAGATAGACTAAAAAAGAGCGCACATCCGTTAGTAACAACAGCTATATAAGGACCTCAGGTGCTCTTTATTATGCATGGAAGAAGTGGGATGGAGGAAGGCTAACATTATGTGTTAAAAATAGAGATTAGCTCTGTTAGAAAGGGGCCATTGAGAATTAAGCAGCAGCCAGGAGAAATCGCATAGAGGCGTTGCTGTAGACATGCCTCTGCTCCATTTCTCTTGTCTCTCGTTTCTCTGTATTCCAAAACGAAGTGACTGTTTCCTTGCAGAAGGCCGTGAACCCAGGAATCAGGCTAACTACCTGCCTGTACATAATGAGGGAGAAGCTGAAGTACATCATCATTGTCCTGAGAGGTAATTTCCAGAGCTAAATGGTCCCACATTTGTAAATGTTCATCTTTCGGAGCCGTTCATTTACTGCACTGTCTGTCATTGCCTGGGTCAGTAGAACGCACGAAGGATCAGCTCAGTGCTTCTGTGCCTCGTGTCAGAGCTGGGTAGCACAGCTCATGTGCTCAGCAGCATCCCCGTTCAGAGCTCTGCAGCCCGCCATACCCATGGACACCAAGGGATGCTCGGGGTGGCCCACGGCATGCACAGTAATTGCAATTAAAAGGCATTTCCTAAGCTTTGAAGTGCTTGCAGTGATGGTATTTGTAAATGGATTTCACTTGACTTAGGCATGCTGGGAAGATGAAACTGAAAGTCTCTAGGAAGTAAAGCTTTCTGTATTCTTTACAGTCCAAGGATGTTTTGGGTTAAGAGCTGTCAAATGCCTGCACCAGGAAGGAAACCATGTGCAGTCAGGTCTCTTTACGCACCACTGCTTTGTGGGGTGTTTTTCTGTCTTGTTTCCATATACTCTGAGAAATAATAAAATGAAGGAGACGATGAATTTAGCTTTAATTCTGGAAACAAAACGGGGGTGATCTTAATATTTTCATTTGCATTCACTTCTTCTAGCCGTTCAAACTGCAGTAAATTATATGCAGTTCTATCACACTATAACCTTATAAAGTGGAGTTGTATGCAAAGATTTGCAAAGCACCCACAGCACAAGCTATATAGACTTTATTTTTTTTTTTTTAATAGATGCAGAAATCAAGCCACAGTGAAAGTGTCAAAAAATAGTCCTTGAAATATTTCCACTTCCAGCTTGGAAAGCAATAACGGTTCTACCGCTGCTAAGCCCAAGCCTGGCAAATATTTTTCTGTCATTAAAATAAGCATTTCCCAATGCTATTCCCTTCCTGTCACACCGAGTATTGGGCTATAATTCTCCCCAGTGCTGTTTTTCTCTGTGAGCAGGTGGAGGGGTCTAGACAGGCTGTGGTTTGGAAGGACTCCTAGCTGTGTCCCACAGGTGTATAGGTTTGCTGTATGGAGCTCAGCGGGTGTGTGGTGGTGCTGTCTCCTTTGCTGTTGGTTTGAGGTTATATATCCTGCTCTTTGCTTTTGCAAATAGTTCGTTGGAGCCAGTGGGAGTAGTTGTGTGCTTAAGGCAAACAAGGTTTGCTCTTAATGTAACAAAATAGCACGCTTACAGATTTGAATTGATGGCTCAAGTGGATGAAAGTACCAAGAAGTACCTACAACAGTTAGCTGCCCACAGATTAGAACCGCCATGCCCTCCAACCCTCATTGTAACCCCATCTATTTTTCACATATTTCAGGAGAGATATCGTTTCGTTTACATTAGCATGAATGATGAGCGTTGATCTGAGATGACAGAGCAATTTAAAACTGGCAGTAAAATGCTGAGGTAATATCTAAAATGTGAAATGTCTCATTCTTTTAGGAGAGGTGAGACAAAGAGCTTAACTGCACCTTTCTTCAGTCTGGTTTTTGCCAAGCAGGGCTGCTGCAGTTTTGGAGCCCGTGTTCTGTTCGCACTGGCTCCAGTTCAGATTGAAGTCAAGGCCCAGACCTCGCTTTCTTCCCTGTAGCTTCACCAGGTGTGTATGTGTCAGCAGAACTCAAACCAAAGCTGTTAACAAGGCCTTCAGCCCTCCTTTTCCTGGAGCTGTTAAGGCAGCAGGGCAGTCCCAGGAAAATCGGGTCTCTTAGGCAGTGCGGCTGCCTCTGTCTTCAGGACGGGACGGACAGCTGTCCCTTCCCTGAAAACACAGGTGGCGTTGGGGCACAGCTGGCACGGCTCCGACTTTCAGGAGGCTGTGCAACTTTTCATTCCAGGCTCTGCTAAATGATCTTGGCCAGAAATATCTGACCAGATGGCATTGGAGCTGCCTTCCCTATAAGATTATGAAGTGCCACTATTTACAGTCTCAGCAGCTGGAAGATGATGAAGTACTGGTGCAACTGGTCACTGCCTTTCCGAGCTCATTTTCTTGATACGTTGGGAGTCCTTAGGCTTCTCGTGATCGCATCTTCAACTTAAATATGTCATTGTTTGTTGGCTACGTGGCGTAGCTGTGAAATGAGTGTGATGCTGCATCCTCAGCTCTTACTCTTCCTCCTGCCGTCTGTCATTCCCTGTCCTTCATACCTCTGCGTTTCCAGTAGCATACCAAATGACACTGAGCTTTTCTACGGGAGATGACGCAATTAGTTTGTCTCAGGGGCTTAATGGCAGCAATATGCGATGTCTGAAAATATCTGCCTCTGCTGGAATCCTTTGAAGTGGAAATGGAAAATACAGTGTTTACTGGCCCACTAACCCTAGTTAAGCACAGAGCACACCAAGTTTTAAAGGGGTTTTAGAGGATCAGAAATTGGTTTCTCATTAAGCATTCCAAAGAACACTTTGCAGATATGTTTTAAAAGACATCCCTTATCCGTGTACACATTTGTTTGCTGCTGGTGATATTCTCTGCACCGTAACTCTGCTTGCACTGTGCAGCTGGGCATAAATCTCATTTTTAGGAGCCCTGATGATGTTACATTTCTTGACTTCCTAAGATAACGGAAAATGGGATGCTTTGGGGTAATCCAAAGGCACGTGCAATATAAGGGCATTGAGAAGAGTTGCAGAGGGCTTGTTAATGCAAGTCGACCTAGTGGCTGAAGTGCCAGCTCCTTATTTTGTTGCAGAGGTGACCTGAAATGAAAGCCTGTTGCAGTTGTGCTGGCCAAAATGCCCATTTGAACTTCAAATCAAGGCATGAGGATCTTGATAGGAATGAGTATCAAGTTGGCCAGCATTCAGGAGAAGGTCCAGTCCTGGCAAATGGTGTTCTGGCCAGAACCTTCCCTTGACATACCTGGTAGTGAGGGTAGAAGAGTGGCTGGGGGAAGCTGATCAGAAGGTGGAGGAGGTGAGTGAGAGCAAATGGCAGAGGTTATAGAGCAAAGCCCAGCAGGTGGGGGGTGGTGGTGGAAGGGGCTGGTCATGGGCAAAGCTGGGAAACGGGCAGGAGAGAAGGGAGTCCCTGGGTCAGTCACTGCTGAGTAGTGCGGCAGCTTGTAACCCTGTAGTATTACTGCAGTTGTGGTTGTTACTGATGGTAGGGCATGCCAAGGCAATACCAGACTCTTTAGAGGTCCTGACCCCCATCCTCACCCCTGCGGCTCATCCCCTACAGCCAGCCTAGCCCTGTGCGTGACCTAAGGCAGAGCTGGGCAGAGGGGAGAAGAAAAGCAAGCTTTAAATATGCAAGCAGTGATTAATTCTAGCTGTGTTTGAACTGATTATGGAGGGAAGGAGGAATCAAAGCTGGGATTAGAGGCTTAGCAAGCCTGAGTGCATACTTGAGCAGCTACTGTTCTCTTACAACCCTGCTGCACTTGGGTACTGCTGTGCTGGTATTGTGCCGCTCTCCCAAGGCACCTGCATCAGTCCCAGTGGCTGCACCAAAAGAAAAGAGCATCTTGGTTGTTTCTGGCTTTTTCATCCTCTTCTCCCATGGCCCACTGGAGACAGACTTGCTTATTTCCTAATAAGCTTATTATATTTTGCTATACTCACTGTATTTGGCTGATTTTTTGCCTGTTCCTGGATGTGAGGGATTGTGATTTTGTGTGCAGGTGAAATTTCAGGTGTCCAAAACAGTTCCTTGAGGAGATGATAGTCATTGGCTGCACCCGTAGCTCATTGGCATGCTCTATCTCTGCATTACTTCTTAACACTTTGTGTTTGGAGTTGGTCCCTTCAAGGCAAGAGGTGATAGCAGATAGAGGTCCCCAGGCTTTACTTGCTTCCTGCCCTTATTGTAAGGAAATTAATCATTGTCGCATTTGATCTTTGCTGTTTGAAAGTAGCTCTTTATCAAAAAAGTATTGACAAAAGTTGATTAGGAGACATTTGCTTTAACAGGTACATGCCAATTAACTTTGTGTGCGTGTATTGTTACATTCTGAAGAACGACAGCAGTCAGTCTTTTCTGAGATGCATAAGATTTCTCCAAAGTTGGCCCGAAAACTTTAAAATGTTGCTTAAATAGGATCAAGAATCTTGGAAATAAGATATCCGCTGTAAGCTTTGCATTGTTGCCTCTCATACCCTTGCATGTCTGTTTGTCAAGCAGCATTTCATAATCTTCAGTAAGCCCTGAAGGGTACTTAGTTGTTGTGGTTTGACTTAATATGATCTAAAAATGGCTAGTAATAAATCCAATCATTTCCATGTAAAGGAAATGGAAGATTGGACTGGGAGAGCTCTTACACCTCACTCGGGGAATGAGCCAATAAATCCAATATATTTGTTCAGCCCTGAAGTACCCAACTTAATTTGGTGCTTGGGGGGGGGGGGGAATTAAAAAACCCAAACCTATTTATGCCATGCAGTATGTCAATAACAGGAGCCAGGTCTGAGGCTGCACTGCTGAGAAACGGGGTTTGGCGTGATGAGTTCTATGCCGGGGACACGCGAGCTGAAGGGAAAGCAGAGCCGTCTCCTGAAGGCTGCTGCTCCTCTCCGGGCACCTGGCCAGCCTCCCTGTCTGCCGAAATGACTGTAATTTCCTGAATTGTCCAGAGCCAAACTTCCACTTCCAAAAGGACAAATTAGGCCGTAGGAGAATCGCTTGTCTTTACAGCTGATGACAAAGTGCTCCCAACTTAGAGGTTGGCCTCACCTTTCCCTGATTTTATAGAGCTCTTATTGGCAAGTACTAGTCTTGTTATGGCTTAATCAATATTAATCTCAGTTGGAAGGATACTTCTGGTTGCTAATTGAGATCAGGTTCAATTCCATCTCATCATATTTGCTGTATAATTATTAGATGCTTTACATCATGTCAGAAGAGTCCTGGCTAACAGCATGGGCACAGCGTTCCCATATGCCAGCAAGACGTGCAGCACTGAAATGCAAGCATTTGTGAATGTGTTGCTGTCTGTGTAGGCTATAGTTCACCGGAGTTCTCCAAAGCACCAAAGATTCACATGAGCTGCAGCAGCTCTGCTCTTTCTCTTACATACGTATTGATGCTCTCTCATTTGTAGCTTAGCTCTTCTCAATACTTAATTGTGATGATTCGGCTGGATATTTCTGGTAGGTAATGAGTCCGTTATAACTTTCTTCGCATGTTTTTGATCAAATTAGAAACAGGTCGCTGAGGGAGCAAAAATACTTGATGTGCACCATCTCTAAAATATCTGTGATGCGAGAGATGTATATGTAAGAAACAATATCTGCCTGCAACTACTTCTTCTCTTCTTTGAACAAAAGAAGCCCCAGCAAAGCGCAGGGTGTCGCGCTGCCCAGCTGTCTGCGTGCCACATGCAGCAGAGATCATGCGTGCTTTCATTATCTGATCTCATCTGACCATCTGCGTATCACAGGCAACTTTATTCCACACAGGTGTTGTTGAAGAACCCCCCTCTCCCTCAGCAACATGTGTTTCCTGGGAGGCACCCGCACCCCTGCTGCGTGCGCTGCACCCCAGCTGTCAGATTTGCAGCCCCAGCCCGGTTCTGGGCTGCGTGTTTCTCACAAGCAAAGCCAGATCCGCCGCCGCTTCGTGCAGATGGCTCAGACACCTGTGTGAGCTTGCAGCTTCGGCACTGTGCAGTGGCAGGGCCTGGCTGCAGGAAGCCCGGGCTGGAAATGCTGTCCCAGGAAAGCCGGTCTGCTTAGTTTCACATGGCCATGCCATGGTTAGCTGTTACCTACCTAGCTGTTACCTGGGCCGGCCCACTCTTTGGTGCTCCTGCGTGCCTTGCTGCTGCTGAACCCATTAGGGAGCTGTCTGCAGTCTGTGCGGTGGGGCTGTGGGTGCAGTGGTGGGAGTGCAGTGCCTGGGCTGCCCCGGCTGTGTGCCGTGCAGGCAGGGCTGGGTCAGTGGGAGCCGCGTCTGGCCGCGCTCCTGGGGGTACGTGCTGTATTTTTAGAGCTGCGTATTGCAACATGTGCAGATTTATTAGAGCTTGCTAATTAAAATTGCTGCAGTGACTGCTTGTTACTATATCTGACCGAACGCCTCCGCAGGCAGTTGGAGGAAAAACCAGCGAAAGCCACAGCGCTGTGTGAAAGCGGGTCGGTGGCTGAGCCCAAAAGCAGGCGCTGTGAGCGAGGCGGGTACATGTGGGGTGGCATCGCTGCTTCTGCCTTTCATCTCAAGGCTTTCTTTAGAGATCTTCTGTTTTCCTTTTTGTCACACGTATTTTTGTACGCACACGCCCAGGATCCATTTTTATTTCCATGCTATTGATCCAGGTGTACGGCAGACGGCATCGATTCCTGCCTGTATGTAATACATACTCATTAGCAATGCCATCAACCTCTGGGAGCAGCAAGAACATGGCGCGCTGCGTCTGTAAAGGAATGGGAGCAATTTTCTAGGATGAAATCTAGGTTTAAGAAGGAATACAGGTTTTTACCCTCACAATTAATGCATGGTTTAAGCTCCTTCGCTTTCCAATGGCTGGCTGCAGCCACAGCCTTTCCCTCTGGCAGAAGGGTTGTCTGTAGGCAGCTGACCCTACGAGGTCACCCACGGGCTCCACACAAGGTTCCATCCTGTCAGCCCTTGCCCACAGCACCAGGGTGCTGGCAGCAGGCTGCCATGGCCACCGCCGCCTCTCACTGCCTCCTCAACAAGCAGGGCTTTCTGCTGCACTGCTTGCAGCCATGTGGGTTACTGACGGTAACCATAAAAGCTACAGCAGTTTTAGACATCAAAGATACCGGGTAGCTGGAGGTTTGGGGTTTTTTTTTAAAGCATGCTGTTACAGTTTTTAGTGTTTTACCTTTACTGCTGGAATGAGAAATATTTGGTCATCATCCAATGAGAGCAATGCACTCATCTGAGATTTTTCTGAAGAGGGAGCAAATTTAATCTCTTTCTCCTTTGCAGTCGCTCTGCTAATTGCACTCATTCTGCACAACCACATCTGATAGTGAAGACTCCTTTCAGGATCCTCATCCTTCTTGCTTCTGGCTCTGGGTTTCTCTTTGCTTTCCTCTGCACTGGAGCATGAGCTAGCTGGGGTTATGAAAGCCCCCAGGGTCTTCCTCAGCAGGCCTGGCAAAAGGCCTCTTTGGGACATCTGCTTCATTCAGGTCACGCTTTCATTCTTCTGAAGTCCACTGTAATTACTGTTTGTGGTAGGCAGCTGCGCAGGAAAGAGAAGCGAGGAGACCTCTCGCTGTCAGCTTTCAGGAGAACGGGAGGAGATGGTTCCTTACGGTCTGCTACACTGCGGTGCTGCTGCATTGGAACAGGGGTGTTGAGGTCTGTCCTGTCAGAGGTCTGGGATTGCAGGGCTCGGTGCTGCGGGGCGGGCAGGATGCAGCCCTTGCTGGGAGGCAATCCCTGGGAGCAGAGCAACCGGCTGGCCTTCATGGGGCCTGCTGCGGGCACGGGACGAGGGACAGAAGCGTGCCTCAAATATTAGGGCTTGCTGCTCTCCTGGTGGCAGAAGGAAAGACAAGCGTCTGCCAAAGCCTTCAGCACTGAACAGCCCCAGAACGTCCCAGAAGTATCGCTGGAAATCCAACTCCTGCGGTGCAGCACAGCCCTGCACACATGGTTCATCTCGAGGTGCTGGAGCACTGTGGGTGAGGACATGAAGCGTTTGGGACTGTTTGTCTCACAGCTGTGTCATGTTTAAGAACCCTTCTTTCTCACAGCCCCCGGCCGTGTGCCAGAGCTGCACGGAAGGAAGGGATGCGTCCGGCCTCCCCTGGCAGCTCAGGAGGCCAGGCGGTGTGAGGTGCTGAGCAGGAAAATACCTGTCAGGTAACGGGGGCTCTGCACAGCTGTGCACGCACCAGGGAGCTGATTCTGAAGAGGCAAAATAAAGTGCAGAGCGTAGGGAGAAGAGGGAGGGGGAAGGGAGCGTTGCAGGAAGGAAGCGCCAGACGGCTGTGAGAGGAACAAGCACAGATCTGAGGATTTACCTTATGCCTTCTGCAGGGATTTCAGAGCTGCCTCCAGGCAGTGCCGGATGTGCAGGAGGAGAGAGGAGATCAAAAGGGGCTGAGAAAAAGCCCTCACTTGGCCTCCTCCATTGCAAAGCGTGACCTGTGTGCTGGAGGGGGAGAGCCAGGTGTGCAGCCTGCTGCCTGCATGGCTGGTGGGCCTGCTCACACCGGGCTCTTCTGGGAGACAAAGAAAAGGCTTTTTTCATGGCCCTTTTTTTTTTTTTTTTTCTGTTTAGGTTTCTTGTTATTTCCACATAAAGCACAAAGATGTGGTCTGAGTAAGGCTGAGCAAACAACTTGGGAACAAGGCGTGGAAAGGCTGGCTCTGTGGGACAGTGGGTGTCTTTGGGGCAGCACTGGGCCTTGGAGGCAGGGACAGAGCAGCCCTGAACCAGGGGCAGAGACCAGGATGGCTCGCACAACACCCTGCCATACATACACTGACACATCACAGGGTGCAGCAAACACCCTGCAGTGCCTGCCCTGCCATGCAGCGCCTGCCCTGCAGTGATGCACTCCACCACCATCCCAGCCCCATCCTTGGGCTGTGCTTTGACTTGAAGCAAACGGGTGAGGTGTTACCATATAGCTGGCATGGTTAAAAGTCCAAGTAGTTACTCCCTGTGGAATTTTGTGCTGATGCCATGCTCCAGTCCTCCTGGCTAGCTGTGACAGCCCTGCCTGCCATCAGCTGCCTGGGAGCAGCAGCTTGGTCAAGCCTCATGTGCTGCCTGTGGGTGCAGCACACGGCTGGGTGTCAGGAGGGGGCTGCCCCCACGCAGAAGCAAGATCAGAGCCTGCTAAGCGCTGCTTTTTAGAGATCATTTGTCAGCAGGCCTGAAGTTATGGAATATTTTGGTGAACCCAGGAGAAAAAACCACATTGGAGGTTTCTGCAAACACACTTGTGTTTTCAGCTGCAAATTGAACATTCCAAATATTAAACATTTGGGCCAAACCCCGGAGCGCTGCTGCTTGGAAGCAGTGCCAGGAGGTGCAGGCAGCTCCCCTGCTGTCCCTTTGCTACCCCCAGGCAGGACAGGGCTGAGCTGCAGCCCCTCTCACCGCCGTCCTGCTGACCCAGCCCTACTTTGCCTCCTTCCTGGGAAAAAGCCAGTTTCTGCACGATGCCTTTATCAAAAGCATTCTTCCATCAGTACGAGTTTCTACTGAGAATTTTTACTGCCGTTTCCTGTTTTAAAACGACTGGCACGGGGAGGTAATCCTGGTTGTTCTACGGACAGCGGTGGTCGTGGCAGCCCCAGGCAGCGGACCCACAGGCTGCCTTTAATAGCTGTGTTCTCTTAGTTATAAACTAAGTATTTTTTCTTTGTTTCATTCAATGATTAACAATGAGAAAAAATTCACTTGTGACAGCGAGTCATTACAAAATATTAAGATAAAACCATGCTAAAACGTGTTGCAAGTAAAAATCCATAACTTACCAGCACTGCATGGGTTACTGGATTTTCTCTTATTCCCATCGCAAAAAGAGAGAAGTTTTCTTAAATGTCTTTTTGCTTTTAGAAACTTAAAGCTCACATCGCTTTCATTTTCACTAATAAATTCAAGATGTCCATATTAGTTTAACCTGAAATGAGTTTGGTTTATTGCTGAAACTGAAATTCCCCCGTGCAAGTCTCTGTGGGTTAGATATACGGCGCTTTTATTCTTCCGTGATTAAATTTTTATTGATTTTTTTTTGAGCCAGTTTATGCACATTACTCCTCTGCGCCCACCTGGATTCTGCCGCGCTGCCCTTGGCGTGTCAGAAAGGAGGATGCTATTTAGTTGGCTTGGTTTGCCTACGAAGAACTCCGGGCCTGAAGCGCTGCATCAGGGCTTGCTTGGGGTTGGTCTGTGCTGTTTTGTTTCGTTAGGATGGTGACAGAATAAATCACAGCCACCAGAGCCGATTAGTGATCCTGATCATCTCCATCCCATTAAATAATCCAGAGGGAGGAGTGCAGAGGAGGGATCTGCCCAAACATACGCTGAAATCCGTTCTGCTGGGAAGAGAGACTATATTGTAAATATTGTTTTCCTGCAATTTGAAGGTCATTTTCACACTGCATGGAGACGATCAAAGCGCATCCATGTATAACTCATTGCCTGTTAGCATTCTGCTGTCATAACTTCATATTGATTGTCCTCTGCAAGGGTTTTTAATAACAGCAGTAACATAAATTCACTTGATGCGAACAGAGGCTAATGAAGAACAAATGTGCCAGTCAAGTTAGAAAGTTGTTTATCACTAATTATGGATCCGTCATCTGTGCCGTGCCGTATCCACACTTGTAAGCTGCTCCTCCCAAGCCATCCTGCCCGGCCCCAGCACTGTGAGGAGGAGTCTGCAGGCATGACATGGGAATAAAACCCATTTTTTAGCTTTTCCTGGGAACGTGCTCTGGTTCTTGGGAGGTGATGCGTTATTACACACGCCTTTTGGCATCAGCTTTGGTTTATTTGTGTGGAGGCGGCAGCCTGTGTTCGCTGTTGGGAATCTGTTGCTGTCCAGGCTGTTCTGGGATCTCCCATGGCAGCAGGGAGGTGGTGTGTTCCTGCTGCAGTCCGTGCCATGGGCGGGCTGAAGGGCCCCGGCTCACAAAGCGGATTCTTGAGACTTTCTCACCGCAGCTGTATTGACAGTAAATGAATTTGGGGTTTATACGAGGCTGTTCTGATCTCAAGGGACGATACATAATCACTGGTGCAATAACAGAGTGATAGCATGCTGTCCGGTGAAATCCCTTAGCAACGGACTCAATATTTACAGGAGAGCAGTCCAAGTGTGGAAGCCAATCTGCGGTCAGTGCCCAGCCTTTGCCTCGTGAGTTCCCCGCACATGTCGGATCCTCGGGGCTTCTGGGAGGCTGTGCGGAAGTGCTGCTGCCGTGGTACCTGCAGATAACAGAGCGGCGATCTGTTTCATTTTTAACTGACGTTTGTCTGGGGCCTGGAGCTTGGCCGGCAGCTGTGCATGGCACCCAAAGCGCCCCGGAGCTCACGTTGTGATGGCACAGCTCGGGGCTGAGCAGAGCGCGCAGCGTCTGCCTGCGGCATTTGCCTGCACAAAGAGACTCTGCTTTATCACCGCGGCACAGAAGGCCGTAAGAACGCTTGCCTGATATTTGAGGCTGTTGTTGTAAGGGTTTGCTCTCTCTCTAGGCTTCGTGCCTGGCTTTGTTGTTTTATTTTAGCAGCAGTAGGGAAGGGCAGAAGGAATTTCTCATCAATCCACGGGGACCTCCACAACCAGCGGTGTTCGGGGGGACTTTTTAGATGTGTTGCACAAACTTCTGGAAAACCATGAGTGCATCCGCCACGCACAACTGTGACACGGAAGCTGGGAACACAGGCTGCTGCTTGGCGCTGCATGGCTCCCAAAGGGAGCTGCACTGCTTGCTGAAGGCATCCCTCCTCTTCACCACTCTGTGCTGTCGGTTTGTGGGGGGCGCGCTGGCTGTCTGATACCCAGCAAACGGGGTCAAGCAGCAAACAGGAGCTGAGTGCAGGGAGTGGAAATATTGGTGTCAGCAGCTGGGCAGCAAGCAGGACACAGGCGGCTTTGAACGTGTTCTACATTTCGTTCTTTTTAGAACTTGTGCCCTCAGAAATAGTCAGGAATGTGCCAGAAGTGTGATATTTAAGTCCTACCTTTCACCACAAACTGCCTTCCTTGTCTTCTCCATCATCTCCTCCTATATTAGTGCTGGCAGCACTTCTGCCTTCTGTACCCTCCTATTTGTTGGCCTGCTTGCCTTTATTTCTTCTCCTCTGCTAAGCTTTCTAAGTGTTTGTCGCGTTTTTCCTCTGCTTTCAGTCCGAGCACCACCTGTTGTAATTCTGCTGTTCCTGATTTCTCTTTGGGCTGTCTGGCTGGGGAGCACTGAGGCAGCCACCAGTGATGCACTTCCATCAGAGCATTCAGACTGCTGCTTACCACAGCCAGGCTTAAGCTTTGTATCCCCAAGGCTATATTCTGTTCAGTCATTTGGACCTGCTATTGAAAATGCATATTCCCAGCTAGTATGGCCTTCCTTGCAGCGTTGCAACCAGAATTCAGGAGAGGAATTCAAACATGGGCATTTAACAGTAAAAGTGAGCCTAGAAACAACAGAGGAAGCCTTAAGACTGTCAGTTTTCTTAATGCTTTATGTATGTACTTATCTTATTTCAGCTATAAGAGGTGGTAATTAGGTCAGTATGCCTGTTTGATACTGGAATTTGATGAAAGTTTGGCTAATAGCATAACATGTTACAGGCTTGAACTCCTTCAAAAGAGGTTGTGATCTTACTGTAAGGCTGCTGCAACAACAAAGACATGTTGTCTTTTTAAACCACTTCTTGCTAGATAGTGAAAGCATTTGGGCATTCAGGCTTTTTAATGAACGTCCTTGGTAGCAATGCCTTCAGCAATGCACTGCAAGAGTCATCAATTAGTAATGATTGAACCATACAATGGCTTAATTTGGAGGGGACCTTGAAGATAATCCAGTTCCAGCCCCCTGCCATGGGCAGAGTTGCCCCCCACTAGATCAGGCTGCCCAGGAACCCATTTGAATGCTTCCAGGGATGGGGCATCACAGCATCTCTGGGCATCCTGTTCCAGTGCCCATGTTTCTTCCTAACATCTAACCTAAACCTCCACTTTTTTAGTTTAAAGCCATTCCCCCCTTGTCCTGTCACTGTCACTCTGTGTAAAAAGTCAATCCCACTCCTGCATGTAAGCTCCCTCCAAGCACTGGAAGGCCGCAATGAGGTCTCCCTGAGTGGTTCTCCAAGCTGAACAAGCACAGCTCCCTCAGCCCTTCCTCATAGGTGAGGTGCTCCAGCCCTCTGATCATGTACATGGCCCTCCTTTGGGCCCACTCCAACAGCTCTGCATCCCTCCTGTGCTGGGGGCCCCAGTCCTGGGCACAGTACTGCAAGTGGGGCCTCACAAGGGCAAAGCAGAAGGGGACAGTCCCTCCCCTCTCCCTGCTGGCCTCCCCTCTATCTATGCAGCCCAGAATACCTCTGGGCTCCAAGAGCACACTGCTGCCTCATGATCAGCTTTTTTTTGTCCATCAGGACCCCCAAGTCCTTCTCAGAAGGGCTGCTCTGAATGAGTTTTTCTCCAGTCTGTACTCATATCTGGAATTATCACAACTTGAGTTTAACACCTTGCACCTGACCTTGTTAAACCTCATTAGGTTCTCTTGTGCCCACGTTTCAAGCATGTCCAGAGCCCTCTGGATGGTGTCCCTTCCTTCTATGTGTCAACTGCACTGCTCAGCTTGGTGTCATCAGCAAACTTGCTGAGGCTGCCCTCTATCCCCCTCTGTCACTGATAAAGATGTTGAAGGGCACCAGTCCCAAGACATTCATGACTGGCCGTAGAGCCATTGACCACAACCTGCTGGCTGTGACCATCCAACCAATTCTTTATGCATCGAACAGTCCACCTTTCAAATCCATATCTCTTGAACTTAGAGATAAGAATGTGGTGGGGGACCATGTCGAAGGCCTTGCTTTGTTTTTAGTGCACATGAAAGGAGAAACTAATCCAAGATGTTGTATTTCAATTGCTTTTGCTGATTTGTTTCGGTGTTTTTGTGTTGACTTCATCGGATTTTACTGAACATTTGTGCTGTGCATTTCAGCAGTCCAGCTGAATATCAGCTACATTGATTTTGCTCTAACTTTCTCAAGCCAAGGAAGGTTAAATGACGATGCAACAATAATGCAAGGAAGGTTCAGCCAGCCAGAGATACTTTGGGCATATTTCTGTTCTTTCTCTCCCATGGTCACCCAAGAGCCTTCACTGTTGCGCAGATGCTCAGAGTGGCATTAGCTGTGGTGCCTTGGCAGAGGGCTGTGCCTCCTGCCTCTGGCATGCTGCTCAGAGGGTGCAAAGGGTGAGCGTCCTTCTGTGTGTACTCCTATAGGCCCATCCTCAAAAGATGGACTCTCAAAGGATCAGCAGAAGACTGGGACTATTCCCCTCACTGCCATTTGTGTCAGCGTGATCCCAGGCAGTGAGTGCTGGCCAGCCATGGAAGCTGCCTGGCAGCACTGTGAGCCCCAAAGGGACTCCGAAGTATTTATTATGGGCACGATGCAAACAATGGCAATATAAGCATTTGGTTTGGGATACATACTTCACCCTCCTTTATAGGATCCCAAGTTTATTGAGGCATTTGTCCCTGTAACTTTCTGTATTTATCATCCTACTTTCATTTATATTTTCGGAACTTCAGTTGGCAAACTACCACGTTAGCAACTGCTCCTGCTGTGTTGTCTGAAGCCTTTATTTCCAGAGGTGGGGGCTCTCTTTGGTGCCTCCTTGGTACCATCCCACTACCAGGCAATGCTTTAGCTCATACCGCAGCGATGGGGAACTCCTCATTTTCCCTGCTGGCAGCACTCCCTGCAGAAGCCTCATCCCTGCAGTCACATTGCTCTTTGTACAGGCAGCGGAGGCTGTTCAGGCTGCCACCGCATCAGCAATGTGCCTGAAGCTAAGCAGATGGAGCAGGCATGTTTATGCAAATAAAAGCAACACATGCAGAAAATAATTCAAGAGTTTGCAGTGGATTCTGACAAGTCTGGGTTTGATGGAAGAAGATTTATACTGCCCTTGCTCATTGGAAGGGAAGCTGATTCCTACAACAGCTCACACAGGGCCATCAGGTGGGTCTCCATCATGCTGCTCCCTGTCAGAGCTCACGTGGCTGAGGTGGCATCATCAGGAACTGAATTTGGTTCCTTTGGCTTGGTCTGCAAGGCAGGAAGTTGCAAATTTGCAGGAGTACAACCAGTACGATGTGTGCAGAGGGAAGGCTGAGCACAAGCAAGGACAAGCGTGGTCCCAAGCACTGTGCACAGAGAGCACTGAGGCTGTTCCTGAGCAGCTTCCACATCAGTAAAGCATTGCTCAGTGTGCAGCCTGCGGCTGGAAGGAGCACCATGGCCTGCGAGGAACCTCTCCCTGTATGGCAACTACTTATAGCTGGTTGAGAAATAACGCAGGGTTCTTTTTTTGCTTGAGATAACAGCACACATTTCCAGGAGAGATACAGGGCTGATTGTTCATTTTAAGAGTAAGCTTCCCAAAATAAGCCTTGGCTGCAGGTTTTTAAGAAGGGAGTAATGCAGCCCCCTGAAACAAGAGCGGATCTAGTCAGCCTTGTGGCCAAAGAGCTGGTTCTGTTTGGTGACCAACTTTTCTTTCCCATCATGGAGGGTGTTCTTGGTTACTACTGCACCAGAACAAGACTGCTGTGGACAGCTGGAGGTGGCACAGCACCAGTGGATTGAGCAGGGTTGCAATGATAGGGCATGGGACCAGTGGGGAGCAGAGGGTGCAAGGTCATGCATGGAACCTGGTCAGGATCCCAAGTCACAGCTCCAGATCACAGCCCCACAGGGCCCTGCTCCTGCCACATGCAGTGTGCCTGTGTTTAGAACAGACCTGCTTGTATGCAGGGAGGTCTGAGGAGCAAAATAAGTGCTTGTGGAGCAGAGGAAAGTTGCTTAATAGGGAGGGGAAAGGAAGGGAGTGGAATGTAAAAACCACACAGGCATTCCCTTCCCTACAGGCTGCAGGTCACCGGCCTATCTGTCAGAGGGAAAAACTGCACCTGTGAAAAATATTTCAATAAGTAAATCACTACTCTTTAAGACCCTGATTTGGATTGGTAACATTTCCTAGCATAGAAATAGTCTCGCTGAGGGACCTTTATTTTTGCTGGGTGGTGTTTTTTCCCCTTTGGTGCGTTACGTCCCACTGCTCCTGCAGCAGGAGGAGAGGAGCGGCTGCAGCTCCTGGGGAGGGACGGGCACAGGAACAGCAGTGCTCCCCCAGGAGCCCCATGGCACAGTGCTGCTGCTGCAGGATGCCTGGGCTGCCCGTGGCTCCCACTGCCACCACCGAGAGCTCAGAGCATCACCGTGTGGCAGGACTGCCTTGTTAAGAATGGCTGCACACAGGGCTCATTGTGTGGCTCGCCTCCAAACCCCTGCTGAGGTGAGCAGTTTTTGGAGGCATGGTATTTTTGCTGGCTCTCCTGAGCCAGAATAAGCTGAGAAGAAAACAACAACAACAACAAAAACAGGATAAAGTTCTGGAGATCTTTTCTAGATGCCGCTCGTGGCATGATTTGTGATGTGGTGAGTCAGTAGGGCTGCAGTCTTTATGGGGAGAAGGTTGGGATGTTATCTAGAACCATCACTGTTGTTTCAGCTTCCCATCCGGACCTGACCTGGCACACAGGGCCCAGGGGCATTTGCAAGCCTGCCTTGATCATCTCAGGCTGCTCAGTCAGTGAAATAGTACAGAACCCCTTCAGCTTGATCCCGGTTCATCCTTATGGTTCCCAAAGGGCTAATGGCAAGGTGAAACTTCCTCAGAGCTTGGTACCAGTTCCCATACCTCCAGTATTTGCCTTTGAAGTTTTTCATTTCAGAGTGTGAATATACCTTTTCAAACATGCAGTGTTGATACACAGTTATATCACAATTTGTGTCCAAATTGGCTAGCAGTCTGTTTTGTGTCACTGGGGACAGGGAGAGCCTTTCAGGAGCAGCATAGAGATGCCACTCAAAATCCTGCCTTTGCATCTGGTTGCGTGAAGGTTTTACTGAAATCCAGAGCACAGTGAAAGGGCTGATGGCAGGGCAAAGCCCTCAGCAAGAATCCAAACGCAGGTCAGCATTGCTCCTGACATTCCTGGTAAGGAGCACAGAGCAGCCCGGAGCTGCTGTGCCGTGTGGTTCTGCTGCAGCTTTCAGGGCACAGCTCAGCAGCTGGACTCGGCCTCACAGCCTTCCACACATTCAGTAGTTTTCACTTGTTCATATCTTCCCACTGGACTCTGGAGACCGAAGATTACTTCAATCAGAGACAAGCTTTAATTACAGATCTGCATGAAGCCTTCAGCACCGTGGTGGTGTTTTGCCTTTCGTTCCACTCCATTTCCAGGCATTTACCTGTTACTATTTTGCATTTTGATTCCATGTTCTACATCACATCAAACTGTGCTTATCCAGACTTTAAGGGTACTTTTCTCCTTTTAGCCTGGCTGTAAATCAAACTTGACCGTGATTCCTGCTTGTCATGCTTCCCTCTGACTTCAAGTCAAACCTGGATTTCCCCTCTCTGGCTCTGCAGGAAGGAGGCTCAGGGCATGTGAAACCCATCCTTGCTCTGCTCCAGGCTGGCCTTCATCTAGTGTATTTCCTTTCCTCCACTGATGCAGCAGTGAGTTGTCTTCAGATGACCGCGGTTCTTTGTCCAGCACTGCACCTTCTGAATAAAGTTAGAGACGTTTTGCAGGCATAAGGCCCGAGGTGCTCACTGGGCAGGGTGCGCCCTGCGATGCCAAGACCTGCCAGGCTGCAGTGAGGGTGCCCAGCTCTGGGGCTGCAGCTGCACTGGCACGGATACGCTGAGTGGATGTGGTGTGGACACAGATAGTGCAGGAAGCTCCAAATTTCCTTTAGCCAAAGGCACTCCACAAACAAGAAAGCTTTTCTCAGCCTGCCTGGTAATATTTATGCCTTCTACAAACGTGAGATGTTCCAAACTTTCATCTCCAGAACAGCAGTAACAGAATGAGTAGCACTGCCAGCCAAAGGAAAATTAAAGTAAATCCCCAAAGAAGTGATTTATAGGATGTAAATCACTTAAAATGATGGATGTAATCCCGTCAAACAAGTTCTTCATTATCATAACTTAACGTCATGTGTTATTTTTTTATCAGATCACAAATGCAGTCTCTGCAGTTTTGTAAAAGCATTTATTCTCAAACGATGCTGAAAAATGTCTGACGAAGTAAGTCTTATCTTATACACAAAGGGCAAAGCTCTGCATTCTTTTTAAATTTTTAACTAAGCATCGCTCGTGTGTCTGCCCGGCCCGCCCATCTGCAGGGAGAACCAAACACGCTCCGTAAGCAGCATCTCTGCCCGCCGTGCCCTGCTGGGAGCTGGGAGCAGTGCACGTGCCATGAGGTTGCCCGCTGCGTGTGGAGCAGCTCAGTGAGCACAGACCCACCTCGCAGCGCTCAGCAAAGGGGTGAGCGTGTGCGGTGAGCAAATACGTGCTTACAGTGCTGAGAGCTACAGTTGGAAGTTGGACATCCATTTTGCAGACTGAGCTGTGATGTGCTAATCCCTTTCTTAGTACAGAAGAATGTTTATTTTCTTCGGTACTTAGTGTTTAGCTTTGATGCTGTGCAGTAACATCTGTGCTGACCACAGAAGATGTTTTAATTCTGGTGCATTAATTGCAGCGTTGAGACTCTGTCAGAAGCCGTGATTCTCTGTCAGTTCCTTGGCTCAAGTCAACTTTTGTTTTCCTCTCAGCAGACCTTAACCCTTAAGGCAGTGAATAAAAATCTCTTTTTTTTTTTTTTTTGGTGCTACACTAATTAGCTATTTCAATAAGCATTTGATTACCTCACTGCATGTAACACTGTTTGCAATGCTGAGAGAAAACTTTAAGTGAGAACAAGGAAACATAATTGGAACGAAATCAGAACGCAGCCCAAGTTCTCTGTCCTCCCTTGAACCAAATAAAGCACATTTGGGGAGTTAGGGATCAGGCCATGCTCTTAGGGCTGCTGCCTTTCTTACTGCACATCAGCTGGATGTGGAAATAGAGCAGGCAGGAAGGATGAGTACAAGCAGCATACGCAAAGCAACGCTGATGCATTTGGATAAAAGGGGAATAAGCAGTGAATTTTGTGTGTGTTTCTCTGAACCCAGACTTGAACAGATCTGTGTGCAAACTGAGAAGCCAGTAGTTGAATTTTCTTGTTTTCCTCTCTTTCTGAGTCGGGTTCCCCATCACCAAATTACCTGATCAGTCTTAAGAGCTTTAATGATCTTTTTTTTTCTTTTTTTGCATTTTTTTAATCTTAATTTTTTTCATCAGTATTTCCTCTTGCTTATCTCTTTCATTTTCTCTCTCCTATATTTTCCTATTTAGAATGCTTTCTTAAAGGTGCCATTCTGAGTATTAATGATTGTATATATTTACGTCCATCATATGGTGATGGACAGCGTTCAGGATCTGCTGGATGTGACCCCAAATCCTGCTGAACATAGCGGGGATTTTTCTCCTCAGAGTGGGACCTCCAGCTGTGAACACTGCCTGCCTTCTCATCAAACCTGCTGAGTAGCTGCCTGTGGCTTCTTCAGCTCAGCATACACTGGGGTTTGTATCCGATGCATTTCTTTGCTCGGCGTGCATTAGGGACCTTCTTTATGATTCAGTTAAAGTTTCCTTCTGCTGCCTTTATGCAAAGCACTGTGCAGCACAGATGCAATTAGAGCCCATTCAGCAGATACCACACACAGCGGCGTTTGGATTTAGGTGTGGGATTTGTTCCTTTCTAAGGGCAGCCCAAGCAGTTCTCTTTGGCTTTTTTTTTTCCTTCCCTGTGCAACAGTCAGATTTTGCTGAAAAATATAACTGTATCTTGCGGAGCACTGTGCTAAGGGAAGTGTCCATTATCTGCTGTTAACTTAAAAATGGGTTCTGCCATGAATAGAGTTCATTCTTCTGAGCTGATATATAGCAAGCCGATCCACCCCAACAGGCTGACTTGTACAGCAGCTCATTAGCCATGCAGTTCCTGCTGTGGCACCGCATGGGTTTAATTATAAAAAAATGTTTGGAGCAATTGAGAATGGAAAATATTGACTTAAGTACGGGTTCAACTCTCAGAACACCACCAAAAAATGAAAAGATCTGAGGCAGCATGGCAGCACCCACACGCACAGGAGTGCTCCTGAGGTTCAGACCTCACCACTCATCTGTTACGCTCCCAGGAAGCTCCTGAAACGTTTGGATATAATTAGTTTTCTCAACTGGGTGCGGGGATGGCGTTGCGAAGAGAAGTCTGATGCACAAGCTGAGTTGCATTAAGGACTGTGAAAAGCAAATAATTGTAATGAAAACAACCAAGAAGTGTTATTCCCTACCGCAGAGCCCTCCGTGCCCCTGGCTTTCAGTGTGGACACTGTTCATCTGGCAAAGCAGCAAATCCCAGATTTCCTGCTGAAGAAGAAAAAATATTAAATGTTGCTGTAGGCAACGTGCCATCATACGTTATTTCTTATGAAACATGTTTTTATAGTCTGATTTTTTAGTCTTGCCATGCTTAAGGAACGTGGAGGGTGTGTCAGGGCAGCCGGCCTGTACTTGGTGTGAGATTCGTGCCGGCTTGTTTTGTGCTGTTCCCTGTGTCAGTCACTTACCTGCATCTTAGGAATCACTCATCTTAGTGGCATTCTGTAAATCCCCCGCAACAGGTGTCTAATACCAGGTTTAAGTACAGCAGGGCTTTTTTTGTACTCCTCTTTGGTTTTCCTCAGTGGCTTTGGGCTTAGTGAGCCCCTTAATTAGACAGCTTCACCTGGAGGTTATCACAGTGCTTTAGTCATGGCCTTGTGTGAACATTCACATTATAATGAAAGCAGCCCCAAATCCTTTTTTTAAAGCCCAAATGCTTTTATTTTAGACTGGATATTAGGAAGACATTCTTTCCTGTGCGGGTGGTGAGACATGGAACAGGTTGCCCAGTGAGGCTGTGGATGTCCCCTCCCTGGGAGCACTGCAGGCCAGGCTGGATGGGGCTGTGAGCAACCTGGGCTGGAGGGAGGTGTCCCTGCCTATAGCAGGGGGTTGGAACCAGGTGATCTTAAAGGTCCCTTCCAACCCAAACCATCCTTTGATTCTCTGATTATTATCCCTTTGTATCTATGTGCCTGTGTATATGAAACAGCACAGTGTATATGTAGTTTAGAAATAAAACAAACCACCAAAAACCACCACCACCAAAAACACAAATATAAAATATATCCTGGAAGGTTTTCTGGGAAATAAAACTCAAAATGCAATACTAGTATGCTCCGAACATGCTGTATTTGCACAAAGCTTACTGAGCATTATCAACAAGGCTATAATTTCACCCCCACCTCCTCCCTAAAACTCACTTTGGCCAGCCTACACTTGCAGCTTTTTATGTAAGGGATTATTTGGCAGGTTCTCACTCATTTTTTCCCCTTCACCTAGCAGCTTTTCTTCCAGTCTCACCAGTCTCTGCCCTGCATAGCTGGCTGTGATAGGCCTGTCAAAAGCATCAAGCTCTGCTCGGTGGGTCAAGGAGGCAGGCGGGCAGTGTGCGACGTGTGTTACACATTACTCAATGAATGGCCACAGACCGGTAGGCTGAAGATCTCCTAGAAGATACATCAGGCCCTGGGTAAATTACTGCCGATACCTATAAACAGAAGCTACACTAACATTTCACTCTTTTCAGAGGTCACTTTCAGCTGTTGGTTTTTTTTTAGCCTTCACACTTGGCTAGGCTGTGAGGTGTGGGGTGAGCAGGTCTGGAAGGGCAGTGCCTGGGAAGCATTGCAGCATCAGCGGCCAGGCTGTAGGAGAGGCTCCATTATAGGGCTGTGCTGTATGCTGTATGTATACAGTACCCACCTTTAGCTACTGATATTCCTGCTTTTGTTTGCTGGGTCTTAAAGACAGCCCTAAAAAATTTGGTGCAGGTTACAGTATGTGCCTTCTGAAACTGCTTCCTTAGTAATGACCTGGTAAGAAAAAGCCAAGCCTCTGTGATTTATGAGCTGGTTGCTGGTAATGCAGCATCAGTAAGGTGGGAATTTGCATCAGTTATCCAATGTTGTGTGGAAAAATTGTAGGTGAGTTTTAAAATTGTATGAAGGTACCTTTAAAAAGTAGGGAAAAGGAATAAAAGATTTCCAGTGCAGTTGCCCAGAAAGCCAACTCTAAATTTATGTAGGTTGCTCTGAAAGTAAGGCCTCCTATTTATTTCCATGGAAACTACAACAGATACAAAATACAGTAAAACTATTTGACAGAGCAAATTCTCAGCTACAAAACACTGTTTTTCAGCGTAGTCACCACCGTTGGCATTTTCACTTGTACAAATCTGCACCTGCAGAGGTGCCCTCTGCCTCTGTCACTGCTGCTGAAATGCACTGTCCCCCTCAGTGTGCTGACACCCACAGCCCTCATACATGAAGTGGCTCGTTTGCTGTTCTGCATACAGTAGCAATTCATTACAGAGAACCCTGCTACCTTGTTCAGGAGACAAGGACTTGGTTACTGACACTTCTGCCAGGTATGACAGGTGAGGCCCTCTGTTCCCCTTTTCCATGCAGGGAAGCCATGAGATGGTCCCATACATATTGCCCCATACAGGTGTTGGACACTGCTCCTCAGCAGACACTGAGAACTCGGCAGTGCCGGTGGCAGCACGCAGACAGCACAGCTTCCATGTGCTCTTGCTGCTGGTGCCTCCTGCAGCCAGCACCCTCCTACAAAGCTTTCACCCTGGCAAGTGGTGCAGGGCTAGGCACAGCTAGATAAACAGCGCTGGCTGCTCTCCCTGCCTGCAGGCAGAATAGCATGAAAACCCAACGACGGCCTAGGGCACTACAGGGCCTGCGGGATGAAAGGGGCACAAGATCCACAGCTGCACACTGTGAAGGTTGGTGGTGTCTGGGGGATTGGTCTTACAAAACGTGTGTTGAATGTGGCCCTGCACTTTCCATGCGGTTGAAGTCTGCCTGCCAGCCTTTCCCAGCAAACAGTAGGGGCAGCTTTCTCCAGGTGCAATACATTTAAATTTTTCATGTTACTGCAAGGTGATGAATATTCTCTAACAACTGGGAGTTAGAGGGACTTGGTTTTGGTTGGCAAACCTCTCTTGCTTCTAAATGGCTGCATCTCTTTTTGAAGCGACCAGGCAGCAATTTGGGTTGCTTACAGTTGAATTCAGCTTTCTGTGGGCGATGCTCTGTGCCGCCTGGGATGGGGCTGAGTTCAGAATTACATGCAACTGCCGCTGCTCACCAGGGAGGGCCTGAAAAATACAGGGTTCTTTCATCGGGCTCCAGGGGAACTTGCCAAAAAGTCATGCTTTTCAGACAAAACATGGAGGATTACATCAGTGCGCAGGCATGCCATGCTGAGACCTCCAGCACAAAGCGGCTGAGCTCAGCATGGCAGTGTCTTGTTGTACCTAGGTCTCAGAGCTGTCACCAGCCTGCGGGCACCCTGAGCAGTTCTGTGATGGGCACCCATGCTTAGATCCCGGAGAAGAAGAGGGCTTGTGGTGGAGCAAAGTGCTGCTGGAGAGGTGCAGGGTGATGAAGCGCGTTCGTTTGCATCAGTCCTTGGCACCATTTGATGTGGAACTGCAAGCACACAGTTAAGAGAAATAAATGCATCCCCCCTATTAATATCCTAGAGCAAACATCCATTCTGTTGCTGAGAGATACTGTAACAACATCGAATACATGCTTAGAGAGAGAGGCTGCACTTCTCAAGCTTCAATTCTGATTTGGTAGGTACTGTGTAAATAAGGACAGACATGGTCCTTGGCCCTAATGGCCCTCGTGGAAAATGCACGGGGGACAAGGTGGAAATGCTCATCAGAAGGATGCTATTGCAGCATTGCTGGTATTTTTGCAGGTTTGTATGATTTAGAAAGATTTTCTTTTATGCATGAGAGGAATTCCGTGGGTGTTGGTGCAGAATATGCCTTACACCAGTTGGTCATGGATTCCTGATTTCTTCAGAGTGCAGTTGTTGCCCTACCCTGTCCCTGGTGTCTGAAATGTTCCCCCATGCCCTTAAGGCAGAGAAACTGCTTCCTGCTGTACTCCTGAGTGAGCATTTCCCACCAGGGAATAGTGTTGAGGGCAGCACAGTGCTCTGAAAGATGCTCGTGTTACAGCTTTGGAGGCAAGACAATCCGGAGCATTTAGACCTACACTATCAGTGCAGTGGAGAGGGCTGGCTGCTGGCCTTCACTAACAGCTCCATGCTCTGAATGAGATACATCCTAGGACCCTCAGCTACTACATGCTTCTATGTAAAGGTGTCATGGTTTTATGATTTTTGGTTACCGGTATTCCACATCATAACATCACGTAGAGCACTGGGAGTTAAAGTGTAAATGCTCCAGTTCCGGGCACCTGCCTGGAAGAGAAGTGTGATGAGTACATTGAGTGCACTGCATCAAGACCTCATCAGTACAGTCTTCAGGTTGTTCTGCAGCTGTGCAGCAGGCAGCAGTGGGCGCTGTGTCTGGCCCCCAGGCTCATTGCTCCAAGAGGGGCGGTGCAGGCTGGAGCTGCTGCTGCCCCAAGTCCTGTGCAGCTGTAGGCTGAGCTCTGCAGGCTAGATTCATGTCTCTGAAGGAGGAGCTCCCTGGTTTTGTTTGCAGCTGTTTGCTGTGTTTGTCATCCCAGACCGTGACCCAGCCAAATCACTCGGTGCGTCTCAAGAATTAGATGGGACCAAAGTTCCCAGGAGCTGGTGGGTGATTAGTAATACAATGAGGAGTTTTCTGTCTCAGCAACCTACGCTCAGATTTTCTTGAGTGCTTGAGCATTTCTTGAGTATACTTAAGTATTTCTGCAGAAGAATCTTCTTGACTGACCCAAGTCTGTTTGTTTACCGAAGACAATGAGGACGTTTGGAAAGCCATGCTGCAGGCCATTTGTTGCTGGTTCTGTTGCAGAGCTGCATTACCCAGCCGTGACACCAGCTTGTGGGCTGTCCCTGGGAGCGCTGGCCACAGGTTGAACAGAAGATGCAGAGGGTCAAGCAGATTGGACACTTGCCATTTGGAGTCAGATATTTTTAATCCATTTGGTCAGTTCATGAGAAGTCTGGGGTGGAGGAGTTGTCTGAGCTTTGTGAAAAAGTAAACCTGTTTGGAATTTCAACTCCGGACACACCCGTACTGCGTTCCTGAGCAGCTCCTGCCTGCTGGCAGCTGGTGTCCAGCCCACTGCACATACGTGTGGGACTGCTTGTTGATGAAAGTTGAAGCACAGCAACACAAACAATAACGGAAATAAAGTTAACGTCAAGCTTCTTTAAAAGTCATACAGCAGAGCCTCAGGTGCAGAGTCACGTTTCTGAAGATAAAGGTGTGCATGTGTAAATTGTCTGCTGTCTGTCAGCAAGTTCCATGTAAACTGTCTCCGTACTGTCTGTCAGGAAGGTTCCACGTGGTTTGTGCGAACTCTTGGCCCAGAGGCCAAGGCCTTACCCAGCGAGGCTGGAGGTGTGCAGCAGCTGTGCAGTCCCCAGCACGTTTGTGTTCAGATTGGAACTTTCCAACCTGGTTCTTCAGGGGTAACCTCCTTGAAATGTTCTCACCTTCCCCATGGAGTTTCCTCAGGGCAAGCCATACTTTGCAGTGTGTGGGAACTGAAGAGATTTATCTTCATACGATGTTTCCTTCGTCCCACTGTTTGCATGCACTGGATTGCCTAGGAAACTGTAATAATCTTGTTAAAGTGAAGGCATAATCTTCAGGATGCCAGGCCTCACTGGGTGCTGCAGGCCTCACTCGGTGCTGCAGGCCTCGCTGGGTGCTGCAGGCCTCAGTCGGTGCTGCAGGCCTCACTGGGTGCTGCAGGCCTTGCTGGGTGCTGCAGGCCTCGCTGGGTGCTGCAGGCCTCGCTGGGTGCTGCAGGCCTCACTCGGTGCTGCAGGCCTCACTCTGTGCTGCAGGCCTTGCTGGGTGCCCTGGGAACTGGGGAGGGCCTCGAAGGGAGCCCCAGGAACGGCTCCTGCACGTCATCTGTGCACAGAACTGAAGCCACGGCGTTGACCTCTCCTGACATCCAACAGCTCTTTCAAACTGCTCCTTCCTTTCTTCCCTTCCCCGCTCCTCATTTGCACTTCAAAGAGAGGGCTGCTGCTGGGTGCTGCTGAGGGAACAAAACCTGCTGTGGTTTGAAGGCAATCAACAAAGTTAGTCCACGAAACGATTTCTAAGATATAAACAAGATGAAAGCACTATCAGATGCGGACACCGACAGGCCAGGCTTTGATAATTTAATCTACCAAATTACAAATTTTAAGGTATTTGATGTGTTATTTCTGCAAATTTAGGGGCCAGGCGCTGCTGTACTTTCTTAGGTTTTAATCCCTTAAAAATAGAAGAGATTACTGCCAGGGAATGTGCGCTGTGCTGAGGGGAGCTCTTAACCCCTTCTGTACATATCCCTGACTGCAGCCTGTGGTTTCCTTCTCCTCCCTGATGTTCCCACCAGGTGCTCAAGGCAGTTGCCCAGACAGGTGAACACGCAGTGTCTCCCTGCAGCATGCACGTGCAGTGCAAGCACCCGTCACGACTCCAGCAACTTCTCCCTTTGGTTTCTGTTTTCTTCCCATTTTCCTGCTCGCAGCCCATGAGGATGTGCCCTGCGTTCTCACAGCCTCTCCCTTCAGCCAGGCTATAAGCCCATCTCCCCGCTCTCCTTTCTGCCTGCCCCATCTCACACCATCTTCCTGCTCCCACAAACCATCCCTGCTGCCCCTCTGTCTTCTGCCCAGCAGGACAAGCAAGGCTCATGCCTGGCCAGACACAGCTGGAAGGGGCAGAGGAGCAGTGCAGGGAGCAATGCAGGGGCATCTGAGTGCTGAGCACCTCCCACCTGGGCTGGGGAGGCTGGCTGTGCGTGATGGCTCTGGCCACGTTTATCTCTGCTGGATGTAGGCCTGACCTCTTCCATGCTTAGGGCTGTTTGGAAACCATCCCCTGGGGAAAGGAGTTGTCCTCAAATGGCCGAGCATTGTGTTTTCTTTTAGATAGAATAATGCAGGGTAAATTCTGCGCTCTGTTTTCTTGTCTGTATTTGCTCAGCCCAAATTAATTCTGTGCGTTTCCAAGTCAAGAGGCTAGCCAAGCCCCGCCAAAAGTCAACAGGAGTCTGGTAGCAGATGCATTCTTTCAGCCACGAAAACACATTAAGCACTGGGAGGAACAGCTCTGGGCGGGGACCGTGTCCTGGAAGGGAGGCTGGGAGTGTTCCTCTCCACGGGCAGGGCTGAGGCAGCAGTGGGATGGCATCTCGTGTGGCTCTGCTCCTGTCTGAGAGCTGCTGTGAGGCACTTCTGCCTCTTCTGTTGAGAAGTGCTTGTTATTGCCTTTTTATGAGAGCAAGTTTGAGAGTGGGCAGTTATGTTTCTGTTACCAGTGCAGGCCCATTCCAGCTGTATGCCACCCAGCACCTCCTGCCAGCTCATCTGCTTGCTGTTCTCCCATACAAACACAGCTGCCTGGCAGTGCAGCGCCGATACATGTCATCATGCGGCCATGCCACTGCAGGATGCCACCAGCACACTGACCTCTTCCCCTGCTCACAGTGACAACGGGATTTTTTACATCATGCAGCGATGTGAAGAAATTAAAAGTGAAGGGATACAGCTCGCCATGTTGCCTCAGGCCAAAAGGCGAGGCATGGAAACAAGGCATTGCTGCCAGCAGGTGGTGGGTGAAGGTGGGGCAGGTGGCACCTGGTGTTCTGCACCTATTCCTTTCAGCTGATTAATGGAGGGCAACAAAAAGCCAGGGGGTGGTGAGGGAGCACAGTGCCTTTCTCCTTGAAGGACAGGAGGAGAAGTGGGGAAACAGGCCCAGAGTAGGCCAGCATGGTGCTACAGGACCGACCAGCTGTCCCTGCCAGCCCAGGCAGTGCAGGTACGTGGGGACTGCATGCAGCCATAGCACCAGAGCTGGCAGCAAAAGATTTCAGTTATTTTAGAGAAACGCAGAGTTCACTGGCCTTTAGAGTGTAATGTCTGACCCATCTGGCAAACACATAAAAATAACAGCCCTGCTGCTTGTCAGAATGAGTGCCCAAGGGATGCCTAAAGATCTGATATCCTGAGTGAAAACCCAGTAAAGTGCTGACGGCATATATCAAAGGGTGTGCAAGGTGAAGGCAAGATGAGAACCACTGGGGCTGCTCACTGCTGGGGCTGGCAGCCTGCAGCTCCAGCCATGCGCTGGGGTTAATGTCTGAGAAGCTGCAGTGGGCTGGGTGATGTCCTGCTGCAGCACAGTCCTCGGTGCAGCGTGAGCACCTGCTACCTTTTCCTCTTTCACAGTGAGAAAAGAGAGTGCCCTGGCATACTGGCTGAGATAGCATCAGCTTTCTATGCACAGCATAAGCACTCCAGAGGTGAAAACCCATATAGATTCATTTTACGTAAGAATCCTCTCTCACACAGCCATCGTACTGCACCAGGCTCCCCTTTGCTCTTGCCCAGGCAGCAACCACTTTGAGTACATGGCTGGGTAGAGCAGCAAGTGCCACTTTCAGCCACAGTCACAGTAGTGCCGCAAGTAGAATGCAAATGACAGCAATTAGCTGGTTCGATCATGAGATTTATAGTGCCATTAATAATAAGTGCTTATTCGTTATTGCAGTTTATCAACAGTGCCCCAATCCATCAGATCCATACCAGACATGAAATTATAGATTATGGGTGGGGAGAATATTGAAAAAGGAGGGAAGAATGGTTTGTAAAATCTGCTGATCTTACACATGCAGTGAATATTCCTGGAAACGTTGTTGTTTGCTCTATGAAAGCAGTGTACCCTTTCAGCAACTTGAGATCTCGTCACTTTTGTACTTTCAGTGGAAAACCTTTCATCCGTGTTGGTCAAAGCCACCCAGCAATTAACTGCTGCAGAGATGGTTCGTTAATGCCTGCCAATGAGTGCGGATGCAGAGGTGCAGCACTGCCATGGAGCTCTGCAGGGAGAGCCCCAGAGCATGGCTGCGCAGTGCAGAGGGTCCCGGCCCGCCTGGTGGGTTGTCCCAGCCCTACAGCAGTACCCTGCCAGTTGGCTGCAGGATAGGATGGGACATGGGGACAGCACAGGGCAGCAGGAGGGGGGGTGCAGTGAGTGTTTCTCACCGGCAGGCAGTGGGAGAACAAAAGCAAGCTACAAGTCAAGACCCAATCCTATGAAGCTCAGATCTCTCAGCTGGTGTGACTGAGGTGACCTCTCCCATTGCCTCCCATACACAGCCAGCATGCCTCAGGTGAGCGCAGTCACAGATGCCATTCCTGAAAATATGTATTTGAGAAACAAACAATAATTTCCATAGGAAATGGCTTCTGTGTTAATTTAAGCAGAGCTATCTGTGTACCGAGGGAGGACAATGGCTGCCTGATGCAGTGGAGTGGAGCTGAGCTCCCACCTGCAGCGTTCCCGCTGTGTGCCCCAGGATGCACAATGTCACGCTGCCTCCTTGTCCCTCTCTTTGTGTTTCAGTGCAAGGGCTCAGTGCACTCTGCAGCCCTGGCCTTCCTTCTCCAGCTGTGAGCAACACCAAAATGTACGAGGAGATCATCTACATGATAGCCCTGAAATTCTCTTGGAAGCCAACAGCACCCAACTCAGCCTTTCGATACTATGGAACAGCAGAGAAGGAGCAGAACTATGGCAGTACACGAAGAGAAGTTTCATGTTTTAAAAAGATTTGAGGTCTTTAAATAGGACAGAGTCCTCTGCAGATGAATCCTGAGCTTTCAGAGGTCGCAAGCCTTTGTGCTGTATTTTGCAACATACTGCGAGTTCTGCACTGCCAGAAGCTCATGAGCTGCAGGACTGCACATTTGTTCTCGTAGCCATAAATAATTGCTTTGTGCTCTAAGCACAGTGTCTGCCAGGGGCTGCACTCAGTGTGTGCCCGTTGGGTGGTCATGGCATCATCCACACATGCGGATGTGGCGGCTGCCTCAGAGCCCAGGGCTGCACAGCCTGCTGCTTGGGCGTGGGTTTTGGTTCTGTGCTGCTGAACTCCAACAGTTAACAGCAGACTGAAAAGAAAACCTTTAAGGAGTGTGTGAATGCTGGCTTTGAAAGCCGTGGTTGTCTGTGCCTTGTTTTAATCCCTAACTTTTTCTTATTAAAAACAGAAAAAGAAAACAAAAAACATAACAAAACTAACAAACAATGGAGTAATTGGAGAATTCAGTATTGCCACGAATGGGTGTTCTTCATAGCAAATCCTAAATACTGATTGCGTTAAGTTGAAGCAAATGGTGTTAGAGAATTTTCATTTGCTTCTGCGTGTAGCAATTCAGTGTCGTCTCATTTTGCTGCTCTTGGTGAAATTTCATGTCTGTCAAAACCAATTCTTTCCAGCCTTCCTCTCCTTCCTCTGGGACACGCCGGTGTTAAAACCACACATAACTCTAGGTAAGAGCAATCACTGGCTTTGCTTTGTTTATGGACGAGATCAGCAGTGCTTGAAACCCCACCTAAATTATCGCCGATTCGATTTTTGTGTAGTGTGACGTTACTGGAGAACCAACCTCGCCGCAGCAGCTGACGGCTCGAGCTCGCAATAAATTCTCTGGACAAAGAATTCTACTGTGAGTTCTTAGTCCATTCTTTTTATCTGCCAAACACTTCCTCAGTATCATGGGTTTTGCAGGCTACATGGGCAGAAAGCAGTGCAGGCAGCAGCGATCCCCACCCGTATGGGCCCCATGCAAACCCCAGCAAGGCCAGTACCCACTGCAGGGCTGCGAGGTGCAGGGCAGGTGTGTGCTGGGGGAAGGCTTGTAGGGCTGCGTGCTCCTGTTCATGCAGTAAATACACCGCGATTTTACGTCCAGTGACATACGGTTATTTAAAGACCTCTGAATTGCTAAGGAAAACGGGTTTAATTGAAGTCAAACATAAAAGCGCAGGGCGGAACCAAACACCACCACTTTAGAGAGCTATTCAGTGTATTCAGCTGATGGGGGATTTTATTTTTAACTTTATGATTATGGATTTTTATCGCGTCACATGAACATAATGGGCTTTTCTTCTCAGCAAGAACAGAGCAGAGGAGATCCAAGTGTACGAGATCCAATGTCCTTCACGGATGCAGTGGTAAACATGTTCTCAAAGACAGAAATGTTCAAGTACAAACCAATTGTGCTCACTGTGGGGGTGAAAAAGAATACAGTAGCTTGATTATATTTGAGAAGACAGCTGGTAGAAGACCAAAATCGGTATCATTATTCCCGATGTCTACTACCGTGGTGATATTTTAGAAACCCATTCAAACCACACATAGCACACACAAACAGGCAGAAATAAATCTGGCGTTGGTTCAGGGACTCCTATTCTGGGGTATTTGCTTAACACTGGACAGCAAAGGTTCTTCAGACCCGTGCAGAGCCGCAGCAGGAAAATAAAATCGTGGTGGGTTGGGGAGGGAAAGGAAGGTTTTCCAGCTAATTGTCATCCTGCTAATGAGCACCAAATAGCTTTGCTAGTAATAACAATGCTTCAGCATGCTCTAAGCATCAGCTTGAGTAAAGCTTTTAAACAGACTATGCAAAAAGGATTAGAAAAAGGAGTGCTGTTAGATCAAACCAAGCGATAGATGCGCCACTGGCTGAAAACCTTAATTAGACTTGGTTAGAGATTCCAGAAGTGCAGTTGAAAGTTAGTTGCCTTCTGCTGGCAGCCTCACCTGCCTCACCCACCATCCGGCCAAGTGTCCGCCTGCAGGTTAGTCCTGTACAGCACCGGATGGGCTTGGGTGGGACTGCTGGGGCAGGAAGGTGCTCAGCACCCCCAGTGCTCTGACAGGACCCCACTGCACCACAGCTGCTCCTCGTGCTGCCCTTAGTGAGTGCACAGCTGAGTTTTATTCCTTGCCGCTTGCATTCAGGGTGCTTTCCTATGCGGTTTGCTGAATTCAAAGTGTGTCGCTAAGACTGTAACAGCTCCTGCCCAGCCATGTGGGTTCAGCGGTAGACTTGAAGTTGTACTGCATAATTAAAAAATAACCATCATCACAAATATGCTCTCATTTAATATTCCTACCAGTTATTTGACTGTAAGGCAGTTCTTTAAGGAAACAGCTTTTGCTCTCATTTACTGAGGATAAATTTGTACAGGAGTTCCCAGGGCCGTTTACTCTGTAGATCCCTAATAAATAAGCTTCTCTTCCTCGTTCTGGTTCATTTTAGCTTCTGGACACATGGGTCCATTCTGTCAATATTTTATGACTAGTTTTTCTGTTATTATTTTTTAACGTATTGTGCAAGTAGTTCCATGAGTGTTAGAACTAATGAGGTCTGCATTTTGAGGGGTTTGTATTTCATGCACCATTGACTTGCACATCAGAGAAGGTGCAGGATCCAGGGAGGTGTCCCTGCCATGGGGACATGTGTGCTGGCTGCCTCCCATACCTGTGCTGAGGGTCCTCCTCTTCCCAGCTGCTCGGTCAGAAACCTGGTGGGGGCTGCATTATCACCCAGCTCACTCCTTCTATCCATTGGTAACAGTCTGCCAGGGAGCCCCAGTTCCATCCTAGAGGACAGACCTGTGCTGCTCCTACTTGCTCTGCTGATGTGCAGTGATTTCCATGTTCACGTGCAGGCTTCTGTGACACTTCACCTTGTTTGAGAGATGCTGAGGACACATTGCATGCTGTCAGCTACATAGGACTGCACAAAGAAACCTCACAAATAGGAAGCACAGCCTGTGTTAGAAATCAAACAGCTGCAAAGATCTTAAATGGCCTAACCCATTTTGTCAGCACCACAAAGAAGCAGTGTTCTCCCATTGTAAGATGCTGATTGAAGAAAGTGAAGCAGGAATAGGCTTGCAAATGCCAAGGTTTTCCTTCCTGAGACATTTATAATGAAGGGCAGCAAGCTGGTCCCCAGGAGTACAGCACATTAATTTACTTGATTGGCCAGGAGGCTGAGTGCTGAGGGTGAGTTACATCGCACCTTGGCTGAGGCCTCCAGGTGTCTTATCTAAGCAACTGCCTGAACTGCCCCCAGAGCCAGTGGAAAGGGATGTGTACTGCTGGTAAAGCTGCTTGAGTGCTAGAGGAGGGCCTGGGGAGATGGGGAATGTGCAGAACAATCCTTCTGTTCATTAAGGGAGAGAAAATAACGCCTCAAGATCAAGACAGCACCGTTGAGGGCTTCAAAGGCTGAAGGTTTGTTTTTTCTCTCTTTAACTAACACACATTGCTACCCATTCCTCGTGGTCCTTATTCTTTTCTGCATGAAAGCTCTAAATAAAACTCTGAATTGTCTTTAACTCGCTAGCAAAGAGTTCAGCTGCTTTTCCCTCTTTAAATATGATGGAGCTGTGCGAACAGCAAGTGACCAAGCATGCAGCTGAGATGTGGAGTCTGCCTTGTAGGCTGATGGCACTGTGCAGCTGTTAGATGGTGTAAGGAGGGATTTAGGAGAAAGGGATGGTGAGAGCGTGACCCCGTCCTGCAGCACCCACATCCACGCTTCAGTGGTGGAAGGGGATTTTCAGCTCCCTCAACATCAGGAATGGTCTTTGCTTCGCTTTGTCCAGATCTGAACTGTGCAGAAATGTGTTAAGTGGCCCTTTGGAAAAGACAGAACGTGACCCAAAATTGCCTCATCTGGACGCAAATTACTCAGATGAAATTTGTTGGAGAACATATATCACGGGACCACCTGAACATACCAAAAGTGTATGGCTGTCATGTAGTCCTCCTGTTAAAAGCAAACCACAGCAGAAGAGCTGAGTGGGCCAATGAAATGAACCCAGATGGAGCATCCTAAGGGAATCAAAAGTAAATTCCCCAAGAACAAAACTCATGTGGTTTCTTTGTCTCAGTGCTGACAGCATCCCAAGGTAGGTAGGGTAACCACTGGGTAACCAGGCGATTGCTAAGGTATGCCCTGCCTAGGGAGCCAGGACCAGACATCTTCTGTGCCTCCTACCCACAAAGATTCTGTGGCTCTCTGCCACCTTACACACATTCTTCATTCTGTCCATGTCAGCTGTGGGGGCTTCCCTTGCTCTGATTTGATCATCTTTTGAATTTATTTTAGCTTCCAGCATCCGTGACATTTTCTTGCAAGGACGGGGTCTGTGGTCTATCCTATGGCATAGCATTTCCTTTTGTCTGTTTTAAATCTTCTGGCGGATCTGAGATTTCTCTAGTTGTCCCCAAGGTCCTGTGCTAAGAGGAAAGATGAATGACTGTTGCTCATCATCACCACCTCCCTCTCTCTCTTTATTGAGCTTGAGTGCTAAATGCATTAATTTATCTAGCGGTTTAATGAAGATTTCATCCTAAGTTCGTGGGAGAACATTTAAAAGAGGTCAGAACTGATTGCTCACGTGCAGTTCATTGGTGCAGTGTCCTGGGGATAAAACCTGATGGGAAAAAAAAGGGGGGGGGAGGAGGGGATAAGAAAAGAGCTGTAAGTTGGGGAAAGTGGAACGAGCTTTCAAAAAGGCTCAGCTCCTCTCATCCCTCAGACTTGGGCATGAGCCAGAGATGCTTCAAAGGCAGCAGAAACCCTAACGCCAGCAGGAGGATATTGCCAGCGTCTGGGGGCGGCCACTGCTTCTCTTTGGTTGCCCTAAATGAATTTTCTAAAAGAAGGAGCACGTGTCATTTCCTCTTTGTTTTTCCTTTTTGTTAAGCATAACTGCAGTCAGACTGTGGTTAGCATTCTCAGCTAATATTTTCTTTAACAGGCATTTTTGATCTCTGTTGTGTGAGCCTGATGACAGCCCAGGGTGGATGCAGATGTTTTTAGTCGCCGTTGTATCCAGCTGATAGTCCTGAGGGGCACAGTGCGTCCAAGCAGGTCATCTGTCAAGGTTTTGTAATAATCGCAAACTCTAGGGTGATTTTAGTTTGATTAACATAAATTAAAGAAACATGTATTAAATATATACCGCAGAATGGAATTACTGAGTCTGGGAGACCTGGGACATTTCTTTAAGTTCTGTTTCCTCCAGATGAGGTCCTGTTGAGGTGTCAATGCCTGCAGATGGCATGGAGGAGGCTGGAGGCTGCCAGCCTGCCCTGCTCAGGGGAGCACAGTGCCTGGAGGGGGCACGCGCTCAGCAGCGATTGCTTCCTGCTTTGCTTTGCTGTGGCCCCTAAATAGGGATTGTGCTGTGTTCATTGTAGCTGGTGGTTTCTCAGGCTGGCGCTAAGGCTGAATGGCAGCTTCCTCCGTTGCACAATTTTCCAAAGCAAAATGATTTTGTGGCAGGCTTTCCGTGCTGGTCACAGTCTTGGTGGGGTTTTACTTTGAAGGTTTATACCCAAGCAATAAAGCAAAGCAGTAGTAATGTAACATGTGTAGTTCACAAACAAACAGAAGTATGTTTCATATCCATTTCTGCCTGTATTAGAAAATATATTGAGACGTAGTTGGAAAAGGTCTATATTCTGGACAGGGTATCTGACTTCTGTGAATCTCTGTGCTGTGCCGTGGAATCAGCAGCACTGGGATCTCAACACCTCAGTGCCTAAGCTTGTGGCTTGGTGTTTTGACTCCTTCAAGGTGTGACCTGGGCCTCTTCATAAGGCTTTTATTTCAGCTATAGCAAGATACCAAGTGATAGCAATGTTATTCAAATAACGGCCTTGCATGTTTTTATGTGCACGTACAATGTTTGTACGTTCAGCTGTCAGATACACAAAGATATCTGCACGTTTTGGTTTGGCTGCTAGCAGTAGCTGTCTTTTCTCATCTTTACCAATTTCTCCTTTTTGTGCAAGTTCCATGGGTAGGAACGTCATAAGGAAATTATTTTTCCCAAGAGCCAAGGGGATTCCTTTCTGATAGCACTGAAAGGGGGAAATCTGAAGATTACATGCTTTATATAGACTTAGATGAACTCCTGCAGTAATAGCATGGCAACTTTGTCCATCCAGAATATAATCCCCACAGCTGGCAATTTCTGTCCTTGTTCCTTTGGGAAAACCCATGTGTCAGATGCTCAAGATGTTATATGCCCAAGGACCATGCGTCTTTCCATGCATATTCAGCGTACCCAGAGAAAGCACAAGCTTCTGGGCATGCTGGGCTGCACTGGATTGGAGGCTTCACACAAAAGAAGGTTTGAGAGATGCACAGGGTAGAAATTTGATGTGGAAATGATGGGAGAAATCCAGGACACGGGTGGTTCATCCTTCCGTCTCACGCATGCACCACAGCCGGCGCAACCTGAGCGTTTCCAGCCGTGCCTGTGCACGCTGCAGCCCTGCCTGCTGCGTCGGGACACATCACAGCACATTCCCTAAAATGGAGATTTCAGGCCCACACAATGGAGGAGCATTTCTGGCAGATGCTGTGGGTGTCAGCTGCGTTGTGTTTCACAGCATTTCCTGTCCCATGGGCTGTGAGGGTGTTGTGTGGTGCCGGGGATCGCTGTCTGAGCAGGTGAGTGCAGCTTGCACTGCTGCTCCCTCTGGGCTATTGCTCCACCAGGCAGAAAGGAATGCTGCCCTGTGGGGATGCTGGTCCTGTTCATTCTGCTTTGCTTTCATGCCCTGATGCTCGTATGGGCTCGTTGGTCTTCACCACAAGTGATTCTTGTCTCTGCAGTGTGTTCACATGAACTTGAGTCTGGGGAAGCCTTAAGATTTGCACAAAGGTGTTTCTGAAGGACATCAGGAAGGTGATTGCTGGATCCATCAGGATCAGCAACGTCCACTAAGTGATTTCCTTCCTTGGCAGGCTCTGGGAGAAGTGGGGCTGGGCAGGCTGTGCTGGTGACAGCATGGTGCTGTCACTGCGGGTGCCTTCCTTGGTCCCCAGGAGTCGTGGGGCACCCACTGGTGGGATGAGCAGAGCCGCTGCCTGCTGCTGTCCTCCAGAGACCACCAACACTTCCTCCAGGAGCCCCCTAGCCAGTGGGCTCCTTTCTTCAGTGCTGTGACCCACGTCTGCCCGGCCACAGTACACACACGGTGTCTTGGCAAGTTGCAACAACAGAGGATGGGGAAAATGTGGAATTCAAAATTGGTGCAGATAATTACATCTCTCTGACTGCCATTCAGAACAGTGCCAAATGGGCACAAGGCATGCGCTATGAAGTGTGGAAGTGTTATCCAAGTGCTGGCAGAAAGACAGCAGTTTCTCTTTGAAGTAACTGGAGGTGCTCATTCCCTGTGCTGTCACTCGGAGAGCCACGTTCCAAAATGGATTTTCATGCCACTGCGTTTTTTTTTTTCTTTTTAAAAAAGTTTGTTTTCCCAAAAAGCTCATTTATTCCCTAACAGAAGAAAGAGTGCTGTGTATGGCAGTCTAAGACCAGTTTAAGCGAGGCCATCTTTAGTCCTTACCTAAAGCCAAGAATCTATCCTGTATAATGCCTTTCGCCATATGATGTCTGTTCTGTCAACTACTGTCATCATAGGAGGCTTCAAAGGCATTTACATCTGTGCCTGAGTAGTTCATTAAGCTGCAGAAGATGGAAATTAGTAGAAGAACTAAACAAGACCTAGCTAAAGGGGAGACAGCAAGATGTGTTGAAAGAAGAGCTCTTGTGCTGGAGTGAGATCCTAGTCATGGTTCTCAAAGATAGCCCTGGTAGAGACTGGAACAAATGATGGGAAACGTGCTCATGAAATTCCTTGGTGACACAGTTCTGGAAAAAGCTGTCAGTGGAAAAGAGGGCAGTGCGTAGGCTAAAATAGTAGAAATCAGATGATACTCAGTATTCCTGTGCAAGTGTAAAGCTGGGGGCTAATTGGTTGGAAACAGCAAAGGAGCGGGTTGGATACGTGCTGGTCGGTGGCAGGAAGTCTGTGAAATGCTAATGTGATGCGCTCCTAAAAAAGCTACGCACCTTTCTTGCAGTATTCACAGAGCCATTTCTGGCGGAGAAAAGGAGATGGTGTTCTCTGTAGTTCTGATAACCCACAGCTGGGGAAAGTTAATGCCACCCAGCAGAGGTGACAAGAACGGTCATAGGACTGCAGGGTGTGCAGAATGTGAGGAGCGGACAGAAGCCGTGTGGTGAGGCAGCAGCACCACTGCGGAAAGTCTGGATGTGGGGTAGGAGCATCTCAGTGACCTCCAGGTCACAAAACGCACCACTGAAACCAGAGGTGCACGTTGGCAAAGGTCAAGGTGGTAAAGAATAAATGTAGGCCAGAAGTTAAGAAAAGGAGTCCATCCCTCACAGGAGACATTCTGGCCAAGCCTTCCAGTAGGCAGCCTCTGCTCTTCATCTGGGCGCTGAGCAGGCTTAGCAGAGCACGAAGCAGGATGACCCACAGCATCTCTGCAGTCCTGTGTTCCTGCTCTGTCCTACCTCCCCCAGGTATCTTCCCATTAAATGTGAAGAGACTCTTTGGAGAGAACCCTGAGAGTTACAGGTATCAAAATCTGTGCATCCTGAAACATTTGTTCATTCTGCTAATCCTCTGGCTTGTAGATAGAAGCCAATTTTCCTTCCGTTTGTTTGGTCTTTTCGCAGTCTTGATTTGCTATTATGCCTCTTGGGTCTCAGCCACCAAACAGGAGGGGATGTTGTTGTAGGGGGGAGTGATGCAGGGAGGGACTGCGTTTTGCAGAGTGGCTGGGGGCTAGGAAAATGGCAGCACAAGAGCAGCTGCTTCACAGGAGTGTGACAGTGAGAGGAGAGGTGACCCCAAGGAAAATGCCGTTGGAGATGCTATGTGCCAGCTATCCACACATGGAACCTGAGCCCCTTGGCCTGCCCATTGTTCCCTCATTTGACAGCACCCAGCTAAGGTACAAGGCAGAGCATGTCAGCGCTGGTGTACCAGTATCAGCCTCCTGGGTAGTACTTCAATTAATAATGAGTAATAACAATGTTATGAATAAAAGATTACCATCCTGGCTGAAGTGAATAGAACAGATATGAATGCATTAGGTTTGGATTGTAATGGCTTAAATCTGTTGCTAAATTATTCTCTTCTAATATTAGTTTGATTTCAAGGGCAGCATTAAAACTAACTGGAAAAGTAAATTGGCACTGGGATGTGCAGCAGTATATTAAATGGGAACTCGGCCCAAGAAAATAGCATGGCTCTTGTAAGAGTCTCCAGGCTTTTTCTTCCCCTGCTTTTGCTGGTGTGTAGGACATCTCAGAGTCGGCTTATTTCTCTTCTTTTCTTTTTGAAACATGATAGCAGTGTTCATGGTGAGCATATTTCCCTCGGCCACCCTTCACTGGCCCCTGTGAAGGCCTCCACAGACTCGTGTATTTGCTCAAACGTGAGAAATCACAGTGTGGTATTTGATGCCTCTTCTTCTTGTGACTGCAAGCCTTGCTTGCCATGCAAAACTGTCAAACTAGAAGGAGAGTTTTCATCTTGCTTTGCTGTGCCAAAGCTTCTGTAGTATTTGCACAGAGCTAGCATTTCTGCTGCCGTACAGCACTGCTGCACCACGTGTTTTCAGTGTATGTTGCTGGGAGCTCTCGCAGGGACTACTCAAGGCTTTTCAGAAACATAAACTAAATTGAATCTTGCAGTCCTTCAGCAGTTGGCTCTTGTCTTGAGAAAGGAGGAAACGGGAGCGCGTGGGGCTGTCGGGAGGCAGGGCAGAGCGCTGGGTGCTGCTCCTGCTGCTGCCCGGGGAGGTGAAGCACTGGAGGTGTTGCTGGCAGTGGGGTTCCCCAACCCCGCAGGACTGAGCGGCAGTACCTGGAGGGTGGTCACTCGGTCTTGACCAAATCCAGCCATCCAGCACCAAAGCTGCCTTCAGCAAGGGCTTCTCCTTGAAACCTGGCATATTGTCATCATCTGAGCAACGCATTTTCCTCCCTCGTCTCTTCTAATCTGGATGTGCTCTTTCCATTTGTGCAGAAGAGCTTTTGTTCTTCAGTTTGCTGCTTAAGGCTTTAATAATATTCAGATTGAAATTAATTCAGTCACCTTTCTCCAATTTTCTTACTTTTTTCTAGTCTGACCTCTAAAGCGTTATGAGTTTTGAAGAAAGCCAAATGTGATGCGTGCCCAAAGAGCATTTGGGTGCTCTTCATGGCCTCTTCATTTCCCCCTGCATTCATTCCCACTCTGTCATCTCATCGGTTGAAGAAACTCCGGTGTGCTCCAGCTGTGCAGTGATCAAATGGTATCAAAGAGCTTGGAAAAAACCCTTTGTGGTGGGCAGGGGAGCTCAGAATTTGCCGTCTCCACAAAGCGAATGGCTGGGCCCTGCCTCTCCAGTGCTGTGAAAATGTGGAAACTGTGAAAATATGGGCTGCGAACACTGGGAAGCTGTGAAGTGGAAAGGGTGGGGATTTCCGATTGCTCCCAAATGCAAAGGTAATAGATTCTGGTTGAAAACTTAATCCTCTGTAAGCAGCCTTTTGTCAGTACCGCAGTGGCCAGAGCTGCAGAGTTGTGTCCCTTGTAAAACCCTTCTGTTTCTTTGCTCAAAGTTTTCTGGCATCTTTGAATTTCAGAGGGAGGTTTTTCAAACCTGGCCACTGCCAAGAGGCAAACTTCGTTTGGGTAAAACTGGTTGTCCTCTTAATGAACCTGGAAGTCAGAAGAAGTAATAATAATAACAACAGTAACAACAGAGCGCTGTGCTGTGGTTTTTCTTTTGGTTAGTTTTGCAACTGGTGTGTGAAAGGGGATGTTTCGTGTCGGAACAGCCTTAACAAAGGAGCTGTGCCTTTCTCTGCCTGGGGAGAGTTGTGGTTGATGTGGCCCAATGGCCGCCTCTCCAAAAGCAGCTGCTGGGATGTTTGGTGCTCCAAACCTCGCAGCAGCAGCGAGGAAGGACCCACCTGACTTCAGTGTGTGCACCTGGAGGAGCAGGAGCCCAGCCAGGATTTGGCAGGTGCCTCTCAGAAACGGATCTCTGCTTTCTATGCCTCTGTTGCGAAATTTCTAAGTCTGCCAAAAGCTAGGAAAGTCTGCTTTTTTCCAGCATGGATCTAGACAATCTATCCCCACTTCCTTGCGTGGCAGAGCAGAAGCAGGTACATCACGTCCAGAGCAGCTGGCTGTGCAGTCACCCTGCTGGCTGTGGGCCATTCCCAGTGGGAGCAGCGGTGATGCAGGGAAGGTGTGAGCTGCAGGGCATGCAGGCATCGCAGCATGAGCATGCTGCTGTGGCCGGGAGGACGTGGTGGTGGTGGCAGAGCTCAAGGCCTTGGGATAGTGGGGGTATGGCAGGGATGTGGTGAGGATGTGCCCTTGGATGGAGCCCTGCGTATGTCTGTGTGCCCGTGCCCTGCCTGCACTGCTCGTCACATTGTCCCTTAGGAGCCTGGGCAGACCCTGAAGTGGTGAACCCAGTGAGAGTGAAGGAGCCCAGAAGGGCTATCTTCCACCTTTTGTACGAGTGCTGTGAGTGCTTATTACGACAGCTTCCCACCTCAGGGTGCTGTCACCTGGGCTGAACCATCCCTCCTACCCAATACCAGTAAGGACGGTGTCCCAAGGTGTGCTCCAGCAGCTTATTTAGCCTTGATGCCGTGCACAGCCTTCATCTGTGCCACGCAGCTCATGGCACAGAGCAGGAGCACCGAGGAGGTGATGCTGTGCAGATTGCAGGTGGCTGTGGGGCCCTCAGCAGCGCAGGCTGAGCTTGTGCTGAGCTGTGGGGCAGGCAGGCAGCAGGAGCTCCGTGCAGCCCTCTTGGCACAGCCCTCTTCCAAGTGCCTGCCAGTGCCGCCAGGAGCGCGTCTCAATTCCCTGCCAGATCAGCTGTTCATCGCAAGCACATTTAGGTTTAATTGCTAATTAATTTTCCCTTGATAATGTGGATATATTTTTTCTCGCTGTGTGAAATCTAGAAGAACTTTCTGAGAACCAGCCACAAATGAATTGATTGTAATTGGTGTTCTCTCACTTAGGTGAGGAGTAACAGTTCATCAACTCTTAATTAGGGTGGATGTTTTGAGAGCAATTTCTAATTTTTTGACAGAAAGGTATACATCTTCTTTCTGCTGTTTCCATGTAAAAGAAAAAGTCATCCTGCCTTAAACAGACAAATGGGGCTGTTGAGTTTGCTGGTGTTTTCCTCCTCCTGATGGTGAGTGCCGAGAGATCAGCTTTAAACAGGAAGATGAGCAAACAAATACAAATCAGTCCTGTGGGGAAGGGGGGATCCCAGCACAGCCACGCACAGCCATCCACTGCCATAGCAGGAGTTCCTGCATTAGCGGCCGTGGGCAGCTGCAGGTGTTCTCGTTTGTTCCGTCCTCTTGTTGAGTTCTGGCTTCACTCGAATCTGAGAAACCGAGCTGAAAATAGCAGCGTAGGAAAGACTGCCCTGGAAATCGGGCTGGTAGAAACGAGCCTTTGGTGGCTGTACAGTTTCAGAGCTGTTTAACTGTAGGCAGCGGCACTCCTTCAAAAAATACTTTGTTTAAAAACTTTGTGCTGTGCATTTTTCAGAAGCTTTTTCTTTAATTGTTCTATGCCTCGGCACTGTGAACTTCATTTATATACCTTAAACGCATGCTGTTTGATTGCTAGTGCATTTTAATTGAATAATGGGTTCCCTTCAACCAGAGCTTATCATACATCACCAAAAAAAAAAAAAAAGGCTTAGATTTAAAGAATAGTATAATAAGGTTTGCTTCAAAAAGGCCCTAAAAAGTATGAATGCAATTGAAGTGAAAGTTATCATTCAGATCAGTTTTTTCCTCTCGCTGACTTGAATGATGGCTCAAGTTGCTGATGTCAATCGATAAATTAAATCAAGCCTGTGCTGCTGTGAGCTCTCTGCCGTGCAGCCTGGAGGAGCCAGCAGGAGGGGAATGGGAGCACACACAGGTGTTGGGGGCAGAGCACGGTGTGTCAGCTCCCCGCTCTGCACTCACACTTCTGTCACAGCTGTGCCCACTGAGCCCAGGCGTGGAACCACCTCGCTGCTCCTACCTAAATAAAAGCGTGGTGCCAATTAGCAGATGGGATGAGAGCCTCAAACACAGCAACGCTGGCCTCTCTCCCAGCGCACCTGGGTGCATGCAGTTCCTGCTTCGGGCCGAGCACCTCCTGCAGTGCTAGCTGACAGCTCTGGCAAGGTGTGGGGTAGGGAAGCAGCGCCAGTTGATGCATTCCGAAAGGAAAACGTGGAAGTAACAGTACAGCACGCTCCTTTTTCTCCTCGGCTATGTAAGCAATTCCTCGGATGAGTGACGCTAAGTTCTTGTCTTCACTGAGTAGTTGGAGTTCTGTGCGCTCGCCTGAAAGTCACTGGTGTGACAAGCAGGTTGCTGAAGCCTCCTGCAAGGCAGTGGGGGTATGTGCAGTCGGGTGCTTCTCAGTGTGGCTGAGCAGTGCTCCTGCTGAGCACGATTCTGCTGTGAATTTTACGCTGAATCAAGTAGTTGTCTTGCACCTCTCTGATGGGCAGAGATTCAAGCTCAGGAGTTGTTTGCTCATCTGCTGTGTGCCAGAGTTCTGCCCCTGGCTATTCTCTGCTACCTTGTGCATGTGAGCTCTCCGTGCCCTGGGGCGCAGAAGAAAAGCGTTTAACATGTGCCACGCTGACGAGTCTATGTCAGAATGACTCTCATGGCAGTTTACAGATGTGGCTTGCCAAGGTTAGCCAGGCAGAAATCAGGCTGCAGAATGGCACAGGTGATGAAAATGCACAGCTGCTGTAAGATTTCTGCAGGCTGCACTGGGCATGCCTACACAAAGCCCCTGGCCATGAGCTTTGGCTGGTGTGGTGCCTGCCTACAGACTGACTGGGGGAGCAGCAGGGCCTTTTGCTGCTACAGCAGTGCAGGAGTCCTCAGTGAGCATGCTAAGAGAATATCCTGTCATGGCCTCTGGGGAGATGGTGGGATCAGGTCATGGTGCTCTGGGGCTGCATTGGAGTTTCTCCTTTTCTCACCTGAGGCTAGAGGCTGAGCAGGTGAATAAGGCCAGCAGAGGAAAAGCTCTGTTAGGGCCTGCTCACGTCGGGGCAGTTGTGCTGCTGGACAGCACAGCCTGCTAGGTTCCTCCTTGTCCAACTGACCTATTTTTTTCCTCTCTCTTCAGATTATTTCCAGGATTTGTTGAACAAGTCAGAAAAAGCCCTTTATGATACTTTTCCAAGCCTGTATGGAGAATTGTACACTCAAAACATGAAAGTCTTCAAGGACTTGTACAGCGAGCTACGCCGCTATTACAGGGGCTCCAACATCAACTTGGAAGAGGCCCTGAATGAATTCTGGACACGCTTGCTGGAGCGACTCTTCAAGCTGATGAATGCCCAGTACCACATCACTGACGAGTACCTGGACTGCATGGTGAAACACGCAGAGCAGCACAAGCCCTTCGGGGAAGTTCCCAGGGACCTGAAGCTGAAGGCAACACGAGCCTTCATCGTGGCACGCTCCTACGCACAGGGCTTCCTCGTGGGCAGCGACGTGGTCAAAAAGGTTTCTCAGGTATGTGGGGGTTCTCCCTTCTCCTCCAGCCCCCGGTTAGCCAGAGCCAGTCAACTCCTTTTGGTCAGGAAGAAGATTGATTTGCCCTTAAGTTTTCGTGACAAAGCAGGCAGGCATTTTTAAGTTTTGTGAAACAAACTGCTTGAGGGTAACCCATCAGTAGAAGGGAGCAGCAAGCATGGACTTCTGCAAGCTTTGGGAGTGTCTGGCAGAGAAGCAAGGCATTATTCACCGCAAATCAGACCTTACCTCATTTCAACCTGCATGGCAGGGTGCCAAGGAGATGTCCGTCACCCAGGCTGCAAAGCTGTTTTGTTGCTTGCCCAGATTCCTCACGTTTCTCTGGCAGGGAAGTGACATGCCTCTAAGTCATGCTGCCTTGGTTTCCTCCTTGATGGAGATAGGACGTAGGGTATGCAGGACTGGCTGGCCAAGAGCGCAGAGGGATGCATTTCAGTGGCTGCTGACAGGATTCCTGTGTCTGTTTCTGTAGCTGCGTGCATTCATACTACTTCTGTGTACAGGGAGGTGAGTTTGAACAGTGCATTGGGATCTTCAGGGATGAAAGGCACTATATAAACATACATTAATGTGGCTGAATCCAGGGTTTCAGGAGGAAGGAAACTGTCTATATTCTTTGCTGCAGAAGCAGCCTTTCAGAGCGAGGAGGTTGTGAACAGGATAGGTAATTGGGCATTTCACACAGGTAGCAAAGAGAAAATCCATGCTAAAATATGGCTTGCACACTGCATGTGGAGATGGCAATCATCAGGCGTGAGAATCAGGGTGTGATTAAACTGAATATGGAATCACGGTTAATTTCCTTGGAAAGTAATGTGTAGCAGAGGACGGTACTATTTGAGACAGCAAATCCGGACTTTGATCTCAGGAAGAAACATTAATGTGGTAACAGTGACAAATGCCTTAATTTATCGATGTGGGGCCATAAAACTGTTCTGCTACCCAAAAGCCTTTGTACATCTCATTAACATCACACTCTCGTGGCACTTAAGACAGATAAAAGAAGAGAATGGTGTATTTTCAGGCAGATCAAAGTGAAACATTTTTTCATAACTCGTTTGATTGGCAGAGCACGCCAGCGTGCCATAGTTCTGCCTTCTGCCAAGTGTGGTGGGAGGAGCAGACTGGGGGGACAGCTGCAGTCCTGGTGTCAGTGGGAGAGGACCTGAGACACTGACGTATCTGGTGTTCCTTCACCTTCACGTGGGCTTCCTCCCCTGGGATTTCAGTTCTGGTACCCCTTTCCTGAGTACTTCTACTCTTGGTTGCTTATCGCACAGCACGTGAGGAAAAGTGACCTGTCTCTGGATTTGGAGCATAGGGCAGGTGCTCCTCTGCCTCTCCACCCTCTGAGGTATCCATCCCACCCCCTGTCCTCAGATGCTCCTCTCCCCAGAGCGTTCCCTGGGCTCACAGTTAGCCTGGCATGCTGCTGTTGTCACACAGCCTGCAAAAGCTGAGTCAGGACAGCTCATCCAGCCCTCCGTGAGAGCTCATTTTGAAACAAAGGCCAAAACCAACCCATTTTCCCCATCTTCACGAGTGGGTTTGCTTAAAGCAAAGGGTACAGGAATGCTGGATGTGTTTAGTGGATGCCCTGGCAGCCCTCAGCCATATCCAAAATAAAAAGCCTGGTTTATCCAGTTACACCTGGCGCCACATGGAGTGAAGTGGATGAAGTCCACTGATGTGCTGGTGACTGTGACTGTACGTGGTGCAGAGCATTACAGAGCATGTGGTGAGGAGCAGGAAAAGCCAAGTGTTGTCTTCTGAGGGATTTTCAGCAAAAGCCTTTATTGGTGAGCAGGTATGAATTTTCCTCCTATGTGTCCTGTTGATAAGTTCCAAGTTCTACCACGGGTCTGTTTGTCTCATTGCCCTCTTGACAGCCCCTGCCCAGCCAACAGCAGCTCTCTTCTCACTAAATGGAGAGGCTGTCCTGGCCCACAGCCTGCCAGTACAGCCATGGAGCTTCCTCCTCATCTGGACAGGGTCCACAGCTTTGGGGCCATTCACTTCTCATCTTGCTTTATATTTATGACAGTAGGATAAAGCTTGCAAGACTTTATTAAGATCAGAGACTGGGATCAGACTTTCCTGGCAGCTGATGGCGTTATCCAGAAGTAATTCTTGGAGCTGAAATTGCTCACAGAGCAGTGGTGTTTTGATCAGGAACTGTGGGTACAGCCCGCTGAAGGTGACATACAGAAACAAATTATCTGGCCCTGAGCTTCTGAAAAATTAGATTAATTTGTTTTTATTTGCACACATAGCTGCAAATCTCAGAAGAGCTTCTCATTTCTATTCAGTGGCATGGCTGGCATGTGGCCAGCTGCACAGGGATGGGGCACAGGGAGCAGGCACTGTGCAACCAGTGGGGCCTAAAGAGACAGAGGGCAGCAGGAGAGAAATGGCAAGAGCATTCCACCCTTGCTGCTGTCCCAGCTCTTCAGGCAAAGTCACCCTGGTGCACTCCAGGCCACACAAAGCAAGGGGATCCCCCAGTGACACACACCTCTCACTGCGTGCCAGGGCAGCAAACAAAATATCCCCATTTTGGTTGGAATCACGGAATCATAGGACGGCTTAGCTTGGAGAGGATGTTAAGATCATCGGGTTCCAACCCCCTGCCATGGGCCTGTTGCCACCCACTAGATCAAGCTGTCCAGGAACCCATCTGACATGGCCTTGAAAGCCTTCAGGGAGGGATGGGGCGCCACAGTTTCTCTGGGCAGCCTGTTCCAGTGCCTCACCGCCCTCTAAGTAAAACAAGTTCTCCCTAACATCTAACCTAAATCTCCACTATTTTAGTTTACAACCATTCCCCCTTGTCCTGTCCCTATCAACCTGTGTAAAAAGTCAGTCTGCCTCCAGATTGTAAGCTCCCTTCAAGCACTGGAAGGCCGCAATGAGGTCTCCCTGAGGGGTTCTCCAAGCTGAACAAGCACAGCTTCCTCAGCCTTTCCTCACAGGAGAGGTGCTCCTCTGATCATCTTAGTGGCCCTCCTCTGGACCTGCTCCAACAGCTCTGCATCTGTCTGTTCTGGTGGCCCCAGTCCTGGACGCAGTACTGCGGATGGGGCCTCACAAGGGCAGAGCAGAGGGAGACAGTCCCCTCCCTCTCCCTGCTGCCACCCCTTGGTGAAGCCCCGATGGCTGTTTAGGATTTTTGTCCTTTACTGTGCAGTTGGCAGCTGCCCAAAAATAGCATTTGCTGCGACTGAGAGCTTCATCTGAACAGGTGAAGGCCTGTGCTGGGGGCTTGCTGGCTTCCAGCTGCTGCTCGGGGCCCCACATGGGGCCTGAGCGATCACTGTGTTCAGTGACAAGGGCAGGAACGTGCCCCTGTGTTGTGGTTGGGTTGAGGTGCTGTGGGAGGGGAAGCAAAACTGAGATGGCAAGGATGGCAACGGTTGAGGGATAACCCCTTCTAAAAAGGGAAGAAAGTCTTCACAGAGGTGCAGCATGATGAACAGAAATATCCTGACCGCTTTTCTTCTTTATCGCTCACATTATGATTTAGCCAAAGGAACCCAAGTGTTAGCTGGGACTTTAACACAAAGGGTTGGGCAGTAGAGGCGATCTTGGCTGCACCAGGGCACCCCAAGCTGCAGTGAGACTGCGTGGTCCAACACTGCTGCCTCCTGCATCCCAGTGTGGAGCTGGCTGAGCTGATGGGTGGGAGCAGAGCTGCCCACACCGCTGGGTTCAGAGCCCTCTGCTTCCCCCAGTCGAGGCATGGAAGAGTTGAAGAAGTAATGCTCCGTTTCTAAAGGTGTGTTAAATGGGTTCTGCTCCCCTGGCATAAAGTGAATCATTGGAACAGTCTTTCTTTTGCTGTGTCTCTGCTGCTGCTCACTCCACAATTCTGAGTTTCCCCATGGTGTTGGGGATCAATGTGGATCAGCAGCAGCTCGTGAGCAAGAAACACTTATTTAAATCATCTATTTTAATAGTTGTGTGCGTTTCTTTTTCTAAGAAGATGTTCTTAAAGAGGGCTGGTTCTCTTTCAAGGCTGAAACAAAATGTGGTGATTTTCATTACTAATTATAAGCCTTTTCACTAAACCCTCTGTTTCGTTTTACTGATGAAAGTCGTCTACCAGTACATTTGTATTTAAGCAATACTGTTTCTTACCATGCATTTCAGTCCTCTTTTTTAAACTTCTCAGTTAGGATAAGGTAAATGGCAGCTTTCCTATTTACCGTATGAGTAATTTTTAAACACATGGTAGGTCAAGCAACACTTGGATTGAAACTGAATTCCAATTAAAAAGGCCCCAAAATAGAATTTGTAGCAGTGTTTTTAATAGTTAAATGAATGTGCTGGATGCATATGGAAAATAATGATTATCTTAGCGTGATTTACATTTCCAGCAAGACAAGAATTTAACAAAGGCAGTATGATCATCCCCAGCCCTCATCTCCCTTCAGGCTGTGGCTGTCGCTCATGCCCCAGGAGTTGTCATAGCTTGGGAGGGCGTACAGCTGACTTCTGTCTTGGGTGGACTATCTGTAAAGCTGATTGAACAAAATGAAGTGAAGAATACAGTCTCTTTTCTCACAGTTGGGAAATCACTTTGCTAAAATAGCTCAAGCGCGATGGATTCCTGTCCCGTGTTCACATGTGACACATCTCCCTCCTCCTTTCAGAGTATTATCTTTATTCAGAGCATCAGTAGCAAGTGCACACAACCATAAATTGCATTTTATTTCACCTGAAGACTTCTGTAACGAAGTTTTCTATTGATAAAAATTGCCCTCTCCTTGATCCTGAAATGTCAGTGAAGTCCAGGTGGCTTACTGTTCGTAAATAAGTGCTATGAGAATGCTGCTCCGTGGAGGAGCACTGGCAAGCAGTAGTATTTACAATTTCCTTTTCCCTGAATGCCATCCTAGCTCTCACTCTGGGGCTTTTCGTTGCTTGACAGAGGTGTGCTTCTGTGCTACAGCACTTGACAGGAGGACACTGTTCTGCAGAGACTGCCTTAGCCCCGGGGAACTGTAAAGATGCCGAAGTAAAATCTCTCTTGAGTTGACGTGCTGCTTCACAGGGCCAGAAGCTCTCCCCAGCATCCTGTGCTCACCAGGAGGTGGCATTTCCTTCAGAGAGATCATCTGTGTGCTCCTCTGGGGTTCAACAAGCCCCCCTGTTCAGGCAGAAGCACCTTCACGTAGAGACGGCTCTGCAGGTCTTGATAAGAGAACGTTCATCCAGGAGTTCAGCCTCAGACTCGGCCTCACCCTTAATACCATAGAATCAGAATTACAGAATCATGCAATGGTTTGGGTTGGAAGGGAACGTAAATCCCACCCAGCCCCAGCTGCCTGCCATGGGCAGGGACACCTCCCACCACGTCAGGCTGCGAGGTCAGAGCTGCCTTTGGTGATGTCTCCTGTTCTCTTGGACAGCTGTCCCTGTGCAGTTCGTGCCTGGAATTGCATGGCTGGAAGTGTTTCAAATGGAAGTTGCAGTCAGCCCGATTCCCTCCTCAGACCCAGAATTCTGATGTCCCTTTCCCAGAGCTGTTTCCCAGAGCTGTTTCCCAGGGCAGAGCAGAGAGCAGAGAGCGGCTGCTCAAGGCTGCACCCAGCCCAGCTGCTGCTGTGTCCCCTGCGGACACTCCTTAGAGCCCTCTGCTCCTTTCCAGCACCAAGTAAAGCTGGGCAGAGTTAGGCAATGAGGTCTGAGATTGTTTGGACAGATTCAGAGTGAGCTGTATGGCTCCTTACGTTTTTTTCAGGTATTTCTTTCTAGTATTTCTATCCACAAAAACCTATAAGTATTCAGAATATAATATAAATAGTGCATGCAAACAGATACTTATCTCATATATTTACCTGCTGGTTAAAAGGCAATTGAGTCAGGTTTTCAAGGGATTGAAAATTGTGCCAGCTGGAAATCAGTGCATCAGATGAACAGAGGAGAGACAGTGGTGTCTGGCAGCATCTCCCCACAGAGGGAGAGCAGCGTGAGGGCTGCCCATCTATACATCCATACGTCAATCTTCCTTTATTATCTGCAGGCAGGTGGGCACTGGACAAGGCCACAAAGGCCCACGACCTCCCAGGGTCCTCTGCTCTCCCTGCAGGCTGTGCTGCCTCCTGGAGCCTCTGACATTGGCACTGCCCACTGCAGGCACTGTGCTGCTGGCTGCCGGGCTGTCTCTGCTGCCCGCTGTGCTGCCTGGGGTTGGTTGGGGTGCACCAGCTTTCATTTCTTTTATTTTTTTCTGAGTCTGCAAAATGCTCATTTGGCTGCTGGGCTGGCCTCGCATCTGTCCCAAGCAGGGATGGAGACAGGCGGTCTGTCTGTCCTCAGGCTTAGCACCAGCTCTGGACCACTGGAGCACGAAGGACACATCTTTGGCACCAGTCTTTGTCCTCTGTACCTCACCCTGCACTGAGCTGAGCACAGTGAGGAAGAAGCAGGAGGGCTGCTGGCTGCAGGTCATTTGTGCCTGCCGCTGCATCCAAAAGCCACGGCTCGCTTTCAGGTCCCTCAGAAGAGGTTTTGGAAACGTGGCTGATGCATCCTGAATGATGGGCTTGGTGAGGCTTAAAACCCACCGTGCTCCATGGACTCACTGCCATGCATTTCTGTGAGGAAGATGCAAAATGATGACTGCGGCGATTATACAATTCATTAGACTTTGAAAGCATCATATTTCCATCAGCCCCGCAGCTGTTTCTTTTAGAGTTTTACTTGAAAAGATGGGAAGTCTTGGTTTGTTTAACACACACCAAGGTGCTAATTGCAGCAGAACTGGCACAAATGTGCACCAGGCAGCTGCTGGCCACATGGTCCAGGCACTCATAGCCCCATCCATGCTCGAAGCAGGCAGGGCCATGATGTGCAGCTCACACCTGGAGGTGGAAATCACAGCACCCCCTGTTCCTTTGATCAGAGCACTTTGAGGATCCTTCCTTGGAGGGACCGTGAAGATGAAATGTGAAAATAAAAGGTGCACAGGAATAGCAGCAAACTGCAGATCTGCTGTGTTTTCTCACAGCAGTGGTGCGCAGAGCTGCCCTGACCTGCAGGCTTTAAGTAAGCATCACTCGGCTTGGAAATGTGAGCTGTGCAACAGTGCTGGTTTAACTGGTGATGCTGGGGCTTAAAATGGCCATCCACACGGGAAGGCATTTGGAAGTGAAGAAATATACCTGTGAATACACACAGGCCCAATCTGATGTACATTTGACACGGGCATTTTGTCCTCGCCTCAGGGATCCCCACGTGCTGTCAGGCAGCACCCAGGTGCTGCAGTGCCCTGCTGTCTCTGTGCCCTGCCGGCCAGAGGGGCGGGCAGGAGGCAGGGCTGAGCTGCTCCAAGCACGGAGCTCTTGGGGAACTCCGGAGCAGAGACAGCCAGCAGAACTACAGTGCCTCGGCCACAGGCCTTACGGGCTGGCCTGGCCTTCCTCTTCCACCAGCCGGCCTCTTCCTCCTCCCAGAGCCCTCCCTGCACCTCCCCTGGCTCCCGGGGGCGTGAAGCACAGATGGCGTGCAGCAGCCTGGGGATGAATGTGCAGAAGGGGCAGGGATAGGAACAGAGCAGAGAGAGCTCCACTTGCTCTCTCTGTGTTAAATGCCTTTCAGATGCACTTAAAGGCCGCTGAAAGCCAAGGAGCCCCATCACATTGCAGCTAGGCTGCAGGTTCTCATTTGCTTTCAAGCAAGGCTTCAAAAGAAGAAAGGATTTGGGTGGAGTGTTTTTTGTTTTCTTTTTTTCCTTTCCCTTGATCTAAGCCAGCGTTTCAAAAGCAGCATCTGCAGCTTGGCTGCAGGGTGTGGGTGCTGAGCAGCCAAGGACCTCCAAGCGGCCGCACACAGCTGTGCTGTGGGGCCAGACCTGCTGCACACACTGCCCCATAGCAGTTCGGTACTGCTCTGCCAGATGCCTGTGGCTTCCTACAGCTCAGCCTTCCTCCAGAGCTGGGATGCTGGGAAGGGGAGGAGGGTTGTTGCTTTGTCAAAGAAACCCTCAGCCCCCTGGATGTGATGATGCAGAGCTTGTCGCAGTACCGGTGCCTCTTTGTCACTTGTCCCCATGACCGTGGTCTTTGCATCCCAAACTTTGTCCTTTGGTCTTTCCAGCCAATTCTGTCAAAAATAATTGGCTTGCCCTATGGAGACTGGAGCCCCCGGCACGTCCACACTCAGCTGCCTTCAGTCCCCAGGTGTCCAGGCAGGACAGCCTTGTGTCCCTGAGCTGCTTTTCCCATTCCACGAGCAGCTGTGCCTCCCCTGTGTCTTCATTTCAGAAGTTCATTCTGCACTCATGTTTTAGGTAGTCAGATAGCTTTGTTCTCCCTGCACATGTCTCAGTGCAGGCAGACGGAATGGGTGACTGTTTGTCCCTCAACCTCTGCGTTTCTGTGACTCTCGGCTTTGGAAGCATATTAATAAGCTGCTTGGCAGGAGCCTTCTTGGTTAGAAGCCTTGTAGGCTGAATGTTTTCTAAATTGTCTGGGGTGGTTGCAAGGAACCCAGCTTGGGACTAATCCCCCAGCCCATCCTCTCAGCAGATCGCTCGCAAAAGTCATTAATTTTACTGTAATTGATTTAAACATTGCTCAGGAGGGGGAAAATTGAGGGAAACAAACGCCAGTTTGAATGCCGAGAACTACGTGTGTTCTCAATTCTTTCTCGTATTATCTCCACGTGTGCTCAATCCCTGCTGGCCCCTCTGCAGCCGCTGGTACCGCACAGCACACAGTGAGTCCCAGCGCTGCACTGTGGTGCCCCAAACCCTGCAGACCTGTGAGCTCCCCTCCCACTCCAAACATGCACGCAGGAGGCTGTTTTCTGCTCTGGCCAAGTGCTTGCCTCCAGCAATTGGCAGCTGGCTGGGTGGCTCCATCAGCCGTGCATGGGCACATCAGGCTTTGGAAAGCAGCCATGGAAAAGCACAGAGCTCTGCTGCTGATGCAAGGCGCAGTCACGGGATAATACCTGAGGACAGCCTCCTTGCAGTGTCAGTGCTGGTGGTGGCACGGGGCTTTGTGCGCCGCAGCCACCTGTTCCCGTTACATTAGCTCATAGCTACTCCCGTCAGCCACTGTATCTCCAGCTGTAAAGTAGCTTTAATTAAAAGGATTCATTGCTCCAGACCAAGTTGTCCCCCATTTGGAGTATTTTTTAGAAGGTAACGTTTTTTCCTTATCACTTCATCACTGGATTTGCACTTTCAGGGGCTGCTCCCACTGATGTCGCTGGGATCAGAACAGAGTATGCGGATTTTAACTGAGCAGTGACATAGAAATAATGTATTTTTAGGTTGGGCTTGGCTTTGTTTGGCATGTTTATTTATACCTCTGGCAGCTGAATGAGGAGTGCCCTGGCTCCGAGCCATATCTCTCAGTAACATTCTTTTTTTGGGTCCCGGGTAAACGGCTTCTCCAATGTATTGTGCATTTCTTCTTGACATCTTTATGCAGTTTCTATGTCACTGAGCTAAGGCAGGACTATAGGTGCCATTAAAGCTAAAGGAGAACATGTCAACATGGGGAATCAAGGTCATTACACAGACGATGCAGCTGAAAACTGCATCTTTGTGAGCTCTGGTACCTGTATTCCAAGCTGTGCAATGTTGGGTAAGCGTGGAGTGTTCATTTCAGCAAGGACTTAGGAGGGGTTGGAAGGGCTCTGTTCCTGCATGTGCTCCCAGACCCCCAGCAGGGAGGAGATCTGGGGGCCCTCCCTCTGTTCTGTGCTGTGGGAGCAGAAGCCCGGGGCCAGGCTGGGTGGGACAGTGGGGAGCTGAGCTCTGCCAAGTGAAATGAGCGCAGAACACTCTCTGACATTGCTCCTCCTGCCCTCTCATTCCTCTGCTTTCTGCTCATCTCTGCAGTCTGCCCATGCAAAGGGAGCACTGCTGCAAACAGGTGGTGTGGATAATTCCTTGGAGAAAAGGAGAGGAGCCTGCTCTCTTCCCTGGAGAAAATCAATATTTATCCTCTCTGCTAGGAGACTGAACGCTTGGCCCCTGCCAGGCTCAGGTTGGTGCACGGAGATGCCACCTGCAGGTCCAAGGGCAGGCTGCAGGGCAGGAGCAGCAGTGATTGCCACTTCACTGGGCACCGAGCATCCCATGGCTGTGCGCCTGCAGGGAGAGCCACCTGTGAGAGTGACATCATGGCATCACGGCAACTCCACGCTCCTGCTTTCAAAGCAAAGTAGCCTGGCTTCCAGCTCTCCAGAAGGCCACACAGTGCCACCGGTCACCAGGCCAGGGGTGTGCGTGGCCGTGTCCGAGGGATTTGGTGTCTCAAGGCCAGAAGTGAATCTTTATTTTCAGCATTTCTTCTTCCCCCAGAAGAAATGTACAAGACCATATTCAAGCTATTTTTCACAATCAGTGAAGAGATGAGGGAAAGGTCTCGGAGCTGCAGCTTGAGGGTCAGGCACTTGGCCCTCCCGGGGTTTGTTCCCCTCGGGGGTAGTGACAACTACCTGGTACTAGGCAAGGCTTGCATGCAGACACTCGATATTTCTTCTTGTAAATGATTTTAAATGAATGATTACAGAATTGGAAATGGGTCCAAGCAAAGATGGAGAGGGGAGGAAGCACTCAGTGATAAGACAGGAGAGCAGCGAGCTGCATCAGCACCTCCCCAGGGCCTGTCAGAGGCACTACCGGGACCTCTGTGCTGCAGAGGCGGGGGCCCTGCCTGAGGGTTCTGCCTCGTGGGATGGTGTGGTTTAAGGTGGCACAGCCACCTGCCTTTCAGGGCATGCCCAGGGGCCAGGCCCCCCTCAGCTGCCCATGTTTCTGACTCTGCTCCGTCTCCTCAGGTGTCCCTCAGCCACGAGTGCACCCGTGCTGTCATGAAGCTGATGTACTGCCCGCACTGCCGGGGCATGGCCAGCGTGAAGCCGTGCAGCAACTACTGCCTGAACGTGGTGAAGGGCTGCCTGGCCAACCAAGCCGACCTGAACACCGAGTGGAAGTACCTGATGGGTAAGGTGGCCTCACTCCTCACTGCCTCACAGCACCTTTCAAACTCTCTGAGGCCTTTGGAGAGTACAGAAAGGGCCACTGGAAGAGCTGAAGGAGACTCTTTTACACCACTCCTTCTCTGCCTGCAATCTGAAGTCCAGAATCGATTGCAGGATGTTCTTCTGGGCTTTAATACCATTAGAAAGTGCTACTGGGCAGGCTAACAGAGGGTTCTGGTGTTTCCATCTTCCCCATCCTCTCCTGGTGTTGCCCACACATTGCATTTGGGTCATCTGTCCTGTCCTTCCAAACCCTGAGGCTTAGGGACAGGATCTGCTGCCCCATCCATCCCACAGCATGTGTGAGCACATGGGAATCCCTGGCAGCCCTCCCTGGGATGTGGTCTAGAAACATGAAGCCATAAACTTTTTCCATGGGTGGAGAGCAAAGGGATCAGAATTGCATATTTCTGAATGGAAAGTAAATACATGGGAGGGAGAGGTTACAGGTCACATGAGGAATGGGAAAATTAGGCTTGTATTTAAAATGAGAAAGGAGCTCATTTCACTTTTGTTTTGTCACTCAGCTAAGGCAATGGGTACTTCTGGAAGTGGGCTGTATGTGTGCAGAGGTGTCTTTTTCCTTGAGCTGAAAGCCAGAAGTATCACTGCAGTGATGTGGTCTGATACCCTGTGCAACACAGAGCAGAGAGCTTCTACCAGGCAGTTCCGTAGGCAGTTCTGCATCGCCCAGTCACCCCTGGGCATCTCTTGTAGGACCTCGTGTATCATTCCACTGTTTTTCCACATGCTGTGGCCACCGGTTGGAATGTGAACAGCTTCTGAGAGTGGCTTGCAGTGTGACTGAGAGTGCAGTGTAAGGCTGGTGAGGGCCAGCATTTTAGGAAATAGTGTGATGGCATTACAGCACAGGCTCTCCCCTGCTGCAGTCTGCCAGGGGAGGCTGCTTGCATTAGGAAAGCTCTCACTCCTGTTTGCATGCCCGGAAAGCTCCTGTTTCTCTCCCAGGTTGTACATTTTGGTCGGAGTGCTAACATCACGAACCCCACTGCAGTGTAGCCTCCCTCTCTCAGGGGACACTGCCTAATAAGGATCCCACTGCTGCACTCAGAGGCCGGCGCTCAGTGGGTGCATTGGCCAGCTGCCTGCCTCTTGCCAGGAGCTAACGAACCGAGTGGCAGTGTGCTGTGGCTAATTGGATGTACTTGCCATTGGCAGCCTGCTACAGAAGAGGGGGAGGAATATTCCCTTCCCCAAGGGCTTACACCAGGGTTTTGATGAAGCTTTGTCCTCTCTGACCACAGCAAGCCAACTGTTAGCTGTCACTGCCCTCCTGGCAGGATGACTGCCCGGCTCCTGAAAGGTTAGCACACCGCTCCCATAGCTTGACAGGATTGCATTTTGCAGTTATTGAGGGTTCCTCTTGGCCAAGACACGCTGATCTTGTCAGGAGGTGTTGGCTGGGAGGAAACTGGAGCTTCCTTTAAATTGCAGCTGTATGTTTTACTGCCAGAGGTCATCGTTTGATCAAGGACTGGAGCAAAACATGCAGGAAAAGGCAGAAGTTCCGTGGCATTGTCCGTGTTTTTGCTTTAAGCCCTTCCATGTAGCTGGAGAGGGTTTGGTGACAAGTGTTTCTCTTTCAGTTTGACAAATTAGGGTAAAATTAGGGTAAGTCAGACTAAAGATATTTATAGAAAGTGGTCAAATATAATTTATCACTAATTTGGGGATGCAGCCTTTGATTTAAATATCTCTATCTCAACATTAGTGCATCTGCAGACTATAATTGCCTGAAAATATAGTCTTGCAGATGACACTGCAACCCCTCAGTGGCAGCAAAGTTGAACTGCAAGCTCTCTGCTCTTACAGGAGATGTTATTTCCCAGAACACAAAAACACTACCGACTCATATGGCATGTCTAGCTTTAGAAATCAGTGCTGCCATAGGACTGCGTTGCAGGAAAAAAAGAGCACATGAACTCAGAAACACAGGCCCCTGTTTCCATTCTTGCTCAAGCTAATGAGCAAAACCTTTATATTTTTTTAAGTGCTGAAAGTAAATACGTAACTCTTCCAGGCTGTGACTGCGCATGTTGTTAAATCCTATATCACAGACCAGAGCACAGACTGTGAGCTGTGTGGGCATGATCTGGTATCCTCTGTGGATCTGTGCTGTTCCCTCTCTAGTACTTGCCCAGGTCGGTCATTCTGTGGGAGCAGTCAGGACCTGAACGTTAGCCATGCAGTAGCAAAAAGAACATATTTTTGAGGGCTGTGCATGCTGTTACACTGACAGCGGTGGGCTCAGGATCAGGCCATCCTCGTCAACATAGTGCTTCCACTGTGGACCTAGTGCCTCTGCACAACATCTGTAGGACCTCATGGAAGACATCTGGGGCCTTTCTGCCGAGTCCTACTGCTTTGCACAGACAAGGGACTGAATGCACGTTTGAAGTGATGGCTGTCCCCATTTGTGCCCTGGCTGGCTGGACCCCTGTTCACGGGAAATCTGCTGTGCAGCTCAGTGCTTTAAAGCAGTATCACAGGTGGCACTACATGCTATGGGATGGTGTAGGATGACGGACGTGTTCTACTGATGCTCTTTTGAACTGCTGGGCACAGTTCACCTGGTGGTTTCCTTGCTCATGAATATCAGCGGAACGAACGTGTGCTGAATAAGCTTTCTGCAACATCGCACCATCTGCTGTGACAGTCTCCTGCCAGCCTGATGGGGAAGGTATTAGGATCTAGGATAGAAAATTAATCACTGCTAAAGAATGAGTTCGTAAATCGAACCATGTGGGTTTTCAGCCTAGACCCTGGGATTTGACCCTCTCTGTGCAGAGACAGAAGATCAACATGAAGCCATCACAGGTGTTTTCCTCCATATGGAGAAGCCACAGGGACATGAAGTACTTTCTGTTCTAGTGGAGCGAGGGCCACCCCTGCTCTCTGCCACATCTCTTGTCCTGCCAGGAAGCATTTGGTGCGTCCTGGGGAATGCGAGACCACACGGGAGCCATCTGAGGTCACAAGGAGCTGCCAAGTCCCTAAATCCTGATGAGGCTTACACATGGCCTGGCCTTCAGGCTGCTGGAACAGAAGTGGTAGAAAACTGAGGCAGCAGCAGCTCAGCAGTGGTTTTTTCGACTGACGAAGTCAACCCTGGTTACGGTCCTAATTTAAGTGTTTGAGACCTGTCCAAAGCTCCTGCTTAACTCTCCTGGACACCGAGGATGTCAGCCTTCCTCTGTGCAGCGTTCCCCAGTGCCCCATGACTTGTGTGCACGCAGTCTGTCTTTGCTTCAGACCCACGGAGTGCTGAAAATCTTCTCCATAGACAGAGGCTGGTTATTATTTTGTAAGCCAAGCATAGTCCCAGAACACCCATGCTGGTGGGCACCTGCAGGTCAGGCAGGGCACTTGGAGAGCAGAGCTTTGCAAAATAAGGGGAGCTGAGAGCAATAGCCATGTCCTCAGTCACACTCAGTCCCACCGATCAGTTTAGTTGTGGGGTTCACAGTCTGCTCTTTTGCCTTTAGTACGTGATATTTCCTTTTTCTTGCTCTTACACTGCCACAGAAGGTGTTGCTCCCATCCGGTACCTTTGGCACCCCATCCACCCTTTAGACAGCTGTGCCATTGTGGAAGAAGATGAGCATAGGTTTGAACAGCAGTGAAAATGGAGATATATCCTTCAGCAAGTCTTCCGCGAGGCCAACCGTGTATTCCACTCAGCATGAGCATGAGCTTTAACATGCTTTGTCTCATGAAAGGATGTCTCTGTGTTATTTTACCAGATGCCCTGGTCGCTGTGGCTGATCGGATTGACGGACCATACAATGTGGACACAGTAATAGGGACTATTCACATGAGGATCTCTGAAGCTATTTCTAACTTGCAAGAAAACAAAGATTCAATCACAGCCAAGGTAAGAGCGTGTGCCTGGGCCTGGCCAAGGATACACCATGTGTAACTGCCTGGATCAAATGTTTTTTGTTCTCACTGCTGAATTTAATAAAGGAGATGAAAGAGGAAAGACAGATGATGCACACTCTTTTAATGATAGGAAAGCACCGTCTCAGGCAGACAAAAACCTTCTCAGGTATTTCCAAATGCTCCTCTCTGCCACAGTCAGCTTTCTTTAGGTACAGATGCGCAGGTGGGACTTCATGTGCAGTGACTGTGGGCAACACGGTGTATTTGCTGTCAGGTGCCTCTGTCTGAAGAGCCTTGAAGTATTCTGGTTGAGCTGGGGCATTTAGAGGAAGTGCACAGTCCTTACACTAGCAACAGAAGGCAGCTGCTTTAACCTGCCTTGGGGTGATGATCTGCGATAGAAACACCATTCTATCAGGCTGTCTGTGGGACAGAGCTGCCGTTTAGCAGTCCATCTGGAGGGGCTCTCCTGATGCCCACCGGTCTTTCAAGAAACGTATCATGAAGATTTTTTTTTTCTGTTGGTCTTCTGTTTTTTTTGTGTGTGTGTTTATCCAGTTAATCACAATCACTTCTATAGCTGCAGGTGGGAGAACCTTCGGGGCTTTTGATTCTGCCCAGGCGTTCCCTGAGCCCTGCAGCCATCCCACAGTTAGGACTAAGATGCAGATGAAAGGTGTGTGGCAGGCCCTAACTGGATCTTGGAGAGGAGAAGGAAGAAAAGTATTGCTTAACCAGCAGGAATTCACTAGCACAAATCACGGCACTGATGGGAATATGTATCCAAGTACTCATTTAGGTTTATTTTCTAACATGAAAAGCCATATTCTTTCTCTCAGTATTAGGTTGGAAGAAACTGTACACAAAAAAAGCAAGCCCATCTTGTCCATCGGGCACATAAAAGCAAGCCCATCAGGCATCATCTGAAAAGAGGGATGTTTCCAAGGGACATAGAATAAGTCTGGTAAAATCAAAAGAGATTAAACAGTGTAGTCAGTGTTTGACTGGAAAAACAAAACTTACTTGATAAAGTTCTCAGTAAGATCTAGTGGCCAGGTGAATGTGGCACTGGTAGCAGATGTTTGGAGCTGCAAATTACTGCAGCTGCAAGCTCTGGTTTGAGCACAGCACAATGATCTGGTGGAGTATCACTGTCAGATGAATCATAGAACCATAGAATTGCTCAGTTGGAAAAGGCCTTAAAGATCATCAAGTCCAACCACAACCATACTACCCTAACTAACAACTCTCTGCTAACTCATATCCCTGAGCACCACATCCAAACGGTTTTTAAACACATCCAGAGATGGTGACTCAACCACCTCCCTGTTTCCTGATATCCAGCCTAAACCTCCCCTGGCACAACTTGAGGCCATTTGCCCTCATCCCGTCACTAGTGAGAAGACACCAACCCCTCTCACTGTAAGCACCTTTCAGGTATTTGAAGAGAGCAATAAGGTTTCCCCTCAGCCTCCTTTTCTTCAGACTAAACATCCCCAGTTCCTTTAGTAGCTCCTTGTAAGGCATATTCTCCAAGCCCAGGCCTAGCCCAGGCTGCTGCCCTCCCTCAGCTACAAAGGCTTCCTGGCTGGTAGGTAGGTGACAGGGACAGGAAGTACCCAAAGTTAAAAGATAAATCTGCCTAGCATCCACATTTGGCCTTGAAACATCCCAACTGACAGCTCTTGACATACCCACTCACTTAATGGTCGGAAGGTGGTCATTTGCTGAAGTGTGTTTGCCCATCATGGGAGTCACTGGGGTAGTCCACCCTCTGCTTATTGTCCTTATTGGGGAAGCTGTAGTTACAAAGCCCCCACCACGGATGTAATGACTGTGAGCAATTCCCATCTTATTCTTCTCAGACTTCCCAGATTTTTATTTTTAAATCATAATAGGAGCAGATAAAATTGCCAGCTGTAATTTAATATCAACATTAGTGACTCATCCAAGAACATTCTAATTTTGTGTTTGTGCTGAGCATTTTGCATGGCAGCAGTAATCAAAAACAGTCACAGTATGTTGAAAACAAGTCTTGGTACAAGAGTCACCGGACCAGAAACTAAACCAGACTCTGGGAGATCTTGCAATTGGGAAAGATGAACACTTTAAGAAAAAGATTACTTGTGGAGTCCTAACTACTTAAGGAAATAGTATGTATATAGTAAAAAAGCATGGGGTAGAGAATTTGGTTTGTTTTTCAGGTTTTCCAAGGCTGTGGAAATCCCAAAATCAGCACGAAAGGCTCCAGCAGTGAGGATAAGAAGAGGCGGGGGAAGGTCACGCTAGAACCCAAATCCTCTGCAGTGGCACTGGAGATGCTGGTGAGTTTGCCTCCAGAGCTGCTCTGTGCGCCAGTCTGGCCATGTGTGCGCAGTGCATCCAGCCTGGGGAGTGGGACATGAGGTCCCTGTCTCTGGGGTGGGCAATCCCTCTGTGTTCCTGGGATCTGAGACTTTGTTGTTTCATGAGCACCTATTCCAATGTGGAGGTCTTGGACTCTGTGGACGATGGGCTGCATGATGGGCTCGTGACCCCATATTTCAGAGGCCTGCAGTCCTCTGTCCCACCCCGACAGACTTCTGCTGGCTCTCACTGAGGCTGCTTCCCAGCGTTGCCCTTATGCTCCAGAAAAGGATCTTCTCCTGGTCATCCCCACAGTACCAGGACAATCATTAGCATGTACTCTTCCGCCCTGGGTGCTTGGGTTGAGGGTTGGTCTTCAGGGGAAAGTCGGTGATGCTTCTTTGTCTGCATAATTTCAGACTGTATGATGGTAAGATGAAAAACATAGTCGGAGTCCTTGTCCTTTCCACAGCCCTGGGGTGCCCCAGAGCTGTGCTGGCCCTCAGCGTCCTCTTTGTTTATAGGTTTTGGATGCCAAAGGGAATCTGACAGCTCTCAAGTCTTACTGGGTCACCCTGCCCGGAGTCCTGTGCAGCAAAAAAGTAATGGCCAGCTCAGCAGCGGACGACAAGTGTTGGAATGGGATGACCAAGGGCAGGTATGGAGAGGGTCCTGGTGCCAGGACAGCACTGTTGCAGGGTGCTGGGAGAGGTAGGGTTTAATAAAAGGCGGTTGTGCTTCATCAGCCACCTCTGCTCACTCAGACTGAGGGGGAAGGTCTGCCCCTGTTCAGAGAAATGTTGCTTTTCCTCTGAAACTGCTGCCTGGGAATTTCAATCCTGTTGTTGTTCTGCTGTATGTTGGATGGTTAAGAATCAGGATGCATTTGCCTTGAAATGGCTGTGTAGTTTTGTACTAATTAATCAATTTTGCAATACTGCATGCATTCAGAAGGCAGAAGAGCTGGATTTACCACCCAGAGTCCAGAACTGATGCTGTGAATTGCATGTAGGTCCTTTAACCATGCCTGGGTGACATCCAACACCTGCAGAAACACCTTCCACACCTGACTGATGTTAAAGGGTGGTGGTGAGGAGAGATGGGCAGGGCACTGCAGGAGGGAGCAGCACTGCACTGGATAACAGCCCCCAGTGCACTGGAGCTTCCCTGAGAACCCATCTGGGCTTACTGGGGCACGGGGATTCAGCCAGCCCAGGGTGCCAGTCCCTGCAGCATGTAACCAGAGCAGCAATAAGGTGCTCCTCAGCCTCCTGTATGGACAGAGTTTTTCCGCAGTGAGTGGAGCATTGCTGTAGCTCTGTGGGTACCAGCCTGAGAGCAATTTCTCAGCCCTGCACATGGCCCTAGAGCAGCAAACCTCTCTCCATGCTGGGACAGCGATGCTGCACCTCCCAGAAGCTGAAGCGGCCTGAGGATGAGCCCCAGACTCCGATGGATTCTGACCATGACGGCAGAGCTTGGCCATCCCTGGAGCCAGCTACGTCAACACAGGAGCCTTCCTGCGCAGGCTATTGCTCCCTGCAGCCTTGGTGTGGCTATCTGCAGAGCCCCTGCTGCTCGGCACCTTGCAGGCACAGGCACTCCTTCCCTGCCTGGGGCTGTTCAACACCCAACAGCACTGCCCATGCTTCTCTGCACTTCAGAGAGACTGCACTGTTACTCGTATCTGTACTGGGGAGAGCTGAGCTTAGCTGGGGCAGATTTGTAATCCTGTCACCTTCCTTCACAGTTACCTGCCTGAAGTGATGGGGGACGGCTTAGCTAATCAGATTAACAACCCAGAGGTGGAGGTGGACATCACCAAGCCAGATATGACCATTCGCCAGCAAATCATGCAGCTGAAGATCATGACAAACAGGCTGGGCAATGCCAACATCGGGAATGATGTGGATTTCCAAGATGCGAGTGAGTAGCAGAGCTGGGCTGGGGCTGCACGGTTGGTCCTGTGGCACGATGGGGCCGTGGTCAGCTGGCTTTTGGCTTTTGGCTGCAGAGGCTCTGTTCAGGTGCACCCAACCTGCTGCAGGATGCTCAGGGGCTGCTCTGCTCTTGGCCTAGTGCTGAGAACTCAGGTGCTCTCCCCCACCCCCAGCCCAGCCTGGCTGATGGGGCTGCTGCTCCTACGGCCTTCTGGCTGCTGCCGCAGCAGGTGGTTGAGTTTGTTGGGGATCAATTCCAGGCTTACGTCCCATAGTGGGGGACACAGCTGGTGGCCAGACTCCCCAGGGTTGTGGCACTGTCTGCCCTCAGCAGCCACATCCCCTGTCCCTGCCAGGGCACAACAAGAAGGCAGGGTGGGCACCCCAAGGCAGGCTGGGCTCACCCCTCTTTGTCTCTGCGCAGGTGACGACATGAGCGGCTCAGGCAGCGGCGACAGCTGTCCTGACGACGTCTGTGGCAAAAGACTTTCTAAGAACCCCAGCACCAGACAGCCAGAAACGCACGCTATCCCAAAGCAGTCCGGACACGGCGTCACTGGGGCCAGCAGCAGATCTTTGCCTTCTGCCTTCCTCCTCTTCCTTTCGGGGGCTTCCATTGCCGCACAGCACTTGTGGCGGTAACTCAGCAGGACAGCCAGGAAAGAGACTGCGGCCGAGGGCTTCACTTTGCCAAAACCAACCAACAAAAGGACAGACATACTTCACCTTGGCAAAAAAAAAAGAAAAAAAAGAAAAAAAAGAAAAAAAGAAAAAGGGAAAAAGGAAAAAGGAAAAAAAAAAATAGAGGGAGGAGATAAAGGTTTCGGTTGTTCGCTATTTCTGGCAGTGCTCGAGCTGTTTTCTTCTTTCTTGGTCTCTTCCCCAATGCTGGGCCCTTCTTTCCATACCTCATTGTTTTACTTTTGTTATTGCCACAAAACTGGCTTGTGGGGCTGAACTGAGCCCTTGCAGAGAGGCTTCCTGGCAGCCCCTCCAGGGGCAGCTCTTGTGCTGCCTGCAGCGGAATATGCAATTCCCCTGATCTTGTTACCCAGCCGCCGGCCAGAGCGCTGCCTAACGTGCTGCTGCCTAACATGCTGGGCTGAGAGCAACGTGGAGGGACCGAGCGTGCCCGCGCTGTGCAGGTACTGCATTCAGGGGGTCCTCAGAGGTTTCCCTCTGTGCTGCTGAACCAGGCAGAGGTGGCCCTTCGCTTCCATCTGTGCGCACGGGAGTGTGAGCAGATGTGGTGGGTTGAACTGAAACGATTTGGCAGTGACTGTTGGACCCAAAAATGTAGAACTCCCTTTTTCTTTGGAAAGGTCACAAATGGGTTTCTTGACTAGAGCTCGTAGCTGACGACATTTTTAAATGTAGGGCTCCTACATCTAAGTGACTGGGAATGAGTGTTAGGGGTTGGGGTTTGGGGTATTTTTTCTTTGCATGCTAGTTGGAAAGCCATTTTTTACCCAAGTAATAATGGTCCAATTTCTACCTGCAGTGCAGTACCGTAAAAGGTAACAGAGAGATGAAAGTATGCACAGTAGGATTTCTTACTGGACAGACAGTTGTGCTGCCTCTGCCTCCTCTGGCTCCAGCCGTGGGTGTGAATGCCCTTTTTGTTTTGTTTTGCAATTAGAAAGACCATGGCTGTGTACTGATGAGAGCACTGTGACTGGTTGTGAGAGCTCACATGGGCGCACGTGGCATCGCCCCCTACCTTAGGGCAGTGCTCTGCCGGCAGTCAGCCTGCGGCAGTTGGCTGTGCCCAAAACTTGTTTTTAACATGTAGCAGTTCGTAAAGAGAGGATGAGGACATGAACGAGGCAGTGCCAACAGCTGGTGCAGAGCTCATCCCTTTGCAGGCAGAGCTGCAGGGCTGGAGCTGCGCAGCAGTGTTGGGTGTGGGATGCTGTGCCCTCCCTGCCCGGTGCACCTGGCAGTGCTGTGAGGCTCAGCCACGTACAGCCATGGATAAACAACAGCCATGGGTTTGCACAGGTTTACTTAGCTCTGGAAGTGCAGAAGAGCTGGGTTTTTTTCTTCCTTTAACTAGAATTGCCAACGCAAATGCAGCCTTCAGTTACATGGATTTCCACAACGGCAGGAAGTTTTGATGCAAAGCAAAAGGGGAAGAAGCACTAAAACATTGTGACCGCTTCTAAGGAAGGCTGTGTTGGAGCTTTAAAAACAAGTGCTGAGGTCCGTGCTTTGCAGAGCTTTGGAAGGAGTCCTCATCGTTTGCAGCTCCGTGCAGTGAGCGTTTGCTGTCAGCCTCCCACACTAACCAGCTCCCTCTGGGCTCCGAGCGGAGCACACCTTAACCAAGAGTTCACTGTGTCCCGTTAATTCTTCATAGTTAAATCGTCCCCCTATCAGCTCTGGTACAACAATAACGTAGCAGGAGCAGTTAACCCTTTGGGGCCCGCGGGGTGCGAGTGGTGGTGGGTGTGTTTGGAAGGGCCTCATCCCCGGGGTGCAGCGCTGTGGTCTGGAGGAGCGTATTGATGAAGTCTCCTGTCCGTGGAAAAGGGAGAACCAGAAACGGCCGATTCCCGAATGTCTGTGTCCTTCAGCCTGCTTTTCTGTGCCATAACGCGTATGTTACGCTCTAACTTCGGGTGAGGTCCCCACGGGCTGGGTGCAGCCGCTCACCATTTGCAGATGACAAACTGCCTGTGTTTTCCTTGGGTTGGGGGGGGCTAAGGCAGAGCAAATGTCTCACGGCCACCTTTGCTTTAAACAGACGCATTTCTATCTGCAGGAGTCAGAGTTATTTCACTTACTGGCATAGCTGGACAGTTACCTATTTCTTTCTGTTACCCAGGTACTTGTAACTCTCTTGCACTGTTTATCTAAAGTTAAAACATGTTCTTTGAATCCTTGTATAAATAAAAAGGCTGGAGACAAATCTGTACCTACGGGGCACTTTACTTCTCCACGTAGCTGAGTTTGGTTTCTTCTTCCCTTTTAAGGCATTCTTAAAGGCCCATTCAGCAGTCCTGGGGGATGAGCCCTTGCGTGGAACCTCCTGGTTTGTCATGGGTTTTCCTCACCAGCAGTCCTATGTAACTTGGTAAAACAAGAGCTAGGGTTTTGTGTGTGCAGCGTGCGTGCAAACCAGACACAGCGACTGCAGGCCATCAAAGCACGTATTCCCAACATTCTCATACAAAGGCACAAAAAGTCACGGCATAACAGCACACAGAACAGAAGTGCCCTGGGTCTGTCACAGCCAGGTGTTGGGCTCGTTGCCTACAGTGGCCGTGTAGCAGTGCAGCTGTTGGCAGAGCACAGAGGTGGAGCTGAACACAGGGCCGCCGCAGGGATGTGGATGTGCCATCCCACGCAAGAGCTGGAGTCTGAGTGATTCAGCAGAAGGATCTGTGCTTCGTCTCTGCACCTTCCCCCTTCTAGAAGTGGATGGGTGCACTTGTCAAAAGCCACTTGGCAACATGTCAAAAGCAGCTATTGAAGTGTCAGAGCGAGAGCTGGTAGCTGGAAACTACAAAACCTAAGTGCCTGCATGCAGATATCACTCCCATCTCATACAAGGAGTGATCCCTCTAACTGAGTAGGTATTTCTTTAGCTCAGTGTCCTGCAGTTCCAGCTGTCCAGGTGCCATACGCACAGATTTTATAAATATGGGCAAATGTGGAGATAGTGGTCTTCTGCTGGAGTTATTTGCAGAGCAGTCACCTTCTTTGCCTTCTTTGTGCCTGATGACAACTTTAAATAACAGTGACTCGCAGCTCTGTGTGGATTAAAACCATCTGCAAACGCCTCTGTTGGTCTGTAAGTATGCTGAACACCACACAGCTGCAAACTAACTGCCACGGCATTGCCAAGTGGGGAGGGATAGCACTCCTGCCATGACAGACCCACCGCAGGGCAACTGCCTGCAGATGTCATCCCCTGGAGCCCCCCTAACCATCCGCAGCCCCACAGTGAGGTACCCCCGGTGCAGGAGCCGTGCCATCTGCTGATGCTGAAGGTGAGCGGTCCCAGCCCCGCGCTGTCAGCCCCACAAACTCAGAGCAACCACCAGGCTACTGCTGCCATTGGCTCAGTGGAGCGTTCTTACCCCTCAAGGAAAAGTTGCAGCTTTGGTGCCAAGCAGCCACGGCACAAAGAAAACCCTCAGCAGCAGCTCTGCAAGCTGTGGGGCACAGCACTGGGCTGCTCTACCTGGGTGAGCAGAGTGTCCTCCCACCTCCAGCAGCAGCCATCCCGGACACACCACTCTCACCAGAGAGGCACGGGGCGGGGGACGTGTGGTGCCCCCAGATGGAAGGGGACCGGGCCCTGCCAAGGCAACAAGGGGCCCTGTTGTGTCACGGCTTCCGCACCAGCCCCGCGGGCAGCCCCCCATGGCAAAGTGCTGCACCATGGGGAGTGGACACAGGAAGGCAGGGTGCTCCCGCTGGGGTGCCCGAGTGCGCTTCCCACTGCCTCTCCCTGTGGGCAAGCACCGTGCCCGGGGCACAGGGCCACGGAAGGACTTTTGGGACACTGGCTGGGGGGGCCCTGTGGTGCCGCCTTTCACTGCTGCAGGTAAGGCTCTCTGCAGGCACTTGCAGGAGCACGGCCATAACCTCTGGCACTGCGTTGCCATGCCAGGCTCCCTGCAGGCTGCAGGGCTGCGGGTGCAGAGCGTGACTCGGCCTTCACTTGCTGCCCAGTGAGAGCCGCCGTCTGGGACACCGTGGCTGCCCACGTCCGCCAGCAGCTCCTGCAGCGCAAGGTGGGCTTGCACCCTTCTCTCCCCCAACCAGGATCTGCCCCCACCAACAGGGTCCTCAGCCCAGGAGAGCCGGCCAAGGGAGAATAAAGCCTTATGCAAGTGTGGCCACTTCTCCAAGTTGCTGGCAACCCCTTGGATGCTCAGCCCCGTGGCATCCCATGGGAAGAAAGGGACTTGGCAGCTCCTTGCCCTGCCCTTCCAACAGGGCAGCCTCCATCCTCACCTCACGACTCTGTTGGTCTCATCTGCCCGTAGGGCATTCGCATTCCCACCCTTGGCTCCTTTGACACCATCCTCGAGCGGGTGCGGGTTGGAGCTGGCCACCTGGCTGTGCAGAGACCTGTCTTCTACCTGGCCAGGAACCTCGCTGAAGGTCACTCCCTGACGAATTACGAGGCATACGTGCCAGGTGAGATGTCCCCTGGAGGTGTTCCTTGCAGTGCTGTGCGGTGCACGTTCCCCACTGCGTGGCTGGGTGAGCAGACCTCTCGCCTTCCTCTCCCACGTTGGAGAGTAACTGATGCAGCTCACAACCAAACTGCTCACTGCAGAGCAGGTCCCACAGAGGGCTCTGTGTGCCACACCAGCAGCACCCCTGGAAACGTGCCCAGGGGGGGCCAGGCCCCAGGACCTGCAGGACCACTGGCTCCAGACACTGTGCCTGCTGCAGCGAGGCACCATGAGGGCCTGGGGGCTGTGGCATGGCTGCAGCCTGCTGGTAAGCGTCTGTGGAACTGCCCCTTCCCTTCTGTGTGATTTTCCAGGCAACAAAGTACTGCAGCCTCTGCAGTATGCTCGGATAGCTGCAGCCACCTTCGTGTCTCCAAAGAGAGTGGTGAGGTGCATCCAGGCCACCATGTCCCTCTTCTCTCGCTGCATCGCACAGGGAAGGAACGTCGCACTCATCCTGAGGGACATTGGTGTGCTCCTCATCGAAGGTGCCCAAGTGCAAATGAAATACTACTGTGACTTCCTGGAAGTGATGGCAGGGAAAGACACCCTCAAAGAAGTTCTGTTGAGAGTAAGTGTTCTGGTTCTCCATGGCGGTGCCACTCCCTTTGCAGGCTGGCATCTGCCAGCAGCCCTTGTTTTTGGCTGGCCCTGACCTGGGCAGCCCGTCGGGCTGAGCTCCAGCTCAGCAGCAACCGCTCCGTGCTCACAGGGCGCCCTCTCATTAGGATGGGCTGACGGGTACAGAAGCGTCCGTGTGAGGCAGCGCTGTCCCGTGGCAGTGGGCAGCTGGCTGTGCTTCTCACCACAGAGCTCCCCTCTCCAGCCCTGCCGCCCCCCAGCTCTGTGTCCTCCTTGCAGGTGCCAGGGGTGCCGAGCTCAGCGATCCCTCACTCAGCAGCTCCTGCTTCCCTGACGCGTTCAGGCTGCATCATCGTCTTCCCAGAGTGAGTGTGGGTGCCCGCAGCCCTGTGCTGGCCCTGCTTGGGGCAGCCTTGTCCGAAGGCGCTGCTCCCAGTGCCCACTTCACACTGGGCTGTGGGAGGGGGCTGCTCCACACACCCCCAGCATGCTACCACTGTTGGGGCAGAGCTCGTGGGATGCATAGAGGGTTGCTGGCTGCACTGCTGGGTGCTGCCAGGCCCAGGGTGGCCCTGGGGCTGTTTGAAGGATGGCTGAAGTAGCACTGGGAGCAAATGAGTTCTGGAAAGGACCTGTGCTACCTCACGTCACGCCAGTGCCTTCCTTCACACAGGTTTGAACTGCAGTGTGTTCATCACATAGCGCTCAGGCACACAAGGAAGCCCACGAAAGGCAGGCGGAAGGAGGCAGCGCGGGACAAGGATGGTAACGTGGCAGCCAGCACCCTTCTGTGCTAGGGGGAACCAACCTGTTCCCATCGATAAGTAGAGCCCTGGCAATGCTTGCACAAAGGCCCCTAACCAACACGCTGTGCCCAGGGCGTGCCGGGGAGCAGCGCCAGAGGCCTGCAGGGAAGCGCCCTCGAGCAGCAGAGCCTCCAGCTCAGCACGGCGCAGCCAGGAGCGCAGCCCTGGGGGGCATTGCCGGCCACCAGGTGGGTGCTGTGTGCCTGGGATGTCCGTGCGAGCAGCGCTATGGCTCTCTCAGCTGTCACTGGGCTGGGCAGTGTCGTGGCTGCATTCTCTTGGCACATTTTCTCCTCTCCCATCCAGGGCCCCAGACTGAAAGGCACTTCCCTGGCCATGAAGGCCTTCCTGCAGCCAGGCACCCAGAGCCTGGTACGAAGGCAGTGACAGGACGAGGTGATGTCAGCCTGCAGGTGGGATGCTCAGCCCTGTGCTCGTGCCAGCTGCCGCCCTCACAGTGGGGCTGGGGTCACTGGCACGCTGCTGTTGGCCGTGTGATAGCACGTGTGTGCAGGTCGGCTTCTTAGCTCTCTGCTATGAAATAAAATTGTGCCTTTGCGCCATGCGTGCAGCCATGCAGTTTTACTTTCTGGCTTTCTACTTCATGCCACGTCCTCCCACTGCCATGACCCAGGTTCATCTCCATGCCATCAGCAGATGCCAGCCCCAGGCTCCTGGCTGCCTCGTGGCTAGGCAGGGACGTGCTCACAAGGCAAGGCAACGCTCGGTGCGGGGACACAGGGACAGATCAACCCTGGCACCTCCTGTGCCCACCGGGGCTCGGCTGTGCATGGAAGCCCGGCCTCTGCACCAGGAGGCAACACTTCCACTGACGGGTAATGTACACCTCCACCAGGAAATAACACCTCCACAGCCCCACAGCCACACCTGTGCTGATGTGCAAGACCTGTGCTGCCGCACCCAGCAGTTCAGGTGCTCAGAGGACGTGTGGTGCCTGTGAGGGTCGACCTTTTTGTAAGGAACTGCTACAGGAATAGGGGCCGCACACATCCAACTGTTCCGAACTCCACCTGACGCCGGTTTTAGCTCTGTACGAACGCCGCTCTCGCAGCGCAGCAGGCACTAGGACCCGCCTGCGTCCCTCACCCTGAGCCTGCAAAGGGACTAAATATAGCACAGCCAGGGCTGCGGGCTGAAGCCGCTCGAGCAGCCGTCCATGCTGCTGGGAGGAGGCGGGCAGAGCGCTGCTGGTGCCGGGCACGCCGCGCCCTTGGCCAGCAGCGCTGCAGTGGGCAAAGTGACCGCCTCGCTGCTCATCAGCAATGCCAGGACGGCCTGCAACGCGGAGCTGCTCGCGCGAGAGGGGGTCACCTTCTGTGTCAATGTCACCAGGCAGCAGCCCTTCCCCGGCCTCCAGCAGGCCCGAGGCATGCGCGTGCCCGTGTTCGACGACCCGGCTGAGGACCTGTACCGCTATTTCGAGCAGTGCAGCGATGCCATAGAAGAAGCTGTCCAGAGCGGCGGGAAGTGCTTGGTGTACTGCAAGAACGGCCGCAGCAGATCTGCCGCTATCTGCACCGCGTACCTGATGAGGCACCGCAACCTCCCGCTCAAAGACGCCTTTGAGGTACTGTGCCCACACCCACAGTGGTTCTCAGACGGCTTCTGGGCTGCATGCGGTGCTCATGGGAGCAACGGCTCAGGGTGGATATCAGGGTAAAGAATGGGCAGGCCTCGGCACGGGGAGGTGGCGGAGTCACCGGTACTCACCACGCAGGTGTTAAGCACTGGTAGCAACAGATGCATTCAAGGTTGTTTATGAACATTTTCCCTCCCGCTTGCTTATTCACGAGAAATGGAGTTAAAGACAGAGATGTGAAGCAGATCAGTGAAAATTAAAGGAGCGTTTGCAGAAGTCGTGTTGCAGGATTTGCTCTAAAGCTGTTGCATGCATATCATCTGTGTGACAGCCTGATGTAGCAAAGAAACACCATCTGTCAGGCCTGCTGAACAGCTAGAGGCTGGCTAGCTACAAATAATAGCGTCTCACCTTCATCGGGATGCTCGTCTAATAAATGGGACAAATAAACAGATGCTTCACAGTCTTTCAGCCTTCACCCATTTGGTATATATGCATACACTGTGATGTCTCTAATACAGATAACTGCTTTGCTTTCAGACACGTGACCACGTTTCACTGTCTTTGTAAGAGACACACACATTTCCAGCAAACCCATCTCCTTTTCATGTCTTGTCCATGAATCCATTGCATAACAAGGAACATCTGCAAGCACAGAGTGAGGTCATCAAAAATATCCATTTATTATTCCATAGCAAAATCAAAACCAAAATAAATCTTCTCAAAAGCCTAAGAAGAAGAAATTGGTTTGCGTGATTCCTTCCACTGCTTCTGTAACATCTCTCTCCTTCCTTCTAGGTGGTGAAGGCTGCCAGACCAGTAGCAGAACCCAATGCAGGGTTTTGGTCTCAGCTACAGAGATACGAAGAAGATCTGAAAATACCAACGCGGTCTGATCTGCTGGGCAAAGGACTGAGCTCACCTTAAAACACCTCCACACATTGCTGCTTTTAAGCAGCTCGTTATAGACGAAGCGGGAAAAAAAATGACAGCATATATCACCTATATATAAAATGCCTTACTTGCTACCCTGAGCGGATGGCTCCTTACATTCATTCAGAAGGTGGCTGTTGACGGTGCTCAGGAAAGGAGCAAATAATCAGGGAAAAACAGCAGAAACACCCAATTGTCAGAAGGAGCATAAATAAACAGGCATTTATATCCCCTCAGTCATGCTGAATATGACAAGGATGGATTGAATGAACAAACCAGGGATTTTACTCCTGGTTTCCATCAGGCTTCCCAGTGATGTCGCTGGAAGAGCTGATGCAAGGCCATGGAAGCTCTGAGTTCTGACACCCCAACTGCTCTGCCTGACTTCTGAACTGTTCTTACTTTCAACTAGACCAAAAACCAACACAGATTTACACAAAAAGACACAGGACAGAATATTCAGGTGATTATAAGGAGCTCAGCTCCCACCATGCAAGCCTAATGGCTCCTCTGCTTTTGAAATTATTCTTTAATATACTGAAGGGGTGATTTTATGAGAAAGACTTTATTGCTGAGGAACAAAGATGATGGTGGCAACCTAAAAGCCACTGCCACTCCTTTTGGTTTAATTCATTACATTTATTAAGATCTGTCAGTGGCCAAACTCATTCCTTACAGTGTCACCTTACAAGTGAGCAGTATCTGTATGCAAACAAAGTGACTGAGCTGCTTCTGCTCCGAGTATTTGCAGGTTGCCCCAATGAATGTGTCTGTTTGGATAGACAAGGAAGGACAAAGCTAAGGAAGAGGCACGCGGTTTCTCATTCAGGCTACAGTCATGCTTTGATACAAGGTGTTGAAAGCAGAGGCATACCAAAGTATTTTGTTCAACTATATTAACAAATTCATAATTTAAGGACAAAGAACTGTGAACCTGCAGTGTGAAATTCCATTTCACATCGCTCAAGACATCAATACGAAGGAAAATTAGCTCATTGTCAGTGTCTTAAGTGCTTACACAAGGTAACATATGCTCCCACTAGAGGAGCAGTTTAAGGCATCAATTCTAATGCTGGAACCACGACAGAGAACAAAGCCACTGTAGAATTACTTGAATTAGGCAATTCAGATGCAACAGAAGCTCCTGAAGTAAAAGACTGCCCAAAATTAAAATACAATTATTTTAGAAGCTGAAAAAATAAAAACTGGGGCTATCTTCTTGTTACCTCAAGGCATAGCCTGACCAATTGCTTTCCTTGCTCCCAGCTGTGTTTGCTTTGTTCTGTGCCATTTACTTTTCATAGCTACAACCCAACCAACGAGGAACTTGTTGCACATCCACAGATACGCAGGTTTTTAAGGGACTTCTGAAGCTTTTACAAATCTTGACTACATACATAATGTGTGTTTCAGTATACCATTCAGTATATCATTCAGTATATATGATACTTGGACTTCAAACCCACAGTATATAGACTACCTCTTCGTTAATGGCCAAGATGCTACGCACCAGAAAGTCTCTTTTAGTCAGTCAGCAGAATAAAGCTTATTTGCTGTTACAAGCTAAAGCTCCCAACAGTAATGAAAGTAAAACCATTTCTAACAGTGAGCTGTATTAGCCCACAGGCAGCTACAGCATACCAGTTCCACTTTGTTTAGTTAGCTGAAATGGAAGAGGGTGCTCTCAGTTATCAGGGTATCCCACGCTCCGTGCTTAAATTTTACCAGACTTCTCAGCATGCAGACAGCCTTCATGCTGCAGGAATTCACATCGCATCTGCAGAAACCTATTTCTACTTCACAGCCATTTCCAGAAGGAGATGTTCAGATGTAGATCACCTCTGAATTAAGATGAAAGATTGCAACATAGAATGAATCCCTGGAAGGAGATCTTTTTGTTTTTTAATGTAAGTTCAAAACCTCGTAACGTTACAGGTGATGTGAAAATGTAAGTTTAGATGTACTCCTTGGGACTTGAGACTGTCTCAGCATCTTCGGTGTAAATTTGCTGCTGACCACTTGCCTGGCCTGCTGAATATCTGTATTTGCTGGCACTGTAAGTTAAGAAAAAAAGATGTAAAAAATAGGCATTACACACACAGCTGCAGCTTCAGACAATTAGGAAGTTGCTCATTTAGGTCTGTATCCAACGCACTGATAGCACGTGCCTCCCAAGGGTGCAGCTATTAAAGGCCTATTGTTCTCACCAGGTGGCACAACCACCTTTCTGTTAGCCAGGAACCAGCTCTGGGTTCCTTACTCACCCGTGCCTTTCTTGCAGGCACTTAAGTCAAGCATCTAAAGCACAAGAGAATATAGATTTTAATGCCTTTGTGCAAGCTGCAGTTAGGATATGATATGATTCCTGCATACAGGAATCAGAATTATGAGAAAACAGAACCGACTTCAGCCCTTCAGCTGTCGTCCATCATGTTGAACTTCTCTTGCCTCCACCAGTTTTGCCTGATTTTTCAGGATATTTCAGGATATGTGGTACTTTGTATCAGTCAGATACAAAGTCAAATCTAAAGCCCAACTTGGCTGATTAACTACTGCCATAAAAGTTCAGTGGATTCAGATTAAGCAATGGAGTATCAGAAGAACACTCTCATTTATTAGGTGTTTTGACATAACTTTCCTAAGAGGCAATACAGCATGCTCCTCCCTTCTGTCTTACGATCCTTTCAAGCCCGAGTATACATCCTTCGAGCTATCTGGGATCTTCTATGTAGACAAGGACCTCTGCTACTTCTGGCAATCCCATCCCTCTCCTTGAGAAGGGGACCTTTGGCATACGCAAAAAATTAAAGATTGGGGGAAAATGCAGGCCAGGTTAAATATGGAGGCCAGGGACTTTGATTTTTCTGTTTTGATGCATGCTCAACACATTGGATGTAAAATGTTCCACACGAAACAAGGAAACATCACATGCTTCTTGCAATCAATTTGGGGAAGAAAATGCCGCTACATTTTCTTCATAATAAATAGGGTTTGAGCATTTTAATAGTGGTGAGTATTACAGGAGATCTTAATTACAGTGTACGGTATTCTTTGACACACTTTTCTTTTGGCAAAACATAGTTTGCTCTTTCACTTCACATTGTCATCATATAGATCTCAGAAGCACCATCAGAATTACCGAAGCTTAGTTATAGGTGACTGCTGACTGTAGCCAATTACCAACAAGTTCAGTATTTGGGAGGCATCAGTACCTGGTACAGCATCACCACCCATCACAAGTCTGTGACATCCCAGAGCACTGATTCAATAGGTAGAGTTTCCTGTTTATTTTGCTGCAGATTCAAACCAGGGCAAAGGAGAGGACAGAAAATGATATATAACAGACAGTTACTCATGTAACTCAGAACTGCCAAATTCAAGATTACCTGTATTCCTGTTTTTCCTTCCCTTTGCATGGACAGGTTAGGAAGATCCCACCAAGCATACAAAGAACAGATCCAGCCCAGCCTAAGTACAGAGCATCTCCTAGTTTGTATCTGAAACACAAAAGATTATATGCATATAACAAGATTGCAAAGCCATTACTTTAGAATGAGACATAAAGCACACAGATCATCCAAACAAATTCCCTTCTGGATAGATGGTCAGCTATCTGAAAGGTACCTCAGTAGATTACAGAGAACAGATCTACTTTGTGTCTGTTCAGTAAAACTCTTATGAGCATATTCAGGTGCTCTGCCAAATCACTGCATAGCAAAAAGCGCTAGGCAACATGAAGGTAAGTAGCAATAAATAGTTGCATACATTTTAATAAGTTGCTGATAATAAAGAGAGATGTTGAATCTTAAAACGGAATCCAAGAGAGCAATGGGTGTGAATAATTTGAGATAAAAAGGGAAAAAGGAAAGTTACATGCAGGCTCCTTTACGTATGCTGAATTCCGTATCAGTGGTCTGGTCATTCATGCGGCTCATCAGCTTTCTCCATCAGGCCTTCCTCTTCAGTCTCCACCTGGATGAAGGTGCCCAAATACTGAAGAACACTAAGAATTACCCTCTAGCTGGTATTTGGGTGGAGTGCACAAATAAATGTGACAGAAGTAGCCAAGAAGGGAATTCTGTCATCCATTAGTTGTCCAGAGGGAGGTGTACCTGCCTATAGCAGGGGATTGGAACCAGGTGATCTTAAAGGTCCCTTCGAGCCCAAAACATTTTGTCATTCTATGATCTCAGACGACAGAGGCACCAATGTGTTGTGCATGTGTCTTTATTGTGTTATAAAAACTTATTTCTTAGGGAAACTCCTGACTGCCTTACCAGGCTCAGACACGTCTAGTCTTTGAGTCAAACTCTTTATCCATGAATTGCATGGGCTGGATGGAGGGATTTTCTGAAGAGTCTCTTCCTGTACAGTAAAATGGAAAGCTATCCTTTTTCATTCTGAGACTGTTCCTAAATGCAGTTCAGACACACAGAACCACAGAGAGTGCTGAATATTCTTTAGGACATGTAAGTTTGTTACGAGATTGCCCAATAAACAGCAGCCTTTTCCCAGCTTTCCTACTAAGAAAAGAACAAAGAATTCTATACAAACAGCTGCTTACAGGTAATCTAGCGCTGTGTCCATAGAAAACTGATTTCTGTGGTTAGCTGCTTCTTATGACAGACAGCAATGGCAAAGTAATGTCAGTGGCATGGCCAGTATGAGGGCAAAGTAACAGTCATGGACTGCCCAGAAGGTATACTGAAACCAGATATGTGGATATTCTTTCTGTTTATAAATACCAAATCATTATTTAAAAGTGTTTGTTTCTGACTCCAGAACCAGGAAGTTCCGGGCTGTTCCCATTGCACACTGGAACCCCACGCAGAGCTCTGGTCCCCACTGTTTCAAAGACTGTGCAACAGGACTAAGAGATGATCATCATCTCAATAAATAAACAAACAAACAAACAAATACCTAAATCAACCCAAACAAGGCTGGGGAGGGAAGCTGGAATACTAAGGGAGAATAGGAGAGTGCTGACTTCTGCAAGCAATGGTCTCTCCTCACTAGCTCTCTGAAGTCAGGAAAGCTGCACACATCATACAAAGGAAAGCATACATAGGATGTATCCAAGGGATGACTCAGGTTTCCTTCACAATTGAATGAGAAATTCCTCTAACAGTCAACAGAGGTTAATTTTACTAACAGGCTGAAGTCAGACCAAAAAAAAGCAATCCAAAAAGCAGATTTTCCACCTTCTTAAGACTGAAGATTAATACTGCCCTGTAATTGAAATTAAACCCCTTTCACACAGCCCAAGGAGGATGAACTTCCTGAAGAGAACAGAGTGTGGGTAAACAGAGCTTTCCCAACAAAGTTAATTCCCTAAGAACTGTTTGTAAACTGATAGTCTCAAATGGGAAGTTTAGATACAAAAAACATCTTCAGCTACTGAATGCAGTCTAGTAACTGATTAACACAGACTGATGTTGAAGCCCAGCAACTACAACGTAACTACAAAACTCAATGGCTGTTCTACAAACTGCAATTCCTAATCATTCCTTTCTTTTGGTCCTCTAACATATTTATTACTTTTCAGATAATACTCTCAAGGGGACATAAAGCAAAAACAAATCTTACAAGTAGGATTTCTTTGGTTGGGAGTGCTTGTTTGGAAACATACTGAGAACGATTGCTTCAACCACTGTGATTCACTAGGAAGCACTTCCCCTCCTACATCCCTGAACTCATCCTCAAGATGAAAAGCTATGAAGCACTTCAAATATTATCCTAGGAACTAATGGTTTATACTGTACTGATCTAAACACACTTTGTAGAGGTGCTAGCAAATAATAAACTTCCCCTCTTCAAGCTCAAAGAGGGGAGATTTAGGTTGGATATAAGGAAAAAGTCTTACAGTGAGGGTGGTGAGGCACTGGCACAGGTTGCCCAGAGATGTGGTGGATGCCCCATCCATGGAGACTTTCAAGGCCAGGCTGATCAGGCCCTGGGCAACCTGATCCAGCTGTGGTGTCCCTGTGCAGTGCAGGAGAGTTGGACTATGTGGCCTTTAAAGGTCTCTTCCAACTCTAAGGATTCTATGATTCTTCCTCAAAGCAGCTCTCTCATGTTCCACAGGCAATGTATTATTTGTTTTGCTCTCCCTTTTTCTCTCTCTCCAAAGGAGAGGCCCGGTCACCGCCCCCACCCTTGCTCTTCATTGATGAGTCCATTTACCAAGATAAGCCATCCTCAGTGGATGTTTAGTTTTGAACAAGATAAGCTATACTCAGACATTTAGTTTTGAAAGTTGCTGCTTCTATAACAGACTGAGGACTTCTATACCTCAAAAGCTGCATAGGTGCAACCTGGGATGACAATGCAACAAACCTTGGGTCATTTCAATTCATAAGGTAAATCAGTATTGAGCTGTTAGTATATGGTGGGGAATAAACTGACTTCTTTAAGACACTTCAGTGATGTCCTTCATTGGTCTGCAGGTCTCTAGTACTCAGTTCAAGTCGATTTTCTGTACTTTTTTTCACATTTGCTTGTGAGTCTCAGTTAAGTGTACATCTCAGTGCTATGAAGAAAAACATGTCATAGTCTTAACTTTCTTTGGCATTTAGACCAAAAGAGGGACAAAATTCTAGCTATTTGTACATTTGAGGTATTTAAACATCTCGCACTACCCCCAGAGAAGAGCAGCAGCACAGGTTAAAATGTGAAAACACACATTTGAGAAGTGAACAGTAAAGGCTGCTGCTGGTACCATGGCCTTACTGGCAGGAATTCGTTTTTTAACAAACAGTCATGAATGATGGAGGGCAGACATAGATCATGAAGGTCCTGAAAAACAACTGCAGCATATATTTGATGCCAAAGAAGGAGTAGTCATAAAAGTATATATATTTTAAGCGACAACCAGGAACAATCCTGCGTTCAGCATTTGTTATCAAAAGGAGTGTAGAAAACAGCATTTGTCAAGGCTACCTAATTAGCAATTTCCACAGTTAACACGCATGGTAAAAACTTGATTCTGATGAGAAATACATGGGTCTTAGCTTGTGATCACTGAATTCATATGCAGAGGTCTAGAGGGTAGATGCCTAACTTCAGGTCGGGTCACCAGGCCCCATCTATTGGTACAACCAATAAGCCTGTTTCCCTACTTACCACAGCTGGCACGTAGGCACGTAACCCAGATTGGTTGCCCACACCTCAGACAGCTAAATTAAGGTGAAATGACTGCTCCCCTTAAATACAACTTGGAGGTAAGGATCTAGAAGGAGAAGTACGACGAAGATGAGGTCCAAGACCATGGGCCAATATGACAGAACTGTGATACTGCACGCATTAATGACAAAAGAGACTTATGTTTTGCATTGTGGATTAAATGCAAAACCTGAAGACTAAGAATAGCTTTGTTTTTGGTTTTGTTTTTTTTTTTCCAACAGGTGGGATTGTGAAAAAAAGAAAGAAAAGAACAAGGCAAAGAAATTTCATATAGGCCTAAGAAGGCCTTTGAAAATGATAGCAAATCTACCATTGTTCACTAAATCTGAGTTTGAATTTTCTTTGTAATATCACAGTCCATGTGCAGAGGAAACAGATAATCAGGGGGACAGACAGGAGTGCAGACAACGATACAAGAAGAAAGGAATCATTTTGGCTCAAGTAGGTAAAAGACATTTCTTGATAGGAACTTCAGTGTTATCAACTTCAGTTCTGCATTTTGCAAACTGAACGTCACGAGTTGCCAGCACGAGGGAGAACTCCGTGCCAGTAATCCCAGACAAATTTGGGGCTGATAGACCCCACACATTCACTAAACCTTTCAGAGGAGACCTCTCCACCCTTCCCACCAACAGCAAATGTCTCTGAGGGGAAAAATTCCCCTGAAGACCATTTGTTCCTTCTGTAGGGCTGTGCACTGGGATCCACCCAAGTTTTGAAACCCTGGAGCAGCTGAGGCTAATGCTGCCATCTAACACATACTGGCGTCTGGTATGACGTATCTATTAACTTACTTGGTTCCAGTATATAATGGGTTAAAGAACGGAGCAGTAATCATTGCAGCATACCAAGAAACAGCCACCATGGAACAGAGACCTGCCAGAGAAAAATATTAGAAAGCACACAGCTGAGCGAGTCCTTTAATGTCTTTAACCCAACAATAGTGTTCAATCCGTTTAGTCTTATTGTGACAGCTATACAAAGTACTGACAGCATATTTCAGCTTCAACATTACCTCCTAAAATAAAAAGAAATCCTCCCGTGACAGCAACCTTCACTTTTTCATCCTCGTCACTCAGCCCAACGTTTGTGCACTTTAAACCAAGCAGCGAGATCACAGCAGCTTTGAATCCCAGAAGGATGGAAATGATCATCAAGGTACGGCATGCCTGAACATGGGCTGAGTGGGACAGAGAGAGAACAAATAAGGAACTATGCAGAAATTAAATTAGCCCTATACTGGCAAAATGTAGCAGATCAGAGACAGTGACAAAATTAATAGAAGCAGTAATGAATGAATCTTGTCCAACCTTGCTGTTCAGTTCTGAGAAATATCAAAAACGTAGAGGGCTGTATGCAGTCAATCAGATTTCAGAGCTGAACTACACTTACACTTTAAGGCTCAGTAAATCCTCTTAGGAGCTTGAGTAAACCCCTGAAAGCATAGCAAACACTTCACAGCTCACATCCTTCAGTCTTGTGAAAACACGGTGCAGTAGACATGGTCACTTACAGGTGCAGGTACACATCTCCAGCCTGCTGGTTCTGGTGATTTCCTTTTACCTACACAACCGAGTGCACAGGACAGCTCCCAACTCCAGATCCCAACCAAGGTGACACTACGGAAGATTGGGAACATATCCTGGACAAAGTCTGCTCTGCTACTTCCAGCAAGAGATGGAAAAAGCAGGTGCTGGAGTTAGCAGTGTACTTTTTGATGCTTTAAATTGAATAAGGGTAATGAGCAGGGGATGAGCTGGTCCGAGATCTGCAGCTCTCCTCTCCTGCTGAAGATATTCTTTTGCAGAGAGTGTTTAGCTGGTGAGGGCATGTTAGGGAGTCTGTGACCAGCTACTGAAACATATTCAAAGCTCTTTCTCTGTTTCTGCTGACAACTCTGCATCATTTAAGCTCCCAGTTTTCACACTTAGGTATCAATCATTCAATAAGTGGCACCAGTTATTAACCAGCCTAAGAATGAAGGTCAGACAGGGACTTTGGGCTCTTTGGAATGGCAGCCTGAATTTAGTAGGTTCTGGATCAAATGACACTTCAGCACCGTTTTTAATGAGATAAATGTGTCATGTGTCACAAATCTGATGGGTCTTGGCTCTAACAGTGCATAAATAGGGTCCGAACTGGGCTGTGTCTGGAAGCAGCATCACTGGCAGCAGCATTCCAGCTCCCTCCCACCAGTCACCTCCAGGTAGCCTGCTCTCTAGCTCGGTACTGGGGTGAGACCAGGTGAAATGGCCATTCTCCAAACAAGAATCAGGTACAGAAGCAGCAGGCAAAGTGATGAATTCACACTCTCACTCAGCACACTAGATGGCTTTAAGTGGTTGATGCATACTGGGCCTGTAAGCTTGGGAGGTTGCAAAGACAGCAAAACGTAGTCGGGATGAATAAGCTGAAGCATCAAAGGATAATGCTGCTCAAGAAATTAATGTTTTGTTAAGCACTAATTTTGTTTTTTTTTTTTTTTCTGGAAAAAGAAAATGCCAATAGTAATAAAAGCAGAAAAACTTCTCGAAGTACCATTAACAATTCAAGGCTGTTGCCTCCATAAGATACTGTTAGGATGAGCACTAAATATCAACACTGCTTTCTTACTTGGGATCTTGGACTGTGCCAGAAGGTATTACCTACAGCAGGCATACAAGAAGTTACATTTCAGGCCTTTGGGATGCCAGCAGTGTTGGATGGGACTCCCCATGTCTTCTGAAGGCACACAAGCACACACTCAGGCTGTTTGCATGCTATAACCCCAACAACCTTAACCAAGCATTTTACTTCCCAGTTTAGAAAATTCAGCTTTCTGCTGCCTTTATCATTAAAATGAGCTTACTGAACAAGACACAAAGTTGGTTCATTTTACTAATCAGTATTAATTATGAGAAACCCTGACACTGGAAGAAACACCTATAACTCTTTAAAAATAAATTTATGCAAAGCATTTGGCATTTGGTTTATTTAATAGCAAATGTTTAATACAGTTATGACTAAACATATAGTGCTAACTGCAATCAGTCACGGTGTTAATCTTGTGCAATACTGCTTTAAAAAGGTTCTCCCTTCCAACATTTGTGATTTGGGCTAATGGCATGCTGAATTCAAAAGTTTTCAATCTGTTTCAAAGAACCAAGTCTGATGTTTCCCATATACAAAAACAAACAAACAGAAAAACAGCACCGTTCAGCTGCCAATAAGGAAATGTTCACAACCCATTCTTATGGCCTTTCTGCTGAGACATAACACCCGTTGAACAATGACACCTTTTTGAAAATCTCTGGCATCTTCTGCTGTAATAGCTTCAGATAAGTTTCTAAGCAGGAATCTCATACACGCCTAAACTAACCATGCCCTGGCTCATACCCATGAGAGCTACAAGTGTTTCTTGAAGGTCCCACTATTTGCCCTTACTGACACCAAACCCACTTTCTTCGCCCAACTGTCCTCTTGCCTTTTTCTCCCATTCTGTGTCTTCTAACTTGCTTCTTTTTCAGTTGTCCTCTCCTTAAACCTTTTCTTCTCAGTTCTCAGTTCTGCAAGCTGCTTTGCCCCTTCCCTCTTCCCATATTTACCCCTCGAGTATATTGTCATCTCCTCTACAGAGTAACCGATCTCTTCAGTGGATGAAATCTGATCTTCACAACCTCACTTTCAGAGCCTGGCTTATGAATTTACTTTCCATCTCACCCTGTTTTCCCTCTTGCTGACACCACGTTGTTCTTGGTAGCTCTCCAGGAGCTTTCTTCCTTCCCTTCTCTTTGGCTTTAGCACCTCCACTCACTGCTCTTTTCTGCCTCCCTCAGATGGCTTTAAAACCTACTTTGTCATCAGCAGCTCTGAGATCCTGACCTGATGTGGCCCTGCTGCCCACAACCACACAAGGGAGCTCTACAGAGGGACAACAACCTGTGTACATACATCCATGATGAGATGCTGTACAGACTCAGGGACAGTAAGTTAAGAACCAGCCCTTTAAGAGGGTTATAAATGAACCAAGCACATAGCTCACATAAGCAATCTGCTGAGGAAAGCCATTATCCTGCTACTGGTGATTCTCATCAGTTATGTAGGATGTTACATTCCTCTTAGTACACATGCACATTTTAAAACCAACTGTCAGATAACAATCTGTTAGAAGGATTGTTAGGTAACTGTTAGAATTATTAGAAGAACAGAAGATTCCCTAAAAGTGGGCCCAGACAGCTTCACAGGACTGCTATGCTTGTTTCAGAGTTGGTCAATAATTTCAGACTGAGAAAAAAGTTCAGTGCCTTATTCCCACTGATCCCATGTTCCACATTTGTCAGATCAGGAGTATCTTCCTTTCTATCCAGCTTAGCCACCTCTTGGTGTAGATTTAACTAATTAGGAAGACATTTTTATCTGGGATAAGTCTGAAGTATTCAAGATGGATAACAACTAGCTTTACTGTCTATAAGCATGCTCAGTATCTGCAGACTATTGCTTTAACTCAACACCTGAGGACATGCTACAGTTCTGCTGCAGGCTGATAGGCAGTACAGGAGACAGCAGCCCTGAATTTCCTGATATTTAGAGCTACATCCAACAAGACAGCAATTACTAATTTCTAACAAGTTAATTTAAACCATATACTCGCCGTACTTGTTCCATTGTACACAGTTTATCAGTCAGTACACAGGGAAAAACCACTACCCACTTTTTGGATAAAAAACAGTATTTACAGCTACTTTATGAAAAAAAACTCCAGATAACATTGGCTGTCAACTATCGCAAGAGAATGCCCATGCAATAATTCCATATAGATATGAAGCTGACAGATGTGTGGCTTTACTTGTCTTTTTTTACAGCCTTTCCTTATGCGCTCCATATACAGTGCCACTCAAAGCTTTGTATTGCTTTAACCCACAAAATCTGTCCTGTTCAGGAAGTCAGTGTTATTTTCCATTACAACCAGATTACCGAAACAAAAATCTTGCTACTTTCCCCCAGCAATTCTTAAGCTCTGCAACAAGTCTGTGCAAAGTCACATACCAGGCAGAGCAAATGGAGTCAAATTGCTTGCAGTTGGATACTGTGGTGCTGTCTTCTACGCAGCTCTTCCACAGGTTTTCATATAACCTAGATGCTGCGATCACACTGCCATGTAAACTGGAGGCTCTCCAGTAACTCTGTGGCAAGGTACCTCCAGTGATGGCCCATCCAACCAAACACAAAAGGAAACCAACAATTTCCAGCGCAGCAGACGTGCTTGTGAGTAGTAACAGTTGAATATCCTTATAATTAGGTCAGCATCAAGTGAAGCATTTCAGAAGCCTTCTGGCTGTTTTATCTCTGGGTCTCACCCCAAAATGAGGCTACCTTTGCTCTTTGCTCAACCCCAGACATAAGGCTTACAGTCTATCACAGTAACTGGGAGTTGTTCATGATAAAATATTAACATTAAAAAACTACTCAAAATATTAATTGCTTTGCTAATAGGAAGCGATAAAGTCTAGTCTCAGTCTTAGCCTAGAACTTCTAGCCAGTATTCCTAGAGAGTATTTTAAGAGAGTCTCTCTCTCTCCTTCTCTGCCATAAACTATGGTGTACATATGACTAAAATTGATTATAATTTGTTTAATGACCTCAGATTTTAAAAAAAGCTTTCTTGTGTTTTTTTTCTTTATGACAAAGAGCTTGAGACCAGGAACTTACTTCTGATGCTAGAAAATTTAGCATATTTTTGGAATTATGGTCGTCAGTGAGCAACAGCAACTATACTGCCAGCTTCTTTCAGGAATGTTAAGACTGTGGTTGATTGATTTTCATTAATATTTCACAATTTATTGACCTATAGTTAAACTACGCAGTTTTAAATAGTCCCACTTACACTGGAATAAAACGGTGACAATGTACACTCCATGGCAATGAAATATAAGGATGTACCACTGTGACAGGCCTATTTCAAAATGAGTAAAATGATGAAGGAAAATAGCTGTATGAGAATAATACATACCAGTTAATTGCATCTGTCAGAACATTACAGTATTAAAAACCTATTCTAGACAAAGTAAAGTATGTTAAACTTTGCTTATTTGCTTCTGCTCTTGATCAGACAAACTTCTAGACTCAATTCACATCACCCACTAATGTTTATAACTTAAATTGTTTGTGTATCCAAATAGGATTAACCATTTCTTGCAGTGATAACCTGCTCTTACCTCCAGGAAGTGGTGTCACAGTTTATTCATAAAACCACTCTGCTACGACACAGCATGGTAACAAAGTCACAGTATTTACACAAAGACTCCCCGAAGGATTTGCCATTGTGAGAGCCACAACTTGCCCAAAGCACATATACCCATTTTTCCAAAATTCAGTGGTCACTTTGAGCTGATGCTGTAGGTCAGCAGGGTTGGCTGCGAAAGGATACTACCATGCCACTGCTATAATTTTCCTCCCTCAGCAGCCAAAAACATCTTTGCCATTATTTTAAATAAGAACAGATTTGGCAGCACAGCCAGAATGACCCTGAGCAGCTTGCAATCTTTCAAAGAGAGCAGATGGCGATGTGTTGAGAATTGATCTTTTCAGGAGGTTTTTCCAAAATCCTCTCCTTCTGCTAAATCATTGCAATTTGAAAATGACAGCATACTAAAAGGAATGCACTGTGCCAGTATGCTGGAATATCTGCAACCTGTTAAATACCCTTCAAAGAGTTTCAGACTAATTTATTCACAAACAGAAGTTACTCTAGTGACCTCAGCAATCACTTCTACTCATATGACTTCCAAAGTTGAATTTAGTTAGGAATTTGAATCAAGTATCCCTCTGATTTCATACTGTTGTCAAGGATTAAAAAGTAATAATTGAAGAATCATTAAAGAAGTTCTCTCTCCCTAATGGCTATTAAAAAGGTAAATTTTACATGCACTCGTGAAGCACACATATAAAAGGAACAGATTAAAGTGCAGCTCTAGAATGCACAAGTTTTTCATATATGGCATCAGGCATTTTAATCATTCCCTTAAGGAAGTCACTCTTCTCTAAAGAAAACAGAAGTGCTGCAGAGTACAGGATTGTTGTTCACTAAAATTCATTAACTCTGGTTTGGTAAGCAGTGAGCTTACCAATGGCACAGTGCTGTAGCACGTGCGTCAGCATAGTAAAAGAACTGGCATGGATAGCTTCACATCTACACCACCCAGGACAGGAGTTTTACCTCAGACTAGGTTCAGCTGGTTGGATGAATTGAATGCCTCCAATGGCTTGAAGTCAGAAGGTCCATTCCTAGAGCACATTTCCCTGCTCAGTTTCATCCATGAGGAATCACGGAATCATAGAATCATTAAGATTGGAAAAGACCTCCAAGATCATCTAGTCCAACCATCCACATACCACCAATGTTGCTCACTAAACTGTGCCCCTAAGTACTACACTACCCTTTCCTTAGACACCTCCATAGACAGTGACTCCATCACTTCCCTGGGCAGCCTGTTCCAATGCTTGACCAATCTTTCAGAGAAAAAATTCTTCCTATTATCCAACCTGAACCTCCCCTGGTGCAACCCGAGGCCAGTCCTTCTTGACCTATTGCTGTTACCTGGGAGAAGAGGCTAACCCCTACCTCACCACAACCTCTTTTTAGGGAGTTGTAGAGAGCTATAAAGTCTGCCCTGAGTCTCCTCTTCACATTTCACGAACCCATGCTGGGTGGGCCTAATCCTCTGGTTGTCCTACACATGCCGCATGATCACCCTCGAGATGATCTGTTCTATAACCTTCCCTGGCACTGAGGTCGACCTGACAGGCCTGTAGTTCCCCACATCCTCCATATGATCCTTCTTACAGATGTGTGTCACATTAGCAAGTCTTCAGTTATCTGACTTCTCTGGTTGAGCACTGACAGACTGTGGGAAGAGGCCTGACAATCACCTCCATCAGCTCTCTCAGCCCCCTGCATGTGCTAACAACTTCCATGTACTCCCTATGAGTTGCCATAGGAGGTAAACTCTCTTATTTTCCACGAGTCTCATCAAAAGCTCCCCGTTCATCCACACCAGTCTTCTTCCCCTCCAGGTCGGTCATCTTACAGCACAGGGGGACAGCCTGCTCCTGCACCTGTAAGACTTCCTTCCTGAGAAGAGTACAGCCTTCCTGGACTCATTTACCCTTCAGGACAGACTTCCAAGGGATTTTCCCTACCTGTGTCCTGAATCGTTCAAAGACCACCCTCCAGAAGTCGAGGGTAGCAGTTTTTCTTCCCCCCCCCACTTCACCAAGAATAGAGAACTCTGCCATTTCATGGTGGCTCTGCCCAAGACAGCTCCTGACCTCTACATCTCCCACCAGTCCTTCTCTGTTCATGACCAGCAGGTCATGAACATGCTCTAGTAAACACACATACCAGCTACATCAAGAAACTCTATCTTCCACAGACTCCACAAACCTCCTAGGCTGCTTCCTCTGGGCTGTATTATATTTCCAGCATCTATCAGGGAAGTTGAAGTCCCACATGAGAACAAGGGCTGGTGATCGCAAAACTTCTGCCAGCTGCTCACAGAACACCTCATCTGTCTCTTCATCCTGGTTAGGTTGTCTGTAACAGATCCCCACCAGGATGTCAGTCCTATTTGCCTTCTCCTTGATCCTTCCCAAAGGGACTCAACCTTATCACTGCCAACTGCAAGCTCAACAACATCGAAACACTCTCCCACAAAGACAGCCATGTCACCACCCCTTGTTCCTTGCCTATCCTTTCTGAAGAGCTTATAGCCATTCACTGCAGCACTCCAGTTGTGGGAATGATCCCACCATGCTTCAGTAATGACAACTAAGTCATAGTTAGCCTGCCACATGACAGGATAGAGGAGAACACCACCTGTACTCCCACTCCATCCACTAACTGCCCTAATCCCCTGAAGCCCCTTTTGATGGCCCTCAGGCTTCTCCCAGTGATTTCATTGCTGCCAGTGTGAACTATCAGTAAAGGATAATAACTAGAGGGGCAAACCAGACAGGAAGTTTTCTGGTAAGGTCTCTGACCCACACCCCAGGAAAGCAGCACACTCCCCTACAGGTAGGGCACGACCTACACAATGGAGCCCTCTGTTCCTCTCAGAAAGGAGTCACCTACAGCAGTTACCATTCTTTCCTTCTTGGTGGAGGCAGTCTTGAGGCATGGAGTGGATTGCCTTTTCCTACACAATATCCGGGGTGGACCTTCCACTGCTTCCTCATTTACCTGTCCCTTGAGTTCCAGAGCCTCAAACCTATTACCTGGAAAGGCAAAATAGGTAGGGAAGAAGTTTGCCTGCAATGCCAGGCTGAGACCTGCTTCCATTTCTCCCCATCTCTTAGGTCCCTTCCTTAGCCTGACAGTGACAAGGCAGGAGGTCCACCGCTACGTAGGGTGTATCACCCCAGTGCCTTTCTTGTAGGTAAGGCAGAGAATTGCTCCACCACTCTACCTCCTGCTCACCACTCCCTGATGCTCCTTAATCTCTCCACCTTCTCCTGGAGCTATGCTACCAGGCTGAGCAGATCATCCACCTGCTCACACCTCACGCAGTGGTATGTGCCACTCTCCCATTGCAGCAACACACTCAGGCCCTTTCTTCAGCTGGAGACTTGAACAGATGCATTTTTGGGCAGGCATCTGGACTGCTACATCATTTTTGTGCTCTCCAAAACCATTCTACAATGAAAACCAAGTGCAGCAAATGGAAATAACCGGAAAGTTCATTAAAATAGTATACACCTGTTGCAAGTAAAATGCTAACAGTCACACCAAGATATAGGCAGTACACAATGTTCTTAAAACAGGGCATATTAGCATGCAATGTGGTTGAGATAGGACCTACAGGCAGAAATTGTATCAGATCAACTAATATAGAGAGAAAAAAAAAAAACTGAAAATATTAAGACCTTAAATGTTTGATCAACAGTAGCTTGTTTCTTTTTGATCACTTCAGTAGACTTGTTTCAAGAGCTAGGAACACTGACTTACCCACTGACTGTAAGGAGAGAAACTGTCCTGTGACAGACAGCAGTAACTCTTCCAGACAGCCACACAACACATCTGTCAGCTGGCACGAGGAACCCTGTGCTGTTTTTAGGTGACAGCTGAAGGTGATCCCTGAGCACTGCCAGTCAGGACTCCTCTCCTACAGTTCTGGGAGGGAGGAGGGAAGACATGCCCCAGGGCAGGTGGCTGCTTAATCCACCAGGAAGTTGTCTGTTCCTGGTGAATATTTTCTTTCCATGTTGAGTATAATTAAACTGCATTAAAACAAAAACAAAGAGACTGTCTGATATTGACTCTGCTTGCCTCCCTTAACAGGCCTGAGACATCTGTTCCTGCTTGTTAGGTGAGGCAAAGCTGTGATGTCGTCATAAGCATCTGTTGCAGCTTGCTACCCCATGCGGGAACAGAAGAACCATTGGTCCCATCCCATCATTCTGCTTTCCAGAAAACAGACCTCAGTTTCCAGATGAATTCTGAGCAAACTGATATCTACACAGAGGAAGTCGGAGAGGAATACTCTGTCTCTGGGTAGCAGAAAGGCAGGAAAGGCTGACATTGTCTCTGACTCAATAAGCAGAATTTTTTAAATCCTTAGGATATGATTTCCTTTCTTTTGAGGCTACAAATTCTGGCCTCAATACAACATGCTGAATACTTAAACTGGCACTGTTACTAAGAATGCAAATGAGGTCACTGTACTTAGGGGCCTGAGGAAGAACCACAAAAATCCTGAATCTTGACAGTTTTCAGGCAGTCAAGTTTTTGAGATCTGCCTTATATTGCTAGGCAGTTCTTACTGTGGTGAAGTCCATGTCTGTATTAAGAATGGCAAGTTTTCATAGTCTGTGCTATCTGTGAGACCTGCTTCCAGTCTTGAGTATTGTGCATTGAGAATAGATGAGCTGGAAAGTGATGGCAATAATCAGGGATCCACAGAATGGGGAATGTGTTCAGAAATGATTCAGTAATATAACTGACAAAGTGACGGCACAATACTGAAAGCTGAAAACAAATAAATGGGAAGTTCTGCCCAAGACAGAAATCTCACCAAGACGCCAGTTGTCCAAGGTTATACTGTAACTATTCCCAACCTCCATTTTCTGGGGAAGACTGTCAGTCCTTTCTAATCTTTTACCATAAACAGGGTGTTTATAGATGAATGTTTTAGAAATCCAGAATAATCCAAACAAACCATTTTCAGTTCCTAGGAAAACAATTCTGTTTGCAGTCAAGCCACACTAGCACATTCTAGCTCAGAAAATGCAAAAGCACCATTTGCACAGACATATTTTATTGAAGCTAGCCATCTCTGAAAGTTTCTAGAACAAACACACAGATTTAGCACAAAGTCAAACTAGTTGTGTAATATCCAAGTCCTGTCACTAAAGCACTTACTGATATATTGCCTGCTTGTAGTTAAGAATGAGACCAAGTAAAACAAGTAAAATGAAAACAGATACGGCAACAAAGAGACAGCAGTTACTGGGCTTGAATGGTGGGGCAAAGCATACAGGTTTCACAGGGGTCCTTCAGCCTGCCTAAAGGCACTGAAGGACAAATCCTCTTCAAGCTAGAACCTCCGTGACAACCTCAAGTATATGCTGTCCTACTGCAATAATATGCTGCACAAAAAGAACGAACAAAAGTACATCCCTGGATTTTATATACGTATGCACACTTACTCTCTGAACTCAACATGTGGAGAAACTTCATGCACTGTATTGCTCCAAAATCAGTGGTTCCACAGTCCATCCAAAGACCTTCAGAAATCCACTCTGAAGGAACCAGCACTGCTGTGGTGTCAGAAATTTTCCATCTGTTGGACATGGTAGTGAGAAGCAAAATGGTGAATCCGGCTAAAGCCAGCAGCAGTGAGCATATCTGTAGAGAAGATGAAGCCATTCCTCTGACAGAAGCTGTTTTTAAGGAAGCCTCCCACGGTTTCTGGTATTATAAACCTGTTGAAACAGTTTATACACATACAGAAGACGGATTTACCTTTCCTTTAGGAAAACATCAGAAAGATGTACGTACAAACTAATTTATTACATAAGAAAAACATAGAACTGATATCTTAATCTCATGAAATAATTGGAATACTCAAATATTCTATGACATCTGAGTATTTTCTTAGGAAAACTTTTATTCCCATGCATGCATATTCCACAAAATACCAATAAAACAAAACCAGAAGATCAAAATGAGGAATTCTCTATTTCACATTTGCAATGCGTCATCAGTTCTTCACTTGTTTGGTAACTCAAACTTCTTCTAAAACTGAAGACACCAAATGCTTGCATAAATTGTCTCCCGATTACAATGCCTATCAACACAAATTTAAAGTGAAATGAATTTTGATACTTACGTTTATGATATGCTTCTAATCTCCACATTTACCTTCCTGCTAGACAGCAATGTCAGCACTTTGTATGGATCAGCTTGATCAAACAGAAGGGTAAGTTTTGTACTCTTTGGGACCTTTCCCCCCATTCTAAAAATCAAGGACCTGTGGCCGAAGCATTGCCCAACTGTTGCACAAAGGCCCAGATGGGGCTTTTTGCTGCAACGTCTCAGTGAAATGGACAACCCAACTAAGAAAATCCTAACAAAATCACCAGAGTTACTACCAAAGGTGCCCGGATTAAACAGGCAATCACTGGTATTTAATCTGCTTTGCCAGTGCCACTGAGCTTCCCATGCATCAACAGTCTCCAAGGCAATACAGAAAAATATTACTACAGTTTTCATAATAACTTGTTTACTTTACACCTTTGTTGCACTTGTCAGCAAAATGCTGTCTTCACGAAAAGAGCCCTGCGTTTGTGATAAAGCAGGCAAACAATCACAGAAAGCATTTGTTTTGGGATGCAGCCCCCACTGCAATGGAATACAGCTTTCCAGCATGATGGGAAAAAAAGGAATTCAAGCCTCCTCCCATAATAATTCCTTTTAAATGACTGCAGCATAATGGAAATTTGTTTGTGCAAGGAAAGCAGGATTACATTTATTCTGCTCTTAAAAGCATGTGCATTCCACTATAAAAGTTTAATCTGCCACTTAGGAGGGCGTAATTTTCTCGTAAGTGACTGCGTAACTTCCTCAGAGCACACATGACTGTCAACAGAAAATACACAAATTAATTGTAAATCTAAATTAAGGAGTAAACTGGAGCAGACTTCGTACTACAGATCAAGTGATTGTTTCTGCCTGTCATGTTGGTATGACCCATGTGGTCACAATTCACTCCCGACAGTAGGAAGATGAAACTATAAACCTACAATGGTGGGTAGCACATAGCTGTTAACACAGAGTACTCATTGCAATACTGCAGTTTAAAATCCTTGAGCCAGCACCCAAATTCTAACACGTTTTAGAAGTACTGGGGATACCACGACAGGAGTCCTTCCCCCACTTCATAGAATCATAGGATGGCTTGGGTTGGAAAGGACCCCAAGGATCATCAGTTCCCAACCCCCTGCCACAGGCAGGCTGCCAGCCACTAGATAAGCACTAGATCAGACTGCCCAGGGCCCCATCCAGCCCGGCCTTGGGCACTTCCAGGGATGGGGGGCAGCCACAGCCTCTCTGGGCGGCCTGTGCCAGGACCTTGCCACTCTCTCAGCACAAAACTTCCCCCTGAAATCCAGTCTAAATCTCCCTTCCTTTAGTTTAAAACTATTCCCCCTTGTCCTATCATTATCTACCCATGTAAAAAGTTGATTTCCTGATTTCCCTCATGTTTTAAAAACATAACTCCCTTTAAATATTGGAAGGTCGTAACGAGGTCACCCCGCAGCCTTCTCTTTTGCAGGCTGAACAAGCCCAGCTCCCTCAGCCTGTCTTTGAGGAGAGGTGCTCCAGCCCTTGGATCATCTCTGTGGCCCTCCTCTGGACCCTCTCCAACAGCTCCACATCTTTCCTGTGTTGGGGCCCCAGACCTGGATGCCATACTGCAAGTGAGGCCTCACAAGGGCAGGGCAGAGGGACAATCCCCTTCCTGTCCCTGCTGTTACCTCTGTTCTGATGGAGCCCAGGATACCATTGGCCTTCCAGGCTGCAAGCACACACTGCTGGTGTGTGTTCAGTTTTTCAGCAGCCAGGACCCCCGGGTCCTTCTCAGCAGGGCTGCTCTCAAGGAGTTCTTCTCCCAGTTTGTATACATATCTGGGACAACCTTGACCCACGTGCAAAACCTTGCACTTTGCTTTGTTGAACCACAAGGGCCCACCAACGGACAAGCAAAAAGCAGGATGACAGACAGCCCCTGGAGGCACAGTGCGTGGCAGACCTAATGAGTATTTTCTGTTCCTGCTCTTCTCAGGCACGTAAAGAAAAGCTCTACTACCAGAAGGCAAAGCACGCTGTGTGGGTACCTGAGGCGGTGGGGGCCAGGGCTGTGAGGGCCCACGGGCCAAACTGCAGGCAGGCTGAACACAGAAATACCCTGAATTGCAAAGCTAAAACACACTTAAGAAAAATAAATTGATTTTGTAACAGAAAAACGGAGCGCTGACGCCACGTGCACGGATTGTAACACCCGCGCACGCCAGGAGGGGCCGCCGCACCCATCATGGCGGCCGGGGCCGACCTTCCCGACATGGCGGCGGGGAGGGCCCGGCGCCACGCCCCCAAGATGGCGGCGGCCGCCCCGGAAGCGCTCGGCGCGGGTAGGCGCCCAACATGGCGTGGCGGTGCTGGGCCCGCGCCTGGGACCCGCGGGCGCATAGGTACGGCCGGGCGGGGCGGGGCGGGCGGTGGCGGCGGCGGGGCGGTCCGGTGACTGTCCGCTCTCTCCCCGCAGGCTGACGGTGCTGCTGGAGCAGCGGCAGGGCTTCCGGCGGGTGCGGCCGCGGAGCGAGGAGCCCCAGGCCCCCGCCGGCAGCGCCGAGGCGCGGCCCGCGCCGCCGCCGCCCCGCCGCAGCCTGTGCCCGCCGCCGCCCGCCCGCGGGGGCCGCCCCTCGCCGCGCCGCCTGGTGAAGCCGCTGCTCTTCGCGGTGGGGGTGAGTGGCGGCCGGGGGAGGGCCCGGGCTCGGGGCCCCGCGCGCTGACCGCTGGCACAGTTCACAGGCACGGCCTTCGGCGCGGCGGCCATCTGGCAGTACGAGGCGCTCAAGTCCCGGGTCCAGAGCTACTTCGAGGAGGCGCGGGCCGACTGGCTGGATAAGATTCGGCCGCAGAAGAGGGGGAACTTCAGGAAGCAGGTGCGGGCAGCGGTGTGGGGCGGGCAGAGGGAGAAGAGATCCGCAGTAGTAGCTTGTAAATATCTAATGTAGGTACGTTCTGCTTCTTCAGCACTGAAAGAATTATAACAACTGCCATTCCTAAGCATTCTGAATGCCAGACATCAGCTCCAGACAGAGCTGACCCACGTTCTGAACCTTAAGCATGAATTGTTTGATCTCACTTCCGAATTGCATTCATGCTTTTATTTCTACTCCACAAATATGAGGGTTTAGGAAGTATTTGTAAGGAAAGCTTCCTCTTCCACTCACATCCATCACTTTGGAATTGGGCAGTAAACAGCAGCATAAGTAGTGCAATACTCACACAGTTAGTTGGCACCCCAAAAGTTACCAGCCCTTGCCAGTTACGTGCATTTAAATCTAAAATAACACTCGTATGTGCTGAGGTCCCTGCTGTGGCTGGTGGCAGCCCACACCTGTTCACTCATTCTCCTTTCCCTGGGAGGCAGGGCTGCATGTGGCTGGAGCAGCACAGGGTCCTGGATGGCATTTGGCAGAGCCAGTTTTGTCACATGCAGTGTGCACGTTGTGGTGCTTAGAAAAGCACCCAGTGGGCACAATCTGCTCCATGCATACCCCTTCATGTTAAATCATTTCAGCTTTATACTTTTGTTTTCCTTCAAAACCTGGGGAGGAAGACCTGCTGATTAGCTTTCTAGAAGTAAAACAAAACTACCCTGTTCATAGTTCCCAACCACTGTCCTCAGTAGGTAAGTTCTACTTCCAAAGATTTGGATTCTCCCAATAGATTCCAATGTAATACTGTTACATTCTACTTCTGTGCATATACCTACTATATACTAGTACTACTTCTATATACTTATAATACTACCACTAGTATTATAACAAAGTGATGTTAGATATCAGATAGAAAATAGTTTGATAGCATTATTGCACCTGCTTCCCAGCCTATAACTGGTTTGTCTGACTCTGTACTTATTAATATGGTTGGAAGGTCATTGAGCAATCAATTCAATATTTGTCCAGAGTCATTCTGAAAGCTCCAAAAGGGGATGGAATTTGCGTGTGGGCTGACTGCACTCAAAATGAACTTTTTCAGGGGTTTTAAACTTGAAGGAGGGCTGGGTGAGCTGGACGTAAGGGGGAATGGTATCCACACCTTGTGAGCCTCCACTGCAAAAGTGACCCTGGCACAAAAGTGGAATCTGAAAGGTGGGTGGTGTGTTGTTAGCGTTAGGGTGAGGCTTAGGGCAGGATTTATGCTAACTTTGGCTCATCTGCTAAAGCAAGCATTATGGGCTAGATCCTTCTTCAGTACGAGCAGAGATAACCCATGGAGTTGTGCAAAGTGATATTACTCTGCTCTATTTTTTGAATGAATTCTTGATCTACCTGTAGATTTGTCAGAAAGGAGGGTAGATATCCACACTTGAGTAAGGAAACGCCAACTTGAATTGCTAAACTAGTAAGTAGTACAGAAGCCTGCAACTGATTTACTAGACAACTTTCAAACACATGCCTTCCACTCATAAAAAGGTAGAACCTTCTGTGACTGTTTTTGAAATTGCAAATGCTCTGCAGCAGCACTGATAAATACCAATTCCATTTCAGGTTAACAGCTGGTGGAATAACCTGACTGAGGGTCAGCGGACTGTGACAGGTTTGTGTTAGCTTACAAGTATTAGACATTGACAGGAAGAGAAATATGACAAACAGGTACAGTATGTTGAAACAGATGGCTTTCTTACTGCATTTAGGTTTTTAGGCACCAAGCATGTGTGAACTTACACTTGCATGTACACTATTTCTGCTACACTTCCTTCTCACAATATATTTTTATGTGCATAGAAGTAGTGTCTTTGCATCTGCGTGAGTGATTCTGAAGAGTCAGCTAGAATTCTCCCCTGCAGTGTTTCTCTGAGGAACTGTGAGAAGCAGCACATGCTTTCAGGAGTATGAGTTAATTCTGTGCTTTTCTCTTTCTACATGCAATTCTCTAAGTGTTATCTTGAAACATTAGATAGACGTGAGATGCCCCTAAACTGTGGGACTTTCTCATCCAACTGAAGTTGACTAGAGTTACGTAGTCTGTTAAGTAACACAACTGTTTGCCACCACAAGGAGGAATACTGTGTATTTGTTCTATTATTTCACCAAAAGATGGATTTGATGATTCTGTGATAGTTGTTTGCTGTTTTACAGGCATAGTGTTGCAAACAAGCAGCAGCTATGTAGTGTTCCTCCCTTTGTTTGGGATGTAGTTTTGATTTGTTACCTTAACATTACCAAAATCCCCAAAGCAGAGGAGAAATGTGTGGAGAGAAATGGATGAGAACTTGATGCAAATAAAATAGTTGAACCATATCCAGCTTTAGATATCTTGCAGTTTGTATTAGTAGGCTGCTAGAAATAGCTTTTAAGTAACACTATGCTGTGTCATTTACTTACCTACATTGTAGAGTGCTTTTAATTATTCTTCAATAAGCATGCCAGGTGATGATTCTGATGGAAGTATGGTATTGTGTCTGGGGAGTGAAGACTCATATTCTGCAGTCTCTAGATCATTCCTCAACATTTAGTTAATCTAACATGCTATTTAAGTTCTAACTGGTAGACCCTCAGCCATTTAGGTATTTGCTGTAGCAAGATTGGCCTTACTGTTCTGAAATTGTTGGTAGTTCTGTAACATCTGAAAATGTTTCCTCTAGTAAAAAAGCCTAAGTGCTTCAGTAGTAATAGAGAAGGCACTCTAAACAAGAAACAGTAACTTTGCTTTGCTATTGTTTCTAATTATTTGTGTTCTTAAATAAGATTTCAGCAAACATCTGTGAAGTAAAAAGCTGTACGTTTGCTATCTGACAGAGGAGACTATACCTTAGCAGTGCCAAGTTAACTTTTTGTACTTGATGCCTAGCCAATATCATTATAGTTCCTTAAAACCAAACTTCCCTGCTAAGTGGAAATAATGCATACTGCATATTTGTTACAATAGGAAAGATTAATGCAGTGGAAGGGTGATACAGGAGCATAACAGCAAAGGAACTAGCACAGGTAGAATGGTGTTTCAAAGGAAAATGAAAGGTGCTCACCTGTCTCTGAACATGTAGGCTCACAGGAAGGACTCCACAAAGGAGGAACATCCAGCCAGAAATCCTTCCTCAGTGGCAGTCAGCCCTTAAATAAGGTCTAAGAGAGGTGTAGCCAGGCTCCACCCCCTTCCAGTCCCACAGCTGAATTGCCTCCACCTGTGCTCCCAGGGCTGACTGGGTCCTTTCCCCTGTTGTTCAATCAGTGGTTCAGGCTGTGACTCAACAGTTACCATGCAGTATTGATGTGGTTCCCTTAGCCTTCTTTCCTTGCGTGGTTGAATGCATCTGTGCAGCCTCTTGGTGGTGTTTGGGAAGATAGTAGCTAGAGAGCCAAGAAACAGCTGGTTCTTCATTCATTGATTCTACAGCACAATGGAAGTTTGAAACCAGAGCCTGAGTGTCTTCAGTACAGATTTTCTGCATCGTTGCATTTGTTAAACTGTATGTTAAAATAAGTCAGCTGAAGTTGTGTATTCTGTTTATAAGATTTGTAAGTAGAGCTTTCTGTATTTCTCACTGCTTTTTCTAAACTCTATAAAGTAAGAAATAGCAAGGGGAGAAGTATGATTATTATAAGCATACTTTTGATTTCAGTATTACAGCATGTTACATTCATAATCTGTTTCTATACCATTTTTCTTCTTACTAGGTATTATAGCTGCAAATGTCTTCATATTCTGTCTGTGGAGGCTGCCTGGTATGCGACGGATTATGTTTACATATTTCACCTCAGATCCATCCTCCAGTAAGTAAACACTGATTTCAGTGACTTTCCTGTATTGGCGTGTATCAGGGCCTTTGAACATGCTATAAAAGCTTGGGATGACACTGTGCTTGTCAGTGATGGAGCTGCAAGTAAGCTTAGTCATGCCCAAACATCGTGTTGTCTAGATTGTTCTGCTTTTTTATTTCAGTCAAAAATAAACCCCACCATTGGTGCTTTTCTAAGTATTGTAGTGTCAGAATAGTTGTCTGATGTTGGCCTTCTCCTGCATTCAGTGGGATGAAGTTCCTGCTTTTCTAAAGGTGAGGAGGCACTTAAGTTAGTGACACCAAGCCCTACTGCTTCCCTGCTGATCATCCCAGTATTCATACAGGCATTAGTCTGTATGTTAGGTACAGTCTCCTCATTTCAAAGCTGGGCTTTGTATCACAAAAACAAACAACCACATAAACTAAACAAACACCCTTGGCTTCCACTTTGTGTGAAGTGTTTTGAACTTAGGAAAAGAAGCTACTAGTATTAAATAACAATTAGCTTTCTTTTGCGCTGTAGAGAAAAGAATTGAAAGGATGAAACAAATATGCATTGGGAAAACAGTTTCTGCTGTCCTCTTAATTTTTACTGAGGTGGAAACTCCCTGAATTCCCTGCATAGTCTCCAGCGCAGAGACAGCTTTAATCCACATCAGTCATTCCAAACACTCCATTTGAGACAGTGCTGATCTTTAAACCTGCTGCTTGGCCTTTTTATGTTTTCAGGGTTACTGTTGCAGTGAGGAGAGCTAGTACTTCTTTATGAATCAATTTCCCTTGCAAAACAATTTCATATAGATGTTAATCTTAAGATACTAATCTTTCTCCATGTATGTGTGTATATATAATTTTTTCCAAAACACACAAGAAGTGTTTTAAGATTGAGGTTTTATGTGAAACGTTCCCTAGTGTGGGTACCTATAGCAGCTGTTGGTACAGCTGCATATCTCAGGTGTATTTTCTGCTTTTCAAAAGGTATTGGAAGTTGAAACTTGTTACATTTGTGGGTTTATTACATAGTTTGTGTTTGAGGATTCAAAGTACAATTAACCTGTAGTATCTCTCGGTAAATTCTTAGTCTGTGTGACATGCCTGCTGAAACAAATTAGAACACTAACTTTGTTTCTCATTAATTGTTTTTCTCTTTTGTAGAAGCCCTGTGTTCTCCCATGCTGCTCTCTACGTTTAGTCACTTCTCTCTTTTCCACATGGCAGCAAATATGTATGTTTTATGGAGTTTTTCCAGCAGTGTTGTCTCTCTTCTGGGATGTGAGCAGTTCATTGCAGTGTATCTTTCTGCTGGTAATGTGAAATACATACATTTGCAACATTCAGAAAATATAAATATGTATTTGTGCAAGTAAAGTGTGCATGGTTAATAAATGTGCAGTGACAGATGGCAGCTGTACAGTGCCACGCATTGCTCTGTACTGCTCTGTAACTGCACTGCTTACTTGCTGTCACACAAAAGCCTGATGGCTGTAAGGTATTGAGCTTCTATCATTCTACTATGGGAATACAAGTTTCTCTTTTTTCAATTATGCTTGATCACCAAACCAAAATAGCTCTTAGTATGAACTCATGGGGTTTACCTGAGAAAATTGACTGTTTATTCAAGTTGAAAAACAAAACAAAAAGCCCTATACTACCTTCTTCAGCAAAATTTAGAGAGAACGTTGTTGAGCTTTCTGATTCTTGTCTGCATTGCTGATGTTGCTTCTAAAGGTCATTTTTCCTTTTTAGGGGTCATCTCCACTTTTGTCAGTTATGTTGCTAAAATGGCTACAGGAAAGTTTGAACCATCCCTTGGAGCTGTGAGTATCTCAGAATATGAGACCTTATGTACTCTGTGAAGCTATGTAGCCTGTTATAGTCTTTAATCTGCTTAAAAGAATATATTCTGGGTCATGGAAACTAACTAGGAAGGGTTACTAAAGCCCAAGAAACCAGGTAAGAACTTGGGTATTCTTCAGTTATTTAAGCTCTCTTGCAGTGGCAGCCCAGAACTAACAGTAATCATAGAGGATTGTAAATGAGTACCTGACAGCAGGACCTCGTCACCGAGCAGATAGTTCAGTTCTGTACCTTGTGTTAGTACATAGTTGTGTGTCGTGATCTTCTCTAATTGAAAAACAATACTTTTGAAAGAGATGATGTATTCAGAATTGGCATGTGCTGCTAATGCAACCTCTAGGGAGTACTGTGCAGAAAGAGCAGTGCTCTGGGCAGAAGTCTCACTGTTTGGAAGGTCTGAGGTAGGCTGAGGAGGTGGTATGCTTGTCTGTTTTTTACAAGTATCTTCAGTAGTGTAGTGTTTTAAAACACTTAACTAACTGTAATGTTGAAGTGAACGTGGCCCTTTGCTGAGTTTTACAGACTTCTCCACTTATTTTCCTAAAGTTTGGAAAACAGCTAGAAGTCGGGTTCTTGCTTTCAGTGGGAATGAATGATGTAATGTGCAGTTTCTAAATTAGAGTTTTTGTTAGTGCAGTCTGTGTATTTTCTCTTCATCTTTTGAATAAATTACATCTGGAACAATTTCTATTAGGCTTATTAGTCTGAGCTTACTGACATTGCCACATGTTGCTTCAGTTTGTGGTGTTCACAGCTTTTGCTTAGAACATTTCCGTGGATACAAAGCCTGCAGTCAGTTTAGTTCAGACCAGAGACTCGTTTCATTGACAGAAGATTTCTTGTTCCCATCCCTCTGTTCCTTTCCTTGCTTTGTTTTCCATTATCTAAGGTGTCTGTGTCTGATTAATGTGTGTATGCAGATTTCTAGAGTTTCCTGCTAAAAGCACACCAATGTTAGTTGTCTTTAAATAGTCTCATTTTTGTTCTCAGATTTTCTGTGGTACTCTGTGGTGTAGCATTTGGAAAAACTGAAGCCAAAAGGAAAAAGGTTCAGGTGCAGAACTCTTTTTTCCCACATGTAACACCTCAGCTTACTCCCATGTATTTTAATGTATTTACAGTCAGGAGCTATAATGACTGTCCTTGCAGCTGTCTGTACAAAGATGCCAGAAGCAAAATTAGCCATCATATTTCTTCCCATGTTCACGTTTACAGCAGGAAACGTAAGTACCTTTGAACCTCATAATAAAATATTTTTCCTCTAACTGCCCTTCACCTCAGAGCGTCTTCTAAGATATTAAATTGGCTTTGAAAAAGGCTATAACCTCATGGAACTCCTGGAGGCTGGTTCTGGCTGAATGCAGCCTAGCAAAGTCATTTACACATGTGCAGTCAGTTTAGAGTTATCCTAAGATAAGATAAGGAGGTTCCATCCTCCATGGATTTATTTTAAGGCAGATGCTAAGAGGTGAAGGAAGTTAAGAAGGACTCAGGTGTGTCTGTTGGAGGAATGTATGCACACATACTGTTCTGATTTGTGTCTGGTGGGTGGTGCTTTGTGTGGCAGCACTTGGTAACAGACTAACCTAATATCTAGACTATTTTTGGAGACAAATTGATCAAGATTGGGATGGCAGTTTCACTTCAAGGGCAATAACACTGTAGTCCTGGAGGAATGCCTGCCTCCTCGTTTGGACACTTCCTGTTGGTACTTAAAAGAACACTGTGGGGATTAGAAATTAACTGCTGGGGCTTTCTTTTATGTGTACCAGTGACAAATTTTCTTTGATTAAATGCTTTTAGACACAGCCACTGCACCATTTAAGACAAGCTTCTTGTGTCTATTTGATTTGCTTGAATCATAGAATCATGGAAGCGTTTGAGTTGGAAGGGACCCTTTAAAGGCCATCCAGTCCAACTGCCCTGAGATTCCAACTGAATAAGTTAATCATCTTTAGTCCACTACTTAAAGCTGTTTTCTTATGTTAATTAGAGCAGTTAAGCTTTGTCATTTCAAGATTGTGTGGTTTTAATATTTCGTTGAACTCCATCACCTGTGTTTATGTTGGTGAATGTAGCCTATGCGTTTTCCTTGTGCTTCTCTTTGGGTGGATGTGGTTTTTTGTGCGGGTGTTTTATTTTATTTTATTTTATTTATTTATTTGGCATGCTAACCTTTAGTTGCATCTTTCCTGAAAAAGATCACCAGGGTAGAAATGCTGACAGAGCCACAGACAGCACTGCCACGAGGCAGTACGCATTACAGCAGTAAAACAAGAACAGCACCGGCTGTTACGGTGTAAACCACAGAATGTTTTCTGATACAGTGTTTACTGAGAACTTCTACCATTTAATTTCTAAACTTTAAGTGCCTAACTCCTGTATACTGTATACTGTAACGGGCTTTTAAAATAACAAAGCTGATACAGCAACATAGCTGCTATTCTAACATGTCCCCTGTCGTCAAGGAAAGCATTTTTACTTAAAGAGCACATTGTCCTAACATTCATTCTCTTGCTGTTGGTCTCTTGGAATGAGCCATTATTTGGGAAGATTGTGCTCTTCTTCAGCATTATTCCATAGTTCCTCATGACTGCATTTAAAAGCACAGTACAGCTAGCAGCTCACATCCATTCGTAAAACACATTTTTACAGTGATTGCTTTGACATAAAGGTTATGGGATGCTTTTTAATCCAGATGTTTACTCTGTGCTAGAATATGAAGCTGTATTATCAGTGGCCATTACATACTCTGATCCTGTCTGTCCCATGTTCTCTTCCTTTGCAGGCTTTAAAAGCCATAATCGCATTTGACACTGCAGGGCTTGCTCTGGGCTGGAGATTTTTTGACCATGCTGCACATCTAGGGGGAGCTCTATTCGGAATGTAAGTGTTACATTTAAATCCCTCCTATGCACATTTTCACCCCCCTCCCCTCCCCCCCCCCTCCACCTTATCTCTGAAGTTTGGGGATTATTACTATTTAGTTTTGTGAGTTGTCTTGAATAGCACTGAAGAGGAGTCAGTGTTATTCTTAGAATGTCTTAAAATTGTGTGGAGATGTACTGTTATATCAGATTCTTAGACCTGAAGGAAGTTGAGCTGAGCTGTCCTTGAATGGCAGGTTGGATGTGTGACTGTCCTGTCACTGTAAGCTGGGCTGGCTTTCTCTGTCCTGCTCTCTGCAGCACACTGAAGAGTCACTGGGCAGAACAGATTCTCACAAAACATGGTGTAACAAATTAAAATGCTTCTGGAATTGAACAGTTGAGAAAATTCTGTGTCTGAAATGTTTATTTCTAATTACCAATTTAGAGTTGAATGAGTATGAGCTGAGGCCACATTCTTCAAGCAGCCTCTGATGCTGTGTTTCAGTGTTGCTGCTTTTGTATTTGTGTGTAGCCTAATTGTGAAGAACTACCAGAAACGAGTTTGTGGCAAACAGTTCTGCATTGTTCCATGTTTGAACTACATTAGTTAATGAGTTTTGCCCCTTCTCGCACTGCCTGTTGTCTTAACTTGCACACACATGGCTGAGAGCATTCTTAAACACAGGCTAAAAGCCTACCTGATGTCTCACTAGACCAGATAAAGAATGAGTTTATAGCTTGTTGTAGAAGTGTGTCCGGTGGGTTTATTCTGCAGCATTCCCTGGGTTATCAGGGAACCTGGGGTCCTGTGGAAATGTGTAGAACACTGTTCCTTCCACTTTCCCTGAGGTCAGAGAGCACAGTGATTACAAAGTGTTCTCACATTGTGACTAGCCGGAAGGCTATAGTCTGGTTGGAGGGTGCTTAGTTTGGTCTCCAGGCAGGTTTGCTGCTGCTTGGCAGAAGGTTTCACTGTGCACAGCCTGCTTTTCCTCCCCTTCTCAGTTTCTCATAGTAATACAGATTCACATACTCATGGCTGTCCAACCTTTTGCCTTGCCTGGGTGGCACTGAGTGAAGAGGGACTGCCTGGGGCTGCATCTAAGTAGGTCACTCCAAAAGTAATGCCTCCTCTTCGTTTCCATGGAAACTACAACAGATACAAAGCACAGTAACGCTATTTGATGGAGCAGATTCTCAGCTACAAAACACTGTTTTTCATATTCCTCTCTGGTAAGGGGAGGTCTTAGAAAAGTCCAATAAAGAGACATGATCACATTTTTCTTTGAGATGAATATCTGTTGCAAATCTGTACACTGCATTTGAAAACTTGCAGGGAATGTATTTATGTCAGCTGAAAATGCAGTAACAAATATACCAAAAAATTGATGCTTGTTTACGTTCTATTCTGTGATGATTTTGTTACGTGGTTTCACCTCTCCCCCATCCTATCCTCCATAAGCTCCCTTGTGTAATCATTTATACAAAACCACGTCAGTATCAGCATGAGTATAAATCAATCCAGAACACTCCAGTAGATCAATTCTTTATTTCATTGCAGAAAAAGCTATTCGAATGGAGTGTGAACGTTTATAATGAGGGAGTTTCCATTGTGTTTACGTACAAGAAAAACACCTTGTGCTTAAGGTTGCCAATAAGGATTAGCACAAGTAATTTTACACTTAAGTGTTACATGAAAGCAGTTTTTTGTATCTCTTTAAATTATGTCACTGGGGCTTGAAATTAAAGGCATGAAAGCCATTTGCAGTGAAGACTGTGATGCACAAGATTAGGAAGTTAGCTTGGAGTCAAGAGAACGAGTGGCTTAGCTAACATTGCCACGTTCCAGAAATGCTTTGGTTTGTCTTGTCTTCTATTGCAAGCAGTTATTTGCCTTTCTTCACACGCTAAGTCTAGTGTGAACACGCTAGGTCTGTTCCTCAGGTGTACAGACATTGCAGTTAGTTCTGACTGGCATTTTCTCTCTCAGGTGGTATGTGACTTATGGCCATGAGCTCATATGGAAGAACAGAGAGCCGCTGGTGAAAGCTTGGCACGAAATGAGGACAAGGAACACAGGAAAAGGAGGTGGAAGATCTAACTGACCCTAATCCCACTGCGCAGCCGCCCTGCTGAAAACAGGAGATTGGTTTGGGAGGGTTTTTTTGCTACTCCACGTTAGAAACCTCAGCTTCTTAGAGGCCTGACATTAACTTCAGTTATAGAAATGCCTATCTCTAGAAAATGAACTCTGACAAAGGTGGAACAATAAAGTTTTTTAGCCTATTTCTCTGAGCCAGCAGTCTGCGTTGTTTTTTTTTTTAAGGAACAAGGAAAAAGCTGTCCAAGAAAGTGGCTGAAAGTTCTGCCAAAAAGACTTTTGACGTTTGTACAGTTGGTTAATTCTGGGGAGGATAAATGTTTGAAATTCTGAGGGATCCTCCCTAACAGATCATCCCCATCCCCTGCTGGTCATCGCCGGCTGCTTTTCTATGAGGAGTGGGTTAGACACGGCATGGCAGGACTCAGAGTAAGGCTAAATGCTGAACTTCTGTGGTCTTTATTGTTGAAATATTGCCTGCTGGGTGAGATAAGCCAATGGTCTCCTCTGGGCTGAACCTGAAGTCTTTGAAGACTGTATGGTTTGTACCGGTAGCCAAGGCCTACATACTAATTTATTCCTTGGCTCATTCAGCTTGTGTTAATTTGGATGCTTCCAAGATGCTGTTGTATCTTGTCTGACTTTACTCACAAAGGATCTTTTATCTCATTCATAATACGCACAGTGGAAAAATGACTTAAGGTGTTTCACCATGAGCTTTCACTGCACTGCTTTTTCTCTGTTTCACATCTTTCTCTTTTCCTGTAAGAACTGTGAAAGAATAATATTTGATCCAGGATCCGCCGGCAAGGAAGCTTCAGCAGAAATGGAGGAGCACGAGATCAGTACTGCTGCAAGCAGAAGCAGCTGCCCGAGGAGAATGGTTTGCGGGCAACGTTCCTCATGATACATATGAAAGCAAAAATAGGATTTTGGGTATGCTTGCAAGGGGGAGGAACCTGCCTGGATGGGAGTAGGTGGGGGCCGAGGCTGCACCATCCTTCCAGGTGGGCTGACCGACTGCAGCACACACTGCACCTCCGACTGCAAACCACGGCATCTTTTTTTACCTTGTAGCAGTGCGTTGCGGGAGGTACATTTCTTGCACGGATAACCGCTGCTAAGCAGCAGTGAGCGAGCTGCGATCCTTCCTGTCCTACCTGCCTGTGACGCCGAGGACTGAGCACGCTGCTGTGCAGGGCTGTGGGCTGGCACGGCGAGACGCTCAGTGCCGGCGGCAGCAGATGGCACCGAGCGGGCGGTGCGGGAGGGCGCAGCGCTAAAGCTGCGGCTCGCGATGCCACCGTTCCCCTTTTAGAGGCCGTTCAGCGCCTGAGTTTTCTGTGCTCGTGGTGCAAGGAGCACGTAACGCCTGCGGGACGCTACAAAAGCGCTCTCGTTGCCAGGCAGCGAGTTTGGTGTCGTTTTGTACCTGAGCCTTTACGCGGCGTCGTCCGCCAAAGCCCGGCAGCCTTCTCTGCTCCGCGGCTGTCAGACTGCGAGGGGAGAGCGTGGGCGCCGGACAGCGCGGCGGGGCAGCCCGGCACGGGATGGAGGGGTACGGCTACGGGTACGGCTACGGGTATCGGTATGGGTATAGGTACGGCTACGAGTATGGATACGCGGCAGTAAGCAGCGGGCGGGCAGGAGGGGAGGGGTCCACGGTTCGGGGAACGCTTTCTTCCCTCTTCTTCAAAGAGCTCGTTGTTGCGATGAGAAACGCGACGCGGTAATCGCGCAGCTGCTGCTCGGCGGAGACAGCAGGCAGCGTTTGTGCGGGGGGAAAAACAACAGCGTCGAGTCACGGCTCATCGTGAAAAGCCGCGATTGTTCGCCTTCCGCGCAGCGAAGGGAGGCTGCGGTGCCCCGGGGCAGCGCCGCGCGGGGTGGGAGGGGGCGCTCGGGCAGCACCGCGTCCCGCCGCCCCGTCCGCCCGCACCGCCCGCACCGCCCGCCCCTCCCGGCCGTCCCGCCGCGGCCCCGAGCTCTGCCACCCCCCCCGCTCCCCCCCCTCCGGACCGGCACCCCCCGGGGTCACGTGTGCGGCCGCGATCCCGGCGCGGGGGCGGCGGAGCGGGGAGGGGGCGGCGGGAGGAGGGGCGGCCGCGGGCGGCCATGGCCTGGCCGTGCATCAGCCGCGTGTGCTGCCTGGCGCGCTTCTGGAGCCAGCTGGACAGGTCGGACCTGGCCGTGCCGCTCACCATCCGCAACTACTCGGACATCGAGGAGCAGGAGGACGCGCCCGCGCCGCCGCCGCCGCCGCCGCCGCCGCCGCGCCCGCCCGCCGCGGCCCCCCGCCCGCGGCCCGGCCCCGCGCACGGCTCCCCGCCCGAGCCCTTCGCGGCCGAGACGCAGTACCGCCGGGACTTCCGCGCCTGGCCCCTCCCGCGCCGCGCCGCCCGCCCCTGGGTCAGCGCCGGCAGCGGCGGCCACCGACCGCCCGCGCCTCCGCCCGCCCCGACCCGCGCCGCCCGCGCCCTGCCCGGCATCGGCCGCCCGGAGCGGCGCCCGCGGGCGGACGGCGGCCCCACCACGTCCTACAGGTACCGGCACCGCGCGGGCGGGGGCGGCGGGGCGGAGCGCGGGCACTGCGGGCGGGCACCGCGCCGGGGAAGCGGCCGCGGCGACGCCGTCGGAGCCGCCCGAGCGCGGGGCGGCCTCTCCGCGGCGGTCGGGCCGGGGCCCGCCGGTCGTGTGCGTCGGTTGGCTCCGCCGGGTCCCCCCTTGGTGGCAGAGGCGGGATGCTGCGGGAGGGGAAAGCCGTGGTGGGGCGTGCGGGTACGGCGGTGAAGCCCTGTGCCGTTCGGCGTCGTTCGGGCTCGGGCTGCATTGGTGCGTCAGTGAGACTTCGCTGTGCAAGTCCTGCTGCAGTTTGCGCCCTGCGCTCCTTGTCCTGCGCGGCGGGAAGCTGAGCCACAAACAGACCTGTGCGTTTCCCTTACGTGGTGCGCTCGTCGGGCCGACCCGTCACATCAACCCATCGCACCCACCATGCTGACCGCGGAGGGCGGCGTGGCAGTCCGCTCTCCGGAGCGTTCCCTGCGTCCCCGGCTCTTTGCATGGGGCTCTACAAGCTCAGAATGAGTCAGTGCTCCCCGAGGGGGGCTGGGGCACACTGGGGAGGCAGAGGGATGGGGCTGCACAGTGCTGCGCTCCCACTGTGAAGAACTGTGGGCACACCTGCAGAGCGTCGTCCCTCATCCAGCAAGGTATTGAAACGCACCTATCCCGAATGACAGCAGTGAAGCTCTTCTAACCAAGGCTCGGTGTTCTCGTTACGCCCCTAAGGATCTTGCTGCCTGGAGAAGTTAGATCTGCAGCCCCTGGCCCGTTGTGCTGTCTGGGGAGTGCAGGAGATGGGCTGGGTGCTGGGCTGGCTGTGGGGCTGGTTGTGGGGCTGGTTGTGGGGCTGGGTGCTGGGCTGGGTGCTGGGCTGACTACACACTGCAGGGCCCGGGCAGGGGAACGAGGCAGAGCCACACGAGGACAGTGTGCAGCAGGGAGAGGCTGTGCCAGCATGGGCTGCTGCATAAAGTGAGGAGGAACCCAAACGTACATTCGAGGAAAAAGGGAAGGAAGGGGAGATGGGAGAACCACCTCCCTGAGCCACCTTTTCCCAAGCAGCTCCCAGTGCTGCCTGATATCGCTATGGCGATGGCTGAGACAAAAGCAGCCGCATCTTCAGCTTTCCTCCTCCTCACTCCCACATGCGGGTCGTACCCTCCGGCTCCATCTCTCCCACCCCCTCTCTTCCTTTCCCACTCCCGTCCCGGCTCTCACCCAGCAGGATCCCGCAGCTCATTGCCCTGCTGGCAGAGGCCCCGGGCTGCACACACAGCTTTGTGTCTGAAGGGGGAAAAGGTGGGAAGCGTTCAGTGGTGCTGCTGAGTTCTCCCTGGTGTGCCCGCTGTCAGCAGCGGAGCGTGGCGGAGGAGGAAAGGCTGGCTCATGGAGCTACCCCCGCTCTGCTAACTGAGCTGCCTTCTCTGTTTCTTAACGAGGAATGGGACCGTAATGCGGTGGCTCAGGCCGCCACTGGTGGCTAATTGTGCAAAGTAAACCGTGCCATAAAGACGAGGTACTGAAATGCCGGCTGCGATGGAGGAGTGCTGTAAGTGCTGGGCTGCAGGGCATGGACGCGGGCCAGCGCAGAGCAAAGGGCTTCACAGCACACACTGTCGCCCTGCGATGCCCAGCGTGGCAGGGGTCGTCCTGCTGCTGTTGCTCACAGCACCCCGGTGTGCAGCCAGGTGCTCCTTGCAGAAAGGCTGCGTTCCCAGGGCGCTGCTCAGCCCGGAGCACCTCCTGCAGAGATGCAAACTTCATCTTCTAGCTATAAGCTGGTTGGTTTGCTGGTCTGTCCCCAGGTGAGGTGCGCCCCGGGGCTGTACTGCACAGCTCCGAATCAGCCAAGGAGCAGCACTGTGAGGCTGGAACTGTGCTTAGGAATGAAGTGTAGGCCAGGCGGTGAGCCAGGAATAACAGAGAAGTCAGGGCAGCCCATCAGCCTGCTGCATCTTTGGGCTTTTTGAGCTTCAGGCCTCTGGGCTCCATTCTTTTATTCTCAGCGTTTATTCTCAGCACTGTGAGCAATAACTGATCTGCCTTCTGGGTTTGCAGCCGCTCTGAGCAGAGGCAGTCGGTGAATCTGTTGTGTCTGATGGGCTCTTTTGTCTCGACCATCTCGTTTCAGGCAAGAGTATCGCCCTTGGACTGGAGCAAAACCATCCAAGCCCATAAAGACAAAGCAAGGCTTCATTATCCCAGATGACCATTTTGTTCAGGAGACAAGTTACAAGGCGGACTATAAGGTAATTAACACATTTTTAATCCCAAAGTCAGTCTGGGTGAAGCCCAAAAACGCACATCGGGAACGTCTCCTCTGTTACGGGATGGGGCGTGCAGAATCAAGCCGTGCCCCACTGCCAGTGCCCACCCCTGGCTTCCACGGGGACAGCCTGCAGCCCTCCTGCACCCAGCCTGAGAGCGAGGCGTGCACAAAGCAAATCTTTGCCTTGGAGAACGCGAGGAAGAAATGTTTAATCAGCAGACGGCAAAGTGCCGCCTCCGCAGAGGGTTGCACACGGCGGGTATGTGCAGCGGTATCCACTGAAAGTGGGACGCGTACCTCAGGCAACGGAGAGCATCTGCAAACCTCACTGATGCTCCCCCTGCGCAGCGTGGGCTGAGGGGGTGTTGGCAGCGGGGGCTGCAGGGGCACTGCCTGGGGAGGAGCACCTCTGTGCCGTGCTGCAGTGTGGTGGTGTGCGGCAGGCACAGCCAGCGAGGCTGCCCTGCCATTCCTGCTGGTCATGAACAGAGAGGGACTGGTGGGAGACATGGAGGTCGGGAGCTGTCCATTCCACCATGGAATGGAAGAGTTCTCTATTCTTGGTGAACTCAGGAAGGGGGCAGCAAAACATGGTGTAGTGGGAGATGCTGCTGGTAGGTGGATGGTGGGACTGGATGATCGTGGAGGTGATTCCAACCTTGGTGATTCTGTGATCCTGAGGCACGCAGCCCTCCTGTGCTTGCAGCCTGCTGATAGGATCCCAAAGAAGGGCTCCCAGAGGAACCCCACAGTCTCTCCCGCTTCTTAAGGAAGGGAGAGGGAAAAGTGAAAACCCGGCTGGAAACACGTGCCACGTGGGGCACTGTGCTACGGGCTGCGTAAAGACCCCATGTGCTGGAGCTGGAGGCTGCTCCCGCAGCATCTCAGGCACAGACAGCTAAGGAGGGGCATACAGAATGGAGAAGGTGACGAGGAGCCACCATTTCCAACAGGAGTGAGACAGTGAGACCCCCCTCGGTTTGCACTTGGCTTTTTGGACTTTCCCTCTTGCCTGAAGGCCACGGCTTTGCTGGACAGGTTGGCTTTGCTGACAGGCTGCCTGCAGGACTCAGAGCAGAGGACAGGCTGGCTGGGATGCCGCTTTGGCTCCTTAGCACGTCGGATGCATCCCCGGAGGAATGGAAAACACAGAGCAGCTCAACGACAACAAACAGATCAATGTCATTTTCCCCATGGCCTCGTCCTTTTTGGCTGGATGGTGCTGTCAGAATCCTCAGCAGCCAGCAGGGCTTTATGGGCAGATGCCCCCAGTCCTGGGCTGAGCGCGCAGCTACGACTGCTCCTGCCTCAAATCCTTTGGGTTCTGATGCAGACACGGAGCACCTGGCTGTCCTTCATACTTAACAGGTGCACATTGGGTGGAATTTTGACTCCAGAGACACGACAGCTTTGATCGCTTCCATTATCCCTGCACTACTTCCATAGTCGAGGCGCTCATACCCTGCGAGGGTCCTTGCAGGTCCATAGCTGGCATAGCCGGCGTTTGGTGCGGCTCTCCTTTGGGCGCTGAGAGCCCCGGCAGCCTTCTCCCGCAGGCCGGGAGTCAGACGTGCTGCTCAGCTCCCTGCCTCCATCCAGCTCCGGTGTTTGCCTTTGGGGTCTGTGGGGAGGGGGGCAGAGGTCGGCAGGAGGCTCCCAAGCCCCTGAGCTCTGCGGACAGCTGCACCCTGCACTGTGCTAACGCCTCTCTCCTCTCATCTCAGCAGATCCCGGAGGTGAAGACCAGGTTCTCCCCCAACCCTTCTGCTGTTTTCCAGGCGCCGTCGCGGATCCTCAACGTGTGACGCCGGGCCCTCCTCGCGCCGGGCAGCGCCACAGCGGTGCTTCCGACCGGACGTGTCACTATGCAATCTTCAGGAGGAGCGCTGGGATCAGAGAACCGATGTCAGCAGGAGCAGCTCCTGGGGCTGGGCGCTCTCCTTCTGCGATTGTGCAGATTGTGAAGCGCTCCATTCAGAGCCGGCAAACACGCTCCGCTGTGCGCAGCGGCAGGGAGAAGTCACAAACAGGAGCGAGAACTGATAGCAAACCCCCGGAGCAGCACGGAGCAGGGAGCACCTGCCTGACTTGTCAGCTTGCACAGCTGCCTCCTGCACGCACCTCAGCACCAGAGCTCAGCACGGGAGGGCTGCTCTGCTCCGGACCCACAGGGTTGCTGGAGCCGCTGGCAGCTCCGCAGCGGCTGCGTTGGGGGGCTGTGTGTGCAGAGTGGTGAGCGCACGCTGCGCTTCGGAGGGTGTAGAATACTGGTGGGTTGGATGTAAATATTGCACCCGGATTTTACCTAAAGCAGTTTGTGATCCTTTAAGGAAGAGGACGTGCTTCTACTTTTAATAAATGTTAACTCTTTGCATACGCAAGGTGGAAAGTGTTGCCTTGAAATGCCTACGTTTCTGCCTGCCTATCGGTGATGTTAATGTTAGTGGCTAGGAGCAACCAGAGGTGAATGTTACTTAGAAACTCTTCTTAAAGAAAAACATTAACATGGAATGTATGACACCCCTCATTGCTAAGATAGGCCATTTTCAGTGGCGTTACTCTAAGGCTCACTTTTTTTAGGTGGCTGCGGATTTAACTTTGCTGAGACGTGTGTGTTTTAAGAAACCATCCTTTTTAGCCTCCCTTCATCCCAACCACCGTGGTTTTACAGTTTCTATCTCAGAGACTTATGCAATATAAGAGCTCTTCACCTTCCCCCAGCTGAGGCCAATGGCACATTCAGTGAGCTCTGAGCATTCTGCAAACACGCAGCCGGTGCTGCTAACCGATACGAAGAGCACTGGAAGCATTAGAGTGCGGATGATACATGGCATTCATGCAGAAAGCATCTCCTCAGTGCTTTAGGTGAGAGCCAGCGTTGGGCTGGGGGGGTTGGTTGGCGTTGGCCCCCAGCCTTTGTTTTTGGCCCCGGGCCGTACGGTAACAGCAGTGCTGTAACTTTGCCAAAACCATTTTTCAGGAGACTCATTTTCCAAGGAATGCACCCAAAGCGTTCGAACTCTGCCGAAGGTTTTGCATGGCACGCGTTTCTAAGGAGAAACCCATCTGCTCGAGTAATCTCTTTGTAACGTTTTTAGCTGTTTCGTTCCGTTTTGGTTCATTTCAATCCTGGATTTTATTATCAGAAAAGCAGAAAAATAAAAAAAAGGATGCTTTGCCTATCCCGCCTGTCTTGTGAACTCAGCCCATTTCTGAAGACATCAACCTGGCTGTAAGCAAACTGGGAATACGAGCTCGTATTTTATCAAAGGGAATGGATTTAATTTAATAAATTAAGACGTATTTTGGCTACTGGCTCTTTCCCTGTGCTTCTTTACACTGCAGGACAGCGTGGCCCTACATCCCCCCACCTGCAGCACTCCCGTGGCCCTTGGCACCTCCCAGCACCCCTCTCGCACTGCTGTTTGCCTTCCCAGCTGCTCTGGGTTCACATTCACGTCCAGCAGAGTTTTTCAACTGTGAATCACACTGCAGGCAGTGGTTGGTTATCTGATGCACGGAGAGACGTCCTTTAAAAGGAAAGTTTTATAGCTGGAGCTCCGTAACTTAGCACCTCTGGACCGTGCTTTCTGGTTTCATGCTGCTGAACATGAACAGCTGCTGTGAGGCCAGAAATCCTGTATGGCTGCGTGCTGGGGAGAAGCTCCACTGCACCCCATGCCTCAGAACAACGCTCATTGCCTGAGCTTGGAAAGGTCACGGGCAGCACACTAATGACTGGTCTGTGTGTAATATAGAACAGCTTCGGTTGGAGGACCTCAATCATCATCCGGATCCAACCCCCACTGCCCCCCCCCCCCCCCCCCCAGCTCAGGCTGCACAGGGTCCCCACCCAGCCTGGCCCTGAGCTCCTCAATGTATGGGGCACCCACAGCTCTGGGCAGCAGTGCCAGCAGCACTTTGCCCACTCTGAGTGAAAAAATCTCTTCCTAACACCCAACCTAAATTTCCCCCCTTACTTTGTTTAAAGCCATCACCCCTTGCCCTGTCACTACCAGCCTGTGAAGAAAGTCAGTTCCCCTCCCGATTATATGTTCCTTTGAAGCACTGGAAGGCCACAATGAGGTCTCTCCCAAGAGCCTTTTCCCCTCCAAGCTGAACAAGCACAGCTCCCTCAGCCTTTCCTCATAGGAGAGGTGCTCCAGCCCTCACAGCACCTTCATGGCCTTCCTGTGGTCCAACCCTACATTTCCCTTTAATAAAAACTGTATTTCTCTTTGCTTTACATGAATTTCTTGGAAGCTGCAAGCTTCCTACCTCCACCTTATTCATGCTGACTCGCCAATTCTGGCCATCACAGTAGGTGTACAATGCTAAGGGGCAGCCCAGCATACGGCAGAAGGTTGAGAGCACAGCTCTGGGCTGAACAGCTGCAGTGCAGTCAGCACAGCGCAGCCCCCTATCAGGGACCCTCTGAGTGCAAAGGACTTCATCTCCTCAGGCAGATGGCCCAGTGTCTCCCAGGCATGCATTCCAGCTCAGCCTGATGCTTCCAGGCCTTTGCTAACAGGGAAGGAGCAGAGCAGGACACAGATATGCCCGCGGATGGGAGCCAGCTGGCAGCTGCTGGCAGAGGCCCTTCTTGCCAGAAGGGATGGCTAATAAAGGAGCACAGGGAAAGCAGGACAAGCGTGCGCCAGTGGGCAGAGCTCACCATCATCATCACATTTCCACCACCTCCACACGGCTGCCCTTTTGCTGCAGATATGTTTATGAACACGAGGGCAGGGCACGACAGAGCCCCTTATCCTGCAGACTCGAAGGAACTGACTTGGAGTGACAGGTGGCAGTCAGACGAACCCATCACAGCTAATAAAAGAATTTATTGTAAACATATGTATCTTACACAATTATACAGTATAATACAGATAACGTGAAGGATTCAAACACTCAGCATTACGAAGGGGCAATGTTTGTAGAGCTCTCCCACTCGTGCCCCCACCCCAAGCCATTCGCACAGGCACTTCTCCCTGACAAGATATTCCCCCCCACCACTTTCCAAAGGACAAACTGCAAACATTTCCTACCTCCGAAGCACTACGACAAACGTGTTATGTTCTAACAGATTTTATTTCTCTTCAGCAAACGCTGCTATTAATGCAGCAGAACAGCCCGCGGTTGCTCTGAGACGCCTCAGCAGCAATCTGCCACGGCAGCACTGTGCTGCAGGGCTGCCCCACGCCTCCCACACCGCTACCGCTCTTTGCAGAACAGCAGGACATGGGCGAGGACACCACCATTTGCAAACAGATGCCCACACTGAGGCTTCTCAAGAGCTGCTCTGGACGCACTGAAATCTCAGAGCAAAGCCCACAGGAGCCGGGGGCTGGGAACGCACACATCATCGCAGCAGATCCTAACACGGCTGCCTTTGCCCAAAAGGCTGTTCCTACACATCCCACCACAGCAATAGTGACAGAGAGCTCCAAAACACCCTGTTGTAAAAGCTGTACCCAAGGAGGATGGGCGCAGCAGGGACTTGGGAGCTGACAACAGCCTACAAACAGCACAGGGCCGGCAGCCCCAGCTCCCTGCACTTCTCCCTACACAGCTCAGACGTTATCACGGCTGCTCAGCCCCTTCACACTGATCCCTGCAAAAAAAAACAACTGCAGGGCTAAGCCGTGCACTTCCCGTGCTGGGCTCACCCCAACAAGCAAGGATTGTCTTCTGAATCCAGAGCATCCAAAAACAGCATTTCCAAGGGAACCCAAATCCTCCTCTGAACACTCTTTGGATTTCACCCATCAGTTTCCCACATTCAAGGGCCAGGCTCTGCCACTCGCATTCAAGCAGACTAGACTGCCCCATCAGCTCTCATGACCTAGGAGGGGCCTGTCTGCAGACCCTGCCTTTATCCAGGGTGGAGAAAACACGCAGCATCTCACGTGAAGTACACAGCACCTTCTGCACATCAAGAACTGCACCCAGCTGTCAGCTCTCCTTGGCAGCCCGAAATCACCACCCAACTGAACCATCTGGCACAGTTCCTGCACACAGCTGGCATTACCACAGCCCGTCTTCTAGCCCCAAAAAAAGCACCAAAAGGTAACATTCTGAAGACTTGTGCTCCCGCCCCAGGCCAGAGAAGTATAACTGCAGTTCAATGTTTATAAAAGGCTTTGTGCTGTTGAAGTACGGCACCAACAGGAGCGAGAGGCCTCAGTACATCCCTGTGAGGTAGGTTATCCTGCTCCCCATGCTCAGAGATGGGGAAACTGAGGCACGGAGTGATGAGATCAAAGGCCATGCAGCAGGCCAGTGACCCAGCTGAGATCAGAGCACTGGAGGCTCGGGATGCACAACCCGTGCTACGCCCACCTGACAATGCTGCCTCACACACCTGAGAGCATGACAGCCCAACAGGAGTCCCACCGACGTGCAATGGCTTACTTACACTATGAGCAAGCACCCGTGGGGCTGCACACAGGGGCAGTGGGGGATGGCAGTCTGGATGTTGTCATCAAAGCCCTCTTGAGAAAGGTGTCACGAGCCAGCCTGCAGACACCTCCTGCAGCAGTGACATTCCTGAGACAGAGATGTCCTAGCACGAGTAGCAGAACTTCCTGGCAGTCAGGCTATCAGAGGAGGTCCCCACAAGCAATAAACCTCTGATTTCTTTGACCTCATCAGGCTTCTGTGAATTCAGCAGAACTTCAGTCAAAGTGACACTTGAGAATCCAAGCTGGCTGTTCCAAAATTCACAGCAGCCTGGGGAGGCACTCGCTGCGCAAGCAAAGGTTTCAGCCAGTCAGATGCTGAATACTGTCCATACTCTTCACCTTTCTCATGCAGAAGCAGCCATACCCATCTTACCAAGCCTGACCATGGTTTACTCATATTGACTGAGCGTGTGCCAGTCCACCCTCCTCTCCGAGGTGACCGAGAACGGTCAGATGTGACACCTCCTCTGAAGAGGCTACGTGTTACCTGCTTAGGTTGCACCCAGCTGAATAAGCAGACAAGAAGCCCACCCCGCTGTGTTCCCAGTCACACACACGATGCTCAAGGAGGACTGGCAGAACTCGGTGGGACCATCAGCCTTCCGCTCCCCCACCTCAACCCTAAGCAACCAATCCATCCACCTGCTCAAATGACCCACCTCTAGAAGCTGACCTGGAATTCTCTCACATTCCAAGTGGCAGAGCAACTGTTCTGCCCACTGCATGGGGAATCAACTGGCATGTAGTATGCATCAAAAAGCATAATTTCTTTTGTAAAAAAAAAAAAGAAAAGTTTAATCTCATCAGTACAGCTCTTGTTAGAGGGCCCAGGATCACGGAGCCTCTCATAGCTAGCAACTTGATGCAAACTGACAATGTTTGTTCAGCCACTGAACATACACTTACCAAGTAAACACTGACATTTAACAACTTGATTTGGAACAGAGCATCATTTTGTTGCATTAAGGTGCATTTTTAATTGGAGGTAACAAGATAGTAGCCTGATGCTATAAATGTATACAATAGTGTCCTACTGGATTTGTCATCCCAGCTTCGGTCATAAATTCCCCTTTCCCACAGCATCTTCTCTGCTGTTTCATTGTTCCTCGTTGAGTATCTTCATGTGTTTGTTTGTGAGGAAGTCAAGAAAGGGAATATTACAGATGGCTTTGTGAATATTCATCACTGTGATCTCTCTTGGAGTCCTGCAGGGAATGCATCACAATGTTTTTGTAACACAAAGACACATATCCACAAAGCAGCAAGTCACTGAATTTACTAACGGGGGAGAAAAATATGCAAATCAGAAACAGGATAAAAAAAATCAGGTGCCAGAGGAACAGACCAAAAAGAGGCATTAAAACGCCATGGCACAGAAGAACCACCCCCAAATGGCTGTGGGAAACATCATGGGCACTGGCACAGTAAACTCAAGTGCCAATTGACATTATTAACGTGTGCTTCAACATATAAGCTTTTATATTGTATATAGTGCTTTCTCATGGACCTAATTCTTCCAATTTCATGTTGCCAAACGTGAATCAAATGCAATCCAGTGGTTACCATAAAAATCACTCCGTATCTGAGCCATAGAAGAGCGTATCCATGAAATATACTCTAGTGTGTTTTTCATCAAGATCAAGAGTATCTGGGTTGTTAAAGCCCTAGCAGGCCACGGGAAAGCTCATAGTAACCTCAACTGGATGGGATGAGAGACGATCCTTCCGTTATGGCTCTGCTAAAACCAGTTACCTGCCTCTGAGCATGGCAATACCAGAGAATGCTGCCTCAGTTTTTAATGTCTGCTCCTTTGCCACTATGGAACGTGACGATACCCAACCCCCTCCTAGGGCCTGCATCTTCCCAGGACGTAGCTCAAGCACACACAGAGTCCCACAGCATGGAAATCCCTCGCTTGTGTGGGCTCAGCCATATAAAATCTGACCCAATTCCTCACACAGCTCAGTGTTTCGTGCTGGCATAAGTGCTGTACCTGTTGTGAGGAGTTGTCTGGTATGCCACTGCCAGCGCCTGCCGCAGAATGTCACTCATTAGCTGTTCAGTGGCCTGTGACAAAAGGTAACAATAGGTGACAGCATTAGGCAAAGAAGAGAGCAACATGCTTTTTGCTAGAGCATCAGTATAACCAAACATCTGAAGATCTGTCTCGCTTCAGTCCTGCTTCAAGTCAGCAGGGAGCAGGTCAGGGTGCCCAGGTGGCTTTCATTAGCACAGCACTAAGGACTGGGTATGTACTCAACAGAAGAGGCCTATAGCTGCACACAGCTCATGACTGCGACTCCCCAGCCTGGTTTCTCTCTGGACTCACAGAGCACTTGTGCACAGCAAGATGGGTGGATGCCAGATCTGATCTGCATCTCAAAGGGCATTCTAAGGCTCAGCCTCATGCACCAGAGCTTCTCTGTACACAGCGAATGGCAGATCTCTTCCTGGGACTTACTGTACGCTTGTTAGCCCTTCCCTTTGCCCACCAGGTTTGCTTCAAGATACTTACACAACAACTTCCCACCCTGGACTGCAGGCACACGGCAACTGTATGCACTGCATACTTGGCACAGTCAACATTAATTTGGGCTATTGGCTTTTCCAAGCCTCTCTCAAGACCAGAGCAGAAGTTTCTGGGATTTTTTCACTCAGGAAAGCTGGAGTATAGCTCAACAATTATACTGGAGCAATCTGACGGTTGGAACTGTGTCTAAAACCAGATATACCCATATCTGACTTCAACTGTAGTCAGAGACAGCACGAGTAGAAGTGTGCACAAATACATATAACATAGTCTGGAATCAGTTAGCTTTTTGTAAAACCTATCTGCTGATAAGCAAGTCTGCATAAACATCAAAAGTCATCTTAGGCTTGAAATACAACAGAGCACTGCTAAAAATACTCTGTGTTAGCCTTCAGCCCAACCTTGAGAACTCCAACTCCAGAGACTGCTTCTTACCAAAACTTTGAACAGAATGTTTTTCTAAAATTGAGTGTGACAGGCTTCTCATACAAGGGAGAATTGCTGCCAACTTCAGGCGTTCAGTGCTCTCCCAGTAGAGGCAACACAAGCAAAAAACAACTCAACAGTATTTAGGAAAAAAACAGCTAATCCTCTTATAAAATAATCAAGTCTTAAAGCTCCAGCAGATTTTTCCCTTTACAGTTCTGAAAGGTAGGATGAATAAGGTGGTACTTTCAAAGTTAAAGAGGAGCCAGTGGAGGTCAGAACCTGCAAATCACTATCTTGTGTCCAAGCCAATAGATCAGTTAGGAATCTGGAAACACATACACAGAAATACACAGTTCTCTTTGTCCACCTATAAATCTTTCTATGCACGCACACACACTGACATTAGACCCTGCACCTCCTCTATGTATTACCTTGGTCAGTCCATTTTTCTTCCTACACTGCTGGGTTAACATAGTCATAGAAAATTTCATTGTGAAGTAACTTCTTACCTTTAAAATCATATCTTCTATTACTGATGCATAAACATTCCTTTGTACCTCAGCAGGCTGAAAGGAAATCCCTATCTATAAGACATAAGAAAAAAAAGAGAGCATATCAAATACCACAAGTCACATTTTGCTCCAGAACAGATAATAATGATGTAACAGAAACAATCAATGATAAGGGGTATTTAAAACCCAAGCAAGCAGACTCCACACAGCTTTCCAATTATACTTGGCACCTTTGGACTGCAAATAAAAGTTCCATTTTAAAACCATACATATATTCAGTCCATGTATTCATAAGCTTTCCCATACGTATTTACAACAACTGTAACAGCTCCAAACAGTACTTTGGGCAAAATAATAGTTGTGCATCAGAAGAGTTTCACCACCGTGCCTCACTGCCCAGCTGGGCTCCCAGCATGCCTGCACCCTTGTCACCTCCTTGGCTAGATGATGGGTATGCTGCTAACCAAGGCTGTGTCCCTTGGTGTCAGCATTTGAGGTGGAGAGTTTTCTTTTTTCCACCACAGTTGCTGCAAGGAAACTCTCTCCGTCTCCCAGCAGAGAGCTCTCCTTCCTACAGGCTACATAGATCACCTTCCCCCTTTGCCTCCTGCTGTGAGATTAGCCCACCCTCTCCCTCTTCTGCTCTAATTTGAACGAGGGAAGTGGAGAGGAAAATCAGGTTGTAGAGAAGTTTGCTGCGATCTTTACTGCACCCTTTTCCAGGAGCAGCAGAGGTTCCAGCCAAAAGATTTCACAAGATGGGCCAGGAGGTACTCTATTCCAGTGCACCTCTTCCCTCATTACCTCCTGCCTCCAGGCTCCCAGGCCAGCCTTCCCAGCGCTAAGCCCTGCAGCATGGCTACTCTGAAGCAATCTCCCAACTAGCATGCTTCACTTCTGCCAGCACTGGCAAGCAGTGTCGGGAACCAGACGGTCAGATTTAACAAAGCCATTTACAAAACCTTGATAAAGCATCCAGAAGCCCCTACAGATGAATGCAAGCTAACTAAATAACAAATGTAAGGCCACAGCTAGTTCAGCAGCAGTTCCTTATTAGCTTTATGATTCACTTATTACCTTCTCTGCTGTCTCTCTCACGAACTCTGATGCGGGCAAGGAAGCCAAATAGAACTTCATCTCCTCTTGTTTCTCCTCCTGTTCTTTCTTAATGTTTATTTTTAAAGGCTCACTGAAGTTGAGAACATCTACTTCCTCTTCGTGCTCGGGTTCTTGTTTCAGAAACTGCTGCAGTTCCTCCAGCTTTCGGCACAGATCCTCACCACTGCTGTAAGAGGAAGGGTATTCTGAAAAAGAAGCAATCAATTAGACAAACGATATATTACAAAAAGCTGCTTACAAACAGATGCATATGCAAAATATGATAAGAAATTATGGTAATTAAGAGTTATTTCTGTAATTCCTATCAAACATATGGATGAGCAAAAAGCAAACCACCATTGAGATCTTTCTCATTACACCCTCATTACACTGTCGGTGCTCCCTCTCATCTGTCCCACACCAATCAAGAAGGCTACACTGCAAACAAGACAACCCCTGAAACATTCTCAAAGAAGCTTTCTGACAGCTATCCAGACAGTTTGATGCTCTTCAACCTGCTCAGAGAACCGGACTTGTACAGTGTAGGCACGACACAGCACTGTATTGCCCTTTATGCTGTGACAGATGCAGTCATATACATGTATTTTTGTTTGAAGACAAGTTAGAAGACAGATTCCCAATGGAATTACAGAAGGGTAAGAACACCCAGCCTTGGGAAAGGGATTACCTGCAGGTGAACCAAGGAAGCTTCACTGAGAGAATGGCTGAAACTACAAATGTATGTTTAAGGCACACTACAACGGACTGCTGAGATCCCAGAGCTGTATCTGGCAGACTGCACAGGCTGCTGAAGCACCATGTGAAGCTTCACACAGGCCAATTCACCACACTTCTGGAGTTAAACTAACCCCCCAGTGTGAGCTTCACACTGCTGCTGCCAGACACTCTTTTGCACCTGAAGCTTATACACAGTTTGCACAGCAGGTCTTTGAACAGAGGCCACACTTACCAAGAATGTACAAGTGATTACACAGCAGGTCTGGAATCATCTCTCTTAACATTTTTCTGTACTTTGGTCCTCCAAGGGCACCCAAAGCACAGTGAAACCCAGAAGAGGCTCTACAGAACATAAGATTTGGTAGGCACAAGTGACAACTCCACTTACACGCTTGCTTGCCTTTACAACCTCCAACTTCTGTTATTCCAGAGTGAATTAAAAAAAAAAGTCCACAAAACAAAAACAACAACAAAAATCGAACCCACAGTAAGAAATCTCTTCTCCTGAAAAGGCAGCCTGTGGCAACAGTGCCTCTGGCAAAAAGGAGTTCTCTGTCCCTGCACGCTCACCTGGCTCGCTGTCTATCTGTGTCAGCACATCTTCAATGGAGTCCTCATCGTTCCGCAAGGTCTCGGGGTCAGGAGGAGTGTAGCCATGGCATCGACACCACTGCACCACGTGCTTTGTCTTCAGGGGTGTGATGCTGTGAAACCTGGGGTGCTTCTCTATGATTTCCTGCAGGATCTTTCTCACGGTCATTGCTCGTTGCCACTGTGACAAACCAAGGGGAAAACTTGTCATACTAGCCAAAACATTTATGGCTGGATTATGACCTAAAATATGACTTTCTCAAAAGGAAGGATGTCAAGGAAAGACCAAAAACAAATGCAAGAGACTGTCCTAATCTTTGCCAGTTCTGGGCAGGTCATTGAAACTCTTTCTCATCCAACCAAAACCAAGGAAGAGTGACATACGTTTACAGGGTCTCAGACATACTTGCCTTGATTTGAGCTGTCTCGTCTCCTAAATAACATCCTAAGATGCATAATGAAAGCAATACAAGACAGCAAACAATGCTTCCCAAAATTTTGGTTTAACGTTGTTCACTTATGTTTGCTACAGCAGATGGTCTTAGCAGTTTTACCACCTTCCTTGCAAGTTCACAGCAAAAGGATAAAACTACTACAAAACAGGAGGAAACATAACATAAGGCTCTGAACAACAAACTGGAGCTCTATCCAGACAAAAAACAGTAAGGAGTGCATCCATTTAAAATGCAATAGCCTGCTTCAGAAAACAAGGACAGCCACCAACACGGAAGGTTCTGTAATTCAGAAATCCCTCTCGTGTCACTAATGACTGCTTACAAAACAACAGAGAAGAGGATTACCTCGGCTGCCCTCCTCTTCCCAATATTCCAGCTGTAATACTGTTCCACTGAACCGGCACAATAAGAGCTTACATCTTCACCTAGAAAACACCAAACCAAAACCAGAATTAGGTTTAAGGAAGTTCAATAAAATGAGTTCTACTGTTGATGTTGTTTAGTGGCAAGAAGGAGTACGATTCTGCTTTCAGGACCAATGACCAGCTTACAAACGCTGTGCTGAGACCTGCACAGATGTGTGCAGCACACACAGTTCTCTGGATGTAGAAACAGCATAATTCTTGGTCAGGATATACAGACATCTGTAGCTATGGGCTGGTTAAGCTTCTTTTCCACTCCCCCCAGTCTGTAACGATATAGACCTGTAAGTCTGTCTTATTGGTCACGCTATTCCATTGGAAGATACACAGATATCTATTTGCCAACAATTTAGAATAAACAGGAAACATTTAAACATTTCCTGACAAAAAGAGAAGGACGGGGCTCAAATCCCCTGTAGTGAAAGCCACACTGCACTGCCTGCTTCTGCTTTGATGGCTGCGCTCATCTCGAGAGGGTATGCACTACCTGGGGTCCAGGAACACTGCTCAAAGTGCTTAGTTACCAGGAAAAAAGGTGCTTTTCAGTTATGTACGTGAGGAAGAGGTATACAATTATAAACCTTGAATATTTCTGTGTAAGCTATCGTCTTTTGTTAAAACAAAGAAAAACCATAAAATAAATTCCAGCGTTGAATTTTGAGCTGTTGCTGTATTTGAAAGTATTTCTGAAACCCTGGCATAAACAAACCCTGAAAATAAAAAGCAAACTTCTCATTCACTGCTTACTTTTCTCAGCAATTAGTGGAACCTTCTTCACTATGGCTGTTAAGAGCTGCTGGGTGTTCTCCAAGTATTCTATGCTGCAAGGGATAAAGAGAATCACAATGAAGATTACTGTTGGAAGTAAACATATGCAAAAAGTTCCAAAATCACTGCAAGTCCCTGGCCTCAAGGCATTCAGCATTACTAACGTGAGGATAAACTTATGTTTGAAGAAGGTATTTCAAGCAGCCCTTCCTCTTGTTTAAGCATCCACACCTGCATCTTCATTTGTCAAGCTGAAGAAACTTAAGACAGCCTTTTTTTGGGCAGGCTTGGAAGAAATTCCTGTGTCATCCCACAAGGTGCAGCACTGTTTTGAGGGATAAGCAGCAGCTATTAGTACAAGGTGTCCCAGGAGGAATATGGGATGGCGCATGGGATGCTGCTTTGTACCAAAGGACCACTCAGAAGTACTTCCAAGAGCACCACAAATACAGCCTTGGATTTCATCAGTGAAAAAAATACTCCAATTATACTTATCTAATTCCAATTCTGAATGAAGGCAGGTATCATATTAGGTAATTACAGAAATATATGACCTTATCAAGACTAGAGTGGCAAGAAAAGAGACAGTTCTACTTATTTCAGCTGCTCCCTTGCTAATCTGCATTTTACCAGGCACAGTTTGACCTCAGTAAGAGCACAGAACAGCAATGGGAATTGTATAAGCAGTGGATGACAAAAGAGGTTTTAGCAGCTTGAGATTTAGCAAACCCCAAAAGAATGACAAATCTTTAATTGTATTTTTTTTTCCCTTTCCAGGAGCCCTGAATACAAATCCATTAACAAAGAAAGTATTTCAACTCTGTCTGAAACAAATGCTGGCCAACAGGATTAGTATCGATAGAACGGCACATGTGACAGAAGATTTCATGTCTGTGTCAAACTTCTAACAGTGTTGCAAGAATTCCTAGGGACACCTCCATCTCCCCTGGAATTTCAAAGACCAGAAATCCATACAGACAAACAATTACTTGATAACGTAGTTCCCAAGTTCTGAATTCTCTTCTGTTTTCACTGCTGCTTGCCCTTCCTGTGTACCCACAGAAGTGCAGTTCTGTCCTGTAGAATCAGGCTCCATCTTAACTTCAAAGAAACAGAACACGTTTCAAAAGAAAAGCACCCATCAGCTTAATAAATGTGTTGAGCAAGACTCAATATTACTAGGTCTTACACTAAATAACATCACTTCATTTGTTGTTTGCACTCCACTTGTTACACATGAATATGTTACACAGATACCCATCAGCTGTGCTAACAAAACCACCACAGCATGACCAGCTCCCCCTCCAAATCTCAACATTTTCATATCTCATCCCTCTTAGAATACGTGCATGTGCACAATCAGTCGATGTTTTGCACATGACTGCCTGATTTGAACTGCTTACAGATGTATGCCAGTCTTCTGGTAAGCAAATAGCTGGACAGAAATCTACTAATGGTTTTAGCAAGAAGTGGCACTTCCAAGTGGCACCAGTGAACTTTCTCACATCTACAACAGAACTCAGGAGAAGCAGGAGAGAGATGCTCAGCTCAGAACAGCCAGGCAGTCTGATATTCATCTGCGATGAGACAGACACCCAACAGTTCTGCAATAACTGGACTTTTAGCTCTGGCAATGCATGATCCCAGGGCATTCTGCAGGTGTGTGGATGTGACTGCCCACTCATCCTGATGCATTTGCACAAGGCAGAAATAGCACTGCTGTTTACGTTCTCCAGTAAGTTTGACCACAGTCACTATCACAGTCACTGCTGTCCTCAGAATAAAGTCCATGTTTGCTCAGTGCATTTCTGCAACAATAGATTGAAAGAATGAATGTTTACTGCACCCACAGTAGCCTCACAGAACATCACCTTTCCTCCCTGTATTTGCCTACGCTTTGGCTTTTGTCAAGGAGGAAGTAACTGTTAATTTCCCAGCCCCCGGATGCCATTTTACACTTCATTTAAACCCTGCTAACAACAGAAATAGAAGAAACCACAGTCACAGGGTCTGCTTTCAGAGCCAGGCCACCTGCACAAAGCAGCAATGAATATTTCCACTGCTTATCTTACTGAGAAACTCTGTGTTACCTTTAGTGATGGATGCCACAGAGGGACTGGAGACAGCCGTACTTGCTGACGTGACAGCTGTCACAGCTGAAACTTTGCTGGTAGAAAGTGACTGTATCACTGGAGAGGAACAGGAAACAGTTAGGACAATAAAGGAAAAAAAAAAAACAAGCTCTGCCAAACAACCATACTCAGAATCAACAAAACATTTGCAATGTAAATTTTAGGGATGAGCCTCCTTGCTACGTTTTCTTCTATCTGTAACTTTGGACCGCTTTGGCCAACAGTGACCAAGAGCTACTCTGTGTCAAAGGGGGTTTTCAAACACCATCTGTCATCCTCCTCTGCCCTTTACCTTTGTTCATAGGCATGAGTATTGTCTGAACACCTCCAGAAGCTGTGTTTACACCGAGCTGTTTAAGCTGGCTGGGAACTGTCAGAACAGCCTGCTGTGGACTAGACTGATTTGAGTGGATTTTTAGCAACCCTGCAAGAAGAATGGAAGACAAAATGTTAAATAAAACACACCATTTTGTTTATCTCCAGTTATTTCTCTCCCTTTCTGCCTGAGCTAGGATGGCACTCAATTAATAAGCCACAGTTCAGTGAACTGTCTGTCTGACAAATTCCTCCTGACAGGGATGATTGCTGAAGTGCTGGGTTGCCCTATATGCTGCACGGCACCGATACTTGTGAAGTCAGTTTCCTCATCACTGAAGCAATCTTAAACAAATGCTGACGTATCACAAACTTTTTGAACGAAGCAGGCTCAGCACAGAGCTGAACACTCTTACCAGAGCAAGGCAAAATTACTTAGAGCGTGACTTGCAGCTCTCCTCTCCTTTCCCTGTGCTCAAGCATTTGGTGAGCCAGCAACCGACAGCTCCGCAGTACTCAGCCCCTCGCTGTGCTTTGCCAGTGCCACACACACCTCTGCAGTTCAGCTGCAGTTAGTTGAGCACAACCAACCATACTTCCACAAAAGGATGAACCTAAGCCTGCGCCTGAGATGAGAGAGCCTGATGAAGAACACACCTGAACTGAGTGTCCTTTGTCTTTCTATTACAGGCACTGAATACATCTGTATGGATGGCTGATGAAGCTATGAAGCGTATAAAGGGGAGGAGAGAAAAAAAGCACTGATTTTAGCCAGGACTACAACAACAGGCAGGGCATTCTGGTACCACCAGCACTACCAGCAGCAGCATCCCATCACCTTGGTGGAAACCAGCACGGCTCCAGACTGTGTCACAGGGCAACGAGTGAAGAGCACTCAGCTCCTGCTCACTAGCTCTCTCCTCCACACTAACACTGTATATGGGCCTAAATCCATCATTTCCACTAGTAAACTAGCTATTTTCCATATAATTTTATTTAATGTTCTGAATAATTAAACTTCTATTCAGATTATGGGCATTTAACAGGCTGTTATTTTAGAAAATTATGAACACATTTCTCAGCTTCACAGTGGTAATTTTATACTCACAAATTGTTCCAAGGAAGTTTCTATTCCCCTTCTAATATCTCACTATTGTTTAAGAAGTGTAACTGCATTCCAGTTAGCAGACATGCAAGGGATGGTGAAGATGTCCCTTGGTTTTGAAAGATACATAGTTGAGACTTTGAACACTGGGCTAACCTAGCACTGCCAATTAAGTTTTAAACACTATAGTCCATCTTAAGACTCACTTAAATACAAGCCTATGCTTTAGAATGAAATATACAATGCTATGCATTTTGGCAAAACCTTTTCTTCTGCCTCTGACAGATGGGAATCTAGACGACATTCTTGGACCTATACAGCAGCCTTCACCTGAAAGCTATTTAGAATGGCCCATTTCCAACAAAAAAGCCTTTCTACTTTGTTTGGAAAAAGGAAAACGTTCAACTGCTTGTTGCAGAATTGCAGCTTCTGTTATTTAATTCCAAGCTCTGGAAAACACGGAGTGATGAAGAAAGGATGAGTTTGGAAGTTTGTGTACAAAGGAAACGAGAAGGGCTGCTCTAAAGGCACTGTCACATAGTAAGTGACATGAAGGGCCTCTCCCTTTTTTTGAATCTGTACTCTTCCCCCTCAGTAAGAAGCAACTTCAAAAGGAACATAACACTACAGGAGATAAATCAGAAGGTAAAATAAAATTCTCTGATTTTAACTCATGATGATCAAATTAAATCTGCTCAAATTAAATTTGCTCTCCATAATGCAGACGATACTGCAAGACAATAGAACTAAAGGAAAACAACCACCTACGTAGAGGCAGTCCATCTCTATTGCCTCATCTTCGTTAATTTAAAACATTCCAGCTCAAATCTACCTCATTGGAGTCAATAGGTTTTGACTTTTAAACATTCACTTCACCTTTTAATCAAAACCTGTCTCCTTTCCAAGCCAAACAGAGCAGATGCAAAGCCTTGGAGCCAAGTTATGCTTAAGCAGCTCCTCCAGCTTCAGCAGAGGTTCACTTTCAAGACCTGAATTGAGAATGTGTCATCTCTGATACCCTGATAGTTTCAACACCATGATACACACGATATTCTTGAACAAATGGGAGGTACCATCTACAGAGGATTCGGATGGAAAGCTAAAATTCGTCTTCAATACTAACAGGCATCTTGCACTGCTATTTGCATCAGATGCAGTCAGTGCACTGTATTAGGATGCCAACTCTTTGGCTAAGCCAAAAGTTACCCTACTAAGATACAGTTTAGAAAGTATGACTCTAGTTTCACCCATTCACAAATGCAGATGACTCTACATTCCTCTTTTTACACTGAAGACACCCGAGAACTCGCACTCAGTTCTAACTTAAAAAAGGCAAGGTACAAACAGAGTTTAATACCTGATACTGCAGCTTTTCCAGTCACAGGTGTTGGTGTAGTCACCAGAGAAGCAACACTTACAACAGTAGAAGTAGCAGTCTTGCTCGCTACGGATGAAGCAGACTGGGTCTGGTTTATACAGACTTGGTGTTGCTGTCCGGACGTCTTTGCTGTAGGAGCTCCAGAAGACGATGAACTGGAACCTGCATTATCTATTTGCTGCATAAGAAACAAAGCAGTAATATTTCTTCTCATCTCATAGATGATTCAACAATAAGCAAAAAAGAAGGAACACCTAGAAATAGCAAAGGCAAAAGCCTTCCTCACTAAGAAACAAATTCAAAAGCACCTATCCAAAAGTCCATATAGAATGATGATGGTATGTGTAGAATAGGAACGAATAACATGATGATAACATGATGTTGTGCACTCAGGAACTGTTCCTACAATTGCTTTGATGGCACCTAGAACCAGCTCCCTTAACAGCAAGCAGGTAAGCCTCCAGATGAGAAATCTGGCTCAGGAACATTTCCCCGCTGCTCAGAAGTCCAGGAGGACCAGGAGAGAAATGGAGCTAAACTGTTAATGCAGGTGTCTCCACTGACTCACACACGAAATCATGTTTTGTTACATTAGACACTACCTAAATCCTCCATATACTTCCTTTCACTGAAAGACAAAATTAATCTGAATGAGTACGGCTGATATACAGAGTGTTATTATTTTGGTTAGACAGATGTGAGGCCTTTCCACATCTGCTCACCAGAGCTGGAAAGGCTCTTGCACACTCCGAATTCAGTCCTCAAGCAGATCCTGGTGTGCTGGCTGCTCTGTGACCCATGCAGGGACAGGTGGGCTGATCAGAGGTAGTAACTTATTCCTACCAGGCAGGGGAGGGGAGCTTGAAATAAAGAGGGTGGATGGAACTTTCAATCTTTGCAGCTTCTACTGACAGTTGTAAGAACAGCGAGTAGCATTTAAAGCAAATTGCAGCCTTTAAAGTGATATACACTGATATAACCAATACAACCCTGATAAATGCCAAGGTTCAGCTCTCCAAGGCAGTACGGTCTCAACCTGCAGCTTGGTTAATCTTTGCTCCCCCCCATAGGAGAAGCAGGAAGCTTCTGGGAAACCCTTCCCGTGAACTACACATTCCTCTATGCTGCCTCCTCCCCACCTCATGTACTCCACCTCCCCTCCAGGTGGGCAACCTGCACCAATTGGTTGTATGTCCACTCACTCTAGGAACACAAATGTTTTACTTTCAACCTCACTACATGGCAGAGCATCTCCTTCCTGGACTGCACTGTTACAACTTCCCAGGGCAGAGGGGAGCAACATCCCCTGAATGCAGTCAGAACCAAAAGGACAGTGAACCTTGACCACTGTGAAGTGTGTTCATGACAGACCGGGCTCTAAGCACCGTGGGAAGTCCGATCTCAAGAGTAGTGGCCTACAGCCTAATTACTGCTGGCTTTCACTGCCCCACTGGAGGCAGATGGTGCATTTTGCATTCTTCTGCAAATTTTTGTGCTAGTGACAAATTTAGAGATTAAAGGGCCAAAAATCTGTATTGCAAAAGGTGTTTCAGATAAAGCGTTTCCTGCCTACCAGAATTTTAACAGCATTAAAAGCAGTGCAAACTTTAAGCTATCCTTCTTCCTTCACAGGTATTTTAGGCAGAGCAGCAAGCAGTTGAACAGCAACAGAGTTTCTGCATACTACACTGGAACACAATTATAAGGCAGATCAACCAACAGTGCTGGAAAGAAGAATACCCATAATCTAAAAGAGGTGTAGATGCTGTCTTACAGCACATTGGTAATACTGTTTCTCACCTGAGCCACCCCATTTGTGGGAAGGGCCACAGCAGGAGCAGCAGCTGTGGTGATAACACCACCCGACACTCTCAGCACCGTGGTGCCAGGTTTGGAGAGCTGGGACGAGGCAGACACTGATTTCAGAGACCCGTCCGATATCTTCATCAGTGATGTCTGTCCACTGGCTGTAGCCTTGGAAAAGAAGTTCAGCACAAGGTAAAAAGCTGCAATACTGTTCTTGTTGGGTTTTGTTTTTCAAACAAATGGCTTTTATATTACTGGAAAATATTTCTTCTATATACTTTTCTGTGACAAGAATAACTGCAGCAAAGTTACTAATTCAGATTCAACTTTACCAAACTGTTGACTTTAAAAAAAACAACAAAATGTGACCACTGCTTTTGAATGTTGGATGGTCAACCCCGGGCATTCCTGGTGAGATTGAGTACTTTTTTAAAATAAGGGCCTTTGAGGAATCTGAAGATGATCAAGATAAAAAAAATATCTAGGAGATGAAGCAGAGGACCCGTTCCTAGGTTCAAATATTGAAGCAGATTTTTGCATCTGCCCATATTCACTCCTTTAATACCGTATCATTACAAAATCCTAGAGCATGTTTACAAGCTAGCAACCTAACCTCAGACACGACCCACTTTGAGAACACCAATAAAGCTGGTAAAGCATGGTCTAATATCTTCACTTACAAGTACGCCTTCATATGCTTTTGTACCACAGCCATTGTCATAATTGTACAGAGAAAAACCAAAAGGCTACAAAAGGTAAAGCTCTCATATTGTGCAATTGTGATATCTACCCTTTAGCTAACAAAATGCTGTCTGGCAAGAAAAACACGTCATTTGCAAGTTACCTGTGTAAATAAAGCAGTTTTCTGTCCAGTTATTACTTTTAATGCTTGTCCTTGTGTTGAAGATGCTCCAACTCCTACACTGCCCTGAACAACTGATGCTGGAGTGAGCTGCTTCCCAGAACTCTGAGGAGAAGGCTGACCAACCAGAAATGTGCCCTGCTCCAAAAATAAGTCACAAGTCAGCACTTGGAAACCACAGTTAAGAGTCAATACAGGACAAGTTAGGAGTGTCAATACAGGCAGTGTCGATACAGCTACAAACAAGCCTGTAGCTGTAACAGAACAGCAACATCTGCAAGTGCTCTGTGATGCAAAACTACTACTTGAAGCAGAAGCTTATTGACATTCTTTCTCTACACAAATACTCGGAATTAAATAAGAAAAAGTTTGGCATCCTGGTATCTTTGCTAACCCCAAGAGGTCTGCAAGAGAGTCTCCGCTTCCAAAGACAGGAAGCACTCCACTGCCACAAAGCGTTTTTTTCTGTTGCACTGTTAATTGCAATGGATGATTCTGCAACCAGACCTGGGCATAGCCTTCCCAGTGCAGAAGGCTTCCTGATGCAAAGGGTAAGGGTGAAAAAGCCATCCTCAGAGGCAGCTATACAGCACCATAATTTAACACACTTCACGCTCTTCAGGTTTATTCTTCGTGACAAATGCTACTTAACTTGCAAGATCAGAAAGACTACTGCTGGGTTAGGGAAAAGACAGAAATCAAAACAGTGTTATCTTCTCACATCAAAATGTATTTACTTCTGCCATAGGCACTATAGATTCAGAGCTCAGCATGCAGAAATCACAGCTAGAACTGGAGGCACGCACTCCTAACAATCTGACGCCTTGCCTCCCTTCCTGTTTCACATTATTATTTAGTTGCTCTTCTTCAGAGCTTTCATTCATCCACTGTCATGCACAGATCCCTTCACATGATCTTCTCTTTTGTCACTTCTCTTCCTTTCTCACCCTTGCTGTTTCTCTCAAACAACTCCTTTATTCTCTTGTCTGCACAGCTTTCCTACAACTCCCACACAACCTACCGTTTAAGATAGCTCTTCTATACTATCTTTGTCAAGTCACCTCTCTTATTTTGGAGACTCTTGCTCCCCTGCCACCACAGGCTCTTTATTCCTCTCTCAACACCACGCACTGCTTGCCATGAAAAAGCATTCCATGCTACTTTCTCAGTCTGCGAGGAGCCGAGCCATGAAGGGTGCCACTCCGTAAGGGGAGGTGAGGGGCAGAGATGCACAAGAAGCAATAGCAAGTGCCCAACAGAGGAGAAAACAGCACAGCTTGCTAGAGAGCAGCCTGAAACGTTCATCTGCTCCAGCTGGTGTGCTTGTGTCACTGACCTGGGGTGTCTGCTTCAGGATGTAGGATGTATAGGTGAGGTGCTGTGACAAGTTACTGCTTGTACTTTGGGTTCCTCCTCCTCCACTATTCGTAGAACCACCAGATTGGAGACCTGCAACCAGAACAGAAGGCTTGGCTCTTCTGCAACCAGACAATGTCAGTTGCTGAAGAATTCCTGTACATACAAGTACCTGACAACAGCCTGTAAGGTGCTTGCTGTGGCATGTTATGTAGCTGAGTACATACAGGCATAAATGCCATAATTGCTCAGCACAACACAGTTCAGATGTGCTGCTGTGCTCTCTGAAAGCTCAGCAAATGCAATGAACAAAGGGAGATGTAGGGAGAATGAGGACTACTGGACATACAGAGCTCGTTTAGGGCTGCTGTGAAGTATCTACCAAAGAAAATGCTGTACAACAGATACACAGTGTTTTTGTCAGCCTTTTGCAGGTATTGAATCTACAGCAAAAGCCCTGAAAACACAATAAATCCCATCAGCTTCCTAATTTTACTTTTGCTTGCTGTTCCAATGCAGTTCTGTTAATACAGTGAATTGGATCATGGACTCTAACTGGTGGTGAATTACATCAACATTTTGATACTGCTCTGCCTCCAGAAGGAAGAGAATGGACACAGACACGCTGTAATCTTCCATTAGGAAACAAAGGTTGAAAAATACTGATGGCTCTGTCATAAATCACAACTATTAGCTCTTCCTCAAGGCTCGAGAGAGCATTTACTTGTCAAGATTGGACTGCCATCTAAATCTTAAGCAGAGGCTCCCATCACAAGTTCTACAGTCCAGAATACCATCATCAATATCCAGAATACCATCATCAAGTATCCATGCTTTCAGTGACACTCTGCTGCTATGCTGATGGTGTTTACCTTCTTACATAATAAGCTGATTATCTCTCCCCCACTGCCAGTATCAGAACTTGCAAGCAAACACTCTGCACCCAGTCTGTCTATCCCAGCCTCAAAAAGGAGCATTCTAGAGAAGGCTCATAAAACATTTCCTATAGCAACAGCACACTATAAAAAAAAGTATCAGCCCTCAGGACACTTTTAGTAATGCTGTTCCCCAGGTATTTCACAATGCCTGCAAGCAGGAAACTTATGAAAGCAAGTTTGATTCAAAACTCTATTAACAACAAATTATTTCTGCTGGTGTCAACAGCTTGAAATCAAACCTTTCATCAATACTGAAATCTATTTCTTTCTCTTATTCCAGATGTAGTTATCTTGTCCTTCTCAGAGTTAGTTATGGTTCTAGTTTCCCAGGGTCTCATTCCATTACTTACTAATGGCTTTCAAAACTGCATTCAAATCAACCATCGGTTCTACATTATAAAAATCAGGTGTCTCTTCCTATATATCAAAATAGAGTAAAGGCAATCCTTCACTGTGAGCTCTCAGAAAAACTGCACTACTTTCAGCACAGAAAGAGAGATATTGGGAACTCTACATGTAAGGCAGTACTATCTAAAACAGAAGGCACTTTTGACAGCCCATGCTTAAAAAGCTCCACATACTGTGTTGCTGTGAACAAAGAAACTTCCTTCTGTTATTGACTTTCACAGTACCAGGATGTGTTACAGCAAGAACAGCAAGCATTAATTATGCAGTGATTACATTATTTAACTCATTAGATTTCCCTGTAAGACTAACTAGCATTATTCGTGGCTCGCAGTATGGCTCCCTGGGGTATGAGAAGCAGTTTTCCTTTGCCAGAAGGGTTCTTGCTGTTGGTGGTGAGGTATAGTTTGGTGCCCGGTGGTAAGTTTGCCAAGTTTGCCAGGTTGGTGGCTGGTAACTGCAGCGTAGCCATCACTAGAAAGAAGGAATAAAACAAAATTACTCCTTGAGGAGGCCAGCATGCATTGAAACTTGCACAGAATGAAAGGACTGTAAGTCACACATATCTAGCCTTCAATAATCCATGTTTAGCTGTCGTAGCAGCAGATAAAATCCATCAGTGATGCACAGACACTTTGAACAGGTCTGGGAAAAAAAAAGAATGAAACCTCCATGTGGTCAGGCCAAAGAAATACAGTGGTGGAATCTGCAGGCTTAAGTTTACAGGCCACACAGTTCATTTCGAACAGTTCAGAGTCTGAGCTAACATGCTCAGCCAAAGCCAGGTGCATGCAGAAGCAGGCTGTATGCTTCAGCCCAAATTCCCTTAACTGTAGGCACTGAGCAAGATGGGAGATGCAGTAATAACAGTTGGGCTTTTGTTGGCTGGATTCATGTGGGGCCCCCTGAGCATCTAAGGACCACAGTGCTGGGCAGGACAGAAGTACGAGATCTGGCTCTGTGAAAGTTCATCAGGTCCATAGTCCATTCCCCAGCACATCCTGCTGATCTCCACATCCCAGGGCACCCCAAACATCCACTGCCCACGTAACTGCAGGTCTCACAGAAACAAGCACGCTGCTCCTTGAAGAGTGCATACTGTAATGTACTTGTGCATTCTTCCCTCTTGCAGACAACGAGTTAATGTTTACTACACTATCAATTCTATTGATATTCACTTTCTATTCATCCTCAAAGAAATCACTACAGAAGCACAGTGAGCCATTAACAAGGTGTAAAATTACTCTACCTGATCCTTGTGATGTACTTTTCTGAGCACCCGTGGAAGTAACTTGCGCCTTCGTTATAGTCTGCACAGGCTGAGCTACAATTGTTCCTCCACCTCCACTCACGATGGCTTTGGCTACACCTTGAGTCACAACCTGTTTTGGACCAACAGCCTTTGCCACTGAAGAACCAGACTTTGCCACAAGTATCTGGCCACCGCTGATAGCCACTGCCTGCTTCACTGTTGACTGTAAAGCAGAACCAACTGGGACGCCAACAACCTGCAACAAAGAAGTACTGGATGATATGCCACTCAACCACTCAAGTTCTAGCTGGTACGCCGCCTTCATCTCTAGGTATTTCAGGGTGATTTCTATACGTCTACTTGTGGATAAGGTTCTTTATTCTGAAACAAAACTGGATGACTGGCAAGAGGCCAACCCCAGGTAAAGAGCAATAAGCTATAAAACGCAGCCAGGACTTCAGAGTACCCGCAAAAGATTAAATACATTCAAATCACAGGGCAACTTCATTTTTCTCGATATATAAGCAATGGATTAATTCCAAGTGAGGATAAAGCTTGTCTTGGTGGAAATCCAGAGATTTAATTTCAACTCATTCATGGGAACAGATTCCCTGGGAAAACCGTGGCCTCAAATAAGAATCTGCAGAGTGCTTTAATTTTGTGTTGCCATATCCGCAGGCAAACGTAGAGTTTGCATACCTGCTCAAACAGACAAATAAGGCAGGAAAAAGGGCAATGCAAGTAGGTATTTATTTAAGAAAAATTCAGCCCTTCATACGTAGTCCATTGTGGTCGGCACATGATTTCACAATCTCCACAATGGAAACAGGCAAGAAAGGAGAGAAATTCTGACATGACTGTCATCTTGCCACTGCACATTTACTGTGTCTCCCAGGAAGCTGCATCAGCCTTGTCAAATAAGTTCTGTAACCACTTGTGTAGCACCACTTCCACCTTATGCTAGCTCTGGAGCAGTCTTCACCCCTACTCCTTGTTTGTCCTGCTCTTTTTTTGCTGCAGGCCTGCTGTCCAAGAAAAGAATTTACTTCCTTTTACAGAGAGACCTGGATGAGCTTCAGCAAAAACTGATAACGGCAGCCAACTTTTTGGGTTGTCAGGATCCAGCACAAAACAAGCCTCCTCCTCACTGCTGCAAATGGCTAGAGAGGAGTGCGAAATGTTTTCTGTAAGCAATGAAATGCAAGTGTATTGTATGTATGCTGCTCCCTTCACAAGGGCAAGAGGTAAGCACACCATGAGCTACCTCTGCACACAGGGAAACTAGCTACCCAGGGTACTGCTGCCTGTGCCTGAGGCACAACCAACCCCACGGCCACAGGAGAAACACGAGGTGTTACATGGCAAGACAGAAGGCTGACAACCAAAGACACCCAAGTACCTCATACCTTGGACTGCGCTGTCCCCTCGCTCGTGCTCACAGCTGGCTTCTGCGGTGACAAGGCCAACATGTGGCTTCCTTTTACTGTGACATACTGCTGCACAGAGGTCTGCGTGGTTGGCCCTGCTGCTGACACCTGGGGTTGCTGGGGCAGCTCTCCTGGCTCCTGTTTTATTATCACCTTTTAAATAACATAATAAAGTTGACACAAAACAAAAAGCAAACAACTAAGTCAGAGGGAATCATTTCTGGAACAGTCTGCCAGCAAGAACAGGCACACAACAGTCGGTAACTCGGTGTGTGAGAGCCACATCCACCAGGTGAACTCTAACTCACCTCCCAAACCTATTGTGAGGGCTACTCCCAACATGCAAGCCTGTGAGGGGGTCTGTACTTAAGCCAGCATTCCCATTTTGAAAGATGCTTACAGAAATTAAAGAATCACAGACATTACCAGTAGTATTAGAACTACTAGTCCTACTAATGGTATCCTGCATCTCAGAAAGGAGACAGAACACTGTAACGTTTCAAATACCTAAAAACCTCCCTGCCCAAAACGTCCTTCTTTTCCTACCTTGCAAAATTATAATTGATATTATAGCTGTAGATATTGTAACCAAATATAGATACTGAAACTGGTTATAGATTATATTATTCTCTTGTGTACATTTCAACACGGTTATGATTTTATCTGGGACAAGCCATAAATCTAATCACCAAGATCAGCAACTTAAGAAAGAGTGTTGGTTTGGCAGGAGCTTTTTTCCCCCCACCAGATTGCTGTGGGTTCTGTTACTGGTAGGAAGCACTCTTCCACCTTTCAGTTCGATCACTCAGTATTACTGCAAACCTTAAACTCAGGTTGGTAACTTCTAAGGAAACGTACTCACAAATGGCAACATCTGACACTCAGAAATCACCACAGCATTTTGTAAGAAACTATTACAAAATGTAAGAGTAGATAGATCTATTACTGTTTACTTAAATCTCACCAGATAAAGACTTTAAATACATCAGCTTCAATGCAATAGTGACTCAAAGGAGAACAAGAAAGGATGAAAGAGATGATGAAAGGAAAGATCACAGGAACAGCAGAGCCAAAGGAAGAGAAATTAAGATTCATCTTTTGAGAGGGGCTAGAGAGCTCCTGGCAGTGACAGACACTGGTTCCAGTAAGCTCTGCATGCACTGGAAGTTACACAGTTTGTGGCACCAGTCAGCATGAAATGGTAATACTAGGCTCCCTGTCCAGGCACAAACACCAAGAGGAATACCTTTGTAAAAGCTCCAAGTCCTCCAGTGACTGATTTGGGGCTTTGCACCTTGGAATGACTCCCAATGGGACAAAGAGGAGGCATGGTGGCAAACAGGGAATCCTCCTGCTGCAAATAGGAAGACGTGGCACAAAGATTGATGAAACGTCCAACAAAAGCAATAGAACAAGAGATTATTAATAGTGGGTGGCATGGACAATCTGGGCAATTCCAAATTACCTATACAAACAGACCATTTCCAAAAATCAATCAACACTTAAGTAACAGGAATGTAACACACTTAATACAACATATAGAGCAAATTTTCTTTGTCAATTTACACCTCCAACAGTAACAACTGTTTCTTACCACATCATACACAAATGAAAGAAACAGACAGGTCCCCCACCAGTTTCTTATACAAAGCATTTCTGAGCTGTAACACTGAGGCAGGCTAATAGCTGGCATATGCTAGCCTTGAGAAGTCAAGTCTGAGTGGGCATCTAATCAATGGACACCTGATGGGAGGGTGAAAACATGACTGAGTCAGACAACGTTCAGTAGTATGCAATGAATGGACAAGAATTAATGGACACAAACTAAAATACAACACATTCTGTTTAAACATAAGCTTTTTTTTTTTTTTAATTCTGGAATAGGTTGCCTAGAGAGGCTGTGGACTCTTCAACATTGGAGATAGTCAACACCCGAATGGACACGTTTCTAAGCACCATGGGCAAGAGAGTTGGGCAGACGATCTCCAGAGGACCTTGCCAAACTCAGCTATTCTACAGCTCTGCATGCAACCTCAGAGATAAGTATCCAAGAGGAAACAAGTCATGGAGGGGGGGGGAAAAAAATTCAATTTAAATCTGCAAGCAAAATTATCTCAGATCATGACAGCACAATCCTTCCAGTCATGAACTGGCACTAACAGTGAGGGTATCTAATGAAATAAACCACATTTTCACACCTGCAAAATGGTGCATTTTTCATTCTTGAATCCGTGGCTGCACCGAGTCAAATGCACTTGAGGAATTATGGCATGGTTATATTTTGTTTAATTAAAATAACTGTACTATTTTATGATCAGTGTGATCTATGGCTGTGGTTTCATGATCACTTAGTCCACATCCTTGGGTTGGAACACAACCAAAAAGCCCTCAAGATGCTAGATCAATACTCCTGCCTTCCTTGTGCCAACGCATACAGATGAAACCAGATGAGCTTTCAACCAGATCAGTTGTGTAGCTAAGTGGTGAGCAAGAGCAAACCACTGTCAGCAAACAGGAGGTGTGAAGACAAGGTTAGAGGCATGGCTAGCCCTTTCAAGAGCAGCACGCATATTGATCATTTTAAAGTGACTGAAGAAATGTGGGCATAAGTCATTAAAAAACTACAGAGGAAACTAGCATGCAGTGAAGAGATAAAAAGCATTAAGTGAAACACCATCTGTAACATCACACTGAACTATCAGACATCCCCCCCCCTTAAAGAAACCACAAAATTACAACTTTCCACTAACCAGAAGACATATGGACATAAATACATCTGTTTACAGACTTAAGATTTCTTTTTTTTTTTTTTAATACCTTCAGATTTTAACTGAATCCAACAGAATTCAACTGTTACAATGATACGTGTCCATTCTGACTCATTTAAAACCTTACAAAGAAGAACAGCCCCAAACCAGTACAAAACAAGTGCTTTTTAACAGCTAAGTAAAACCCAGCTGACAGACAGGCTCTTGGAAGCTGAACAGCCAGCCAGCACCTGACATTTAAAGTGCTCCAAACTAATCACTTCAGAGAGCAATCTTCAACACATTTTTCTTAACAGATGTGGGAAGCACTTCAGTTCCAAATGTGAAACAATTTGCTTTCTACAAGATGACTGGAAAACCTTCCCCTCCACAGCCAACATTAAGGTTCCTGAGTCATGAAGACAGGGAATAGCTCCCATGAGCAGCAGCTGCTTTCAGACAAGGCCTCACTGGTGCTGCTTGCCTGTCAGAAATACCTCTCCCACGTCCTGCGTAGGGAAGGATTTTATCTGAGATAGATCAGCTCCTTACCATTTGAGCTTTGCAGATCAGAACGTGAACCCTATTCATCACTGGTTACAGGCTCAGTTACTCTGCTATTTGCATGACTATCTTCCTAAATGTAGGTTGTTGTAAAGTTAGCAAATTACCTATTTTCAGACTGCCAGGAACAGCTGCTGCATAAAATAATAAACCAAGTAGAGGCACCTCTGGTTTAATCATATATTGTCATTAACAGAGCAAAACAGATCCTAGACTGCTAAAAAAAGAGCTCTTATGACAGATGACACATTCTGAAAGCTGTGCCCTTAATGGGAAGTATGCCCCAATAAGAACATTACCTTGACAGCTGAGGTCACGAAGCTGCTCCCATGGCTCTTCGGAATAGGAGACCCGGCCCCATGAGAGGCCTGACAAACACTGCTCAGCTTGCTGGTGGGGCTCCCTGTGTGTTGGGAAACAAGGCAGACTTCAGGGCAGGGCAGGGAGCAGTGCCACTCAATGTGACACCTTTCTAACCAGAAAGGAGGCATTTTATCTCAACTCCCTATTGTCCACGAGGTGCACATAACGAGGGACACCAGTGGGTATTGACATGGGCACAAACAAACTGATTTCATTACCAATACACTAGGTCCTTGTCTCCATCACCTATACGGAATGAAAAAGGAGACTATTTTCCAATATTGGAAGAGTTTCCCATTTCTACTTTCCTCCAGTTGGACCCCAAACCCCGCATGCTTCTGCAGCTCCAAGGGGCCAGCCACTGCACAGCTTCCACAAGGAGGATCCACAGCCCAGACAGCTTTCTCTCCACTCAGAGCTGTCTGTTGCAAATTGGAAGATAGCTCCTGGATGACTGGGTGCATTGCCTACAGCTGTACTACAAGAAACAAGAACAGTAAACAAGCTCCCAAGTTAGAATTTGCTGCCACAGATGTAGCTCCCTCCACCACCCAGAAACCCTCTGAACCTGCTCTAGCCTTAGACATGGCACTGAGAAGGGTCTGGAGGAAGATGGCATGGAAGGAAAAAGGAAGGTCAGAAAAGAAGGGACACACTGGGTGAGGAGTAATGCGAGGAAGGGAGGGAAGACAAAGAACTGGAAATGAGAGATGAAAACAGGTTCCTGGATCTGCTCCTGGAAAGGTGTTCCACAGTAACCACCTGCTGCCTTATGCGAATGAGGGTCTGTGTAAAGGCCAGTGACAAACTTGCCCTGTATTACCAGCACTGTATACAACCCACAGCTGCTGCCCTGCAGCAATTTGGTTACTCCTACTAGCCTGTTTTTGTAGCTTCTTTTGTTTAAGAGATGCTAAAACCACAGTCTGTACACATGAAAACATAGTCACAGTCTCACACGGTTGCATTACAACCTGCACCTACATTTAAAAGTAAACTGTGCAGCCATTTCTCAAAACAACGGGATACGTAAAGGCTGGCTTCCACAAAACATGAGGTTTCAGGTGTTACTCCCTTAAATATGATCAGAAGTTTTATGGAAAATAACTATTTTGTCTGTAGTATCACTTTGTACTCAATCCTACCTAGCTGCTGCTGCTGCCAGAAAGCCAGTTCCACACTCCCCTTGTTCCACACAGGGCCTGTGTCCAACAGCAGAAAATAAGGGGAAGGGTGGACATTGATTTTCTGCTCTGCCACCCATCTGATTTGGTTTGTGTAAGATAGAGTGAAGTGGCAGGAACACAAGGGAAGGGAGAGGCAGCAGGCAGTTTTTCAGGCTAGTCTGTACTTAGATCACACTGATGTAGTGGAAAACTGCACCCTCAGTGGCATTCAGACTTGAATATTCATACCCTCGGGTGCCTCTACAGATCCTATCCTCCATGTAAAATTCCCTACTAGGAGAACACGACGGTCACCAAGCCATGACAAACCATGTATGCAGAACAGAGTCAGGCTGGAGGTAAGGAAGAAACAGGAAAAAGCAGCAAAAGAAAAACAGAAACCCCACTGGTGAAAGCAACACTGCCAGGAAAGCCCCCTAACATACTGAAAACAGTCAGCTACTACCCTGCTTTCCCTACTAATTCCTTCTGTGAGCAAACTGGACACAACGTGACAGCTGTGTTATCAACAGTGCCAAGGGATTTTTTGGCACTTTCTCTGGGCATGGCTGGAAAGAACAGTGGTGTTACATGGACACCGCAGTTCAACACCTGGTTTTAAGAACTATCCTGAGATGCTGCTAAGTACAGCTATACAAACAAGCATGCTTTGAAACACAGCAGTTCCCAACCACTGGTCACAACATCCGCTCTGGTAACACAGGCCGACCGGCACATCTCCTGCATTGGACTCAGAACCACATCTGTAAGCTGCTGCAATACCCCCCGTGCTCTTTGCCCATACCCAAGACACAGTCCTTACCCAGCCACCTGTGCACTGTGTTTATATCTCTACTCACCACACAGTCTGTATGACTTTCCCTCCTTTTCTTTTTGGTTGTGAAGAACTTCTACACTACGTGCTGTTTCCCAGATAAAATTACACTCAACTCTGACATACCCTCAGCCATGTTACAGGACACTTCAGCAAAGCAGCACTCTCTTTGCTGAGTACTGTTCCAACTTTCTAGACGGAAATACCATTATTACACTAGCCACCCAAAAGGGAGAGTAAACTAGAATGTGTAAGACTAAGCCACCCTGCCTTCTGGGGTCACACTACACACCTGTGCTTGTGGCTGCTGCTCCAACCATCTGTCCAGGCTTGTCCACAATAACATATGGATTATTAATGACTGAGCTAGCAGAGCCTTGCTTCATGTGCACCGGAGTGGAGGTTGGGGTACGAGGTAGCGGAGATGGACTAGGGGTCGATATTGGAGAACCTTCAGGAAAAAAGTCCAATGCTTCTATCTCAATCAATGTTGTAAGAACACAAAAATACAGCAGTAGCAGTGTGTTAAACAATTAGAGAAGGAATGTCTTTGAGGATGCATTTCCAAGACTAAGCCAGATCACAGAGCTTGGAGGAGAGAGAGAGAGAATAAAATGAAAGTATAAAGGAGCGTAAAGCACAAGAGCTTGTACCTTCCCTGGGCATTCTTTACCTATCAAGCCAAACAGGGTTCAAAGGGATCTTGGAAAGCCACCTAGTCCATCCTTGAATTCTGAGGTGGGCTAACATCATTCTTGCTGTTAAGTCCAGTCCACCCAAGAAAATAAAGGAAGAGAGCTGAGCTCTGTGATATGCACTCTCTTTCCCTCGAGGAGCCCATAGTGCAGGCATCCAGACCAAGGACCAAGCAGTTCACGTAAAAAGGCTGTGTGAAACAGCAGCCATCAGGCAGGCCAAGCCAATCTTGTCTCTTCACTGATTTCATGACAGCAGATGCCCTTGAAGGCAAACGTGCAACCTCTGGGTAAGAGGGCCAAGAGAGAGAGAAAAACAGAAGAAAAAATGCACAAGGGGGTAAACAAGAAATGCAGAGAAGAGGACAGGCAAGAAAGTGATAAGATGGCAGCAAGTACACTAAACTTCAGCTGCTTGTTAATCTGCTTTCTTGGCAGTGACTGACTCTTAAAACGGAGCACAAATAATCCCTATGTCTTATAAGCTGCTGTTGGAACCTGGAAGGGTGATGCTTCTCAGCAGACAACAGTCTTGGAGAAATGCTAAGAGAAACATTTAAATAGCAAAAACCAACAGAGAATAATCCAAGGATATTAAGAAAGGTAGAATGCACTATACTGCTTGCTTTTTGGACAGACTTGGAAAAAGAAGAATTAGTAGAAGATTAGTAGCAGAGCTTATTAGAAGATTAGTAGTAGAGTTTATTGAGAAAGAAGAAAGCACAAGGCATAGGTTCAAATATAAATCACTACTAAAAAGATGTCACAGAAAAATATTGAAATTTAAAAACAAACAAAAAACCATCCTGATACTTGAGGAAAACTAGGTGGGAGCAGATCAGAAAACACAATGACAGCTGGTGCTTCATTTTCTGACATTCAGATTAGGGCGGATGAAGGGATGTAGCAGGTCATCTCTCACCTTCACATGTGACACAGTGAGCTGCACCTTAAAACTTTCTGATGCAAAGTATCTTCCAGTGGATGGCATCATGCCCAGGCAGGAAAGGCTCTATAAGCTAAGTGAATAAACAGCACCTTGGCCACCACTGGTTGAGAAGTTATCCAAAGAGCACCCTATTACTCACTGCAGCGAGCTGGAAATTTAATCCAGAGGGTGCACTTCTGGAAGAGGAAGACCAAAGTCTCTCTGTATGAGGAGATATCACAAGTACAAGATGACCATTTGAGTGAATAAGGTTGAAAATTCTTTGTCCAATAATCAGAACTAAGTTCTTTTTAATCCATGCCTGTTGTCTGGAAGAAGGAGGGAGAAGAATGACTTCTTCCCACATACAAACAGCACATAGGGAAGAAGCATCCTTGCCTAGGCCTTTCTGTGGGTAGCAGTCCAGTTAAAGACTATGATCTTCACACCTAAAATCATTCATTATCAGGGAGAGAAAAGCTCTCATCCCTTTTTTGATCTGATGTGAAGCATTTCACACTTACTAAATGTCTTTAGCTCCTCATTCTAGTTTCCTACTGCCTGATGTTTAAACACAGGCAGGCAGGGAAAGGACACAAAACAAGTCCAACTGGTTCAATCTCTGGTTTTCCAGAGCGAAGCACTCAGAGATGTAAACTAACATTCACCTGATACAATCTTGCAACTCATGGTGATAGGCTGGAAGGATTTTCCTGGCGACTCTGCAGGGCTTGGAATCTGACCTTGAGGCACTATTTTACAGCTAGCTGCAATGGGTTGAAAGGCTGAATTTCCATGAGAGCCAAAGGGAACTTTCTGTGTGGCTAATTTGGTGGGAGTCCGTTCTATCGAAGATGGCAGGGAATAAAACGTGGCATGTCTTTCAGTTTCAGCATTCCCAGGGAATCCTGATTAAAACAGGGAAAAGAAGAAAAATAACTCTTAGGTTGAGAGGTCTAATGCCTTACTGTGATTCTCTACACAAACAAAACTAAGATTCAACAGATACCCTCTCAAGGGAAGGAAAGAAGGAGACAGCATCTGGTGGGAGGTGCTGAAAAAGGAGAAAGGGTGATAAGGGATTTCCTCCTGAGCAAGTCTGGTGGATCTGTCTCTGCACCAAAGAATAAAATGCCCTCATGCACAGCCTGTTCAGCTTCGGTAGGTCATCAGTCAGAGCACGCGTTTTCTTGAGAAGTCCCCTCCACTGACCAACAGCTGCTGGTAGGTCCGTGTCCACAGCCAGGTTCCACACAGCTAAGGCAAAATTTCCTTCCCAGGAAATCTCTCGGTACACTTGCTGGAGTAAAGGCACAAGGAGATCAACTACTGCCTTTGACCTGGGTTAAAGAATCTGTCTTACCTGAGGTACAGGGAGATCAATAAACCTGATGAGAGAAGCTACTGCCAGTCAGCATAAGAAAGAGGCAAGTTTAACTCCTCCCTCCTCTACAGCTACTGCATATCTTCACGTTTTGATAAAATCCTGTGCATTTGGTTCCTTTTCCCTTTCTTTTTTTCCTGGCTGTGCCACCATGAGAAAACACTGCATTTAAACAGCAGACGTTCTTCTTGCTGAGCCATGACAATGCCCCTGGCAGGAAGTGCATCATGCAAAACATCAGCACTGCAGCCATCCCTTTAATGCAGGAATCAGGACAGATCACAAAAGGAATTAAATCATGTTATCTGATCATATTTTGAAACACAAAGTTGCTGTTTCCAGCAAAATCAAAACACATGAACCAACAAAGACTCTCCTTTTTCCCCATCCCAGAGAACTGAGGCCTGTCTTAACACTGTATGTTTCAGAAAAATAAGTTAAATGCTAACAGAGACACACTTTTTCCTATTTCACATAAACTTAAAAACAGAATGGTGTGTCCAGCTGGCCAGCACCTAGCTTGCTTCAGGAAATTCACATGATGCTGCAGCATCAACTGCTGGCACACTGCAGGGGCACTGCACTGCCAGATCTTACAGTGGAAGGTGAGAACCAGACTGATATGCAGATGCCATCCCTCAGGCAGAAGTACACAGCATCTTTTTTGCTCTGTCCTTTCAACACCTTGGTTACATTAGAAGATTTTTTTTCCAAACTCATCTGATGTTAGGAACAAACATAAGTAACGGAACACACCACTGGACTATCAAACATCACAGTCTGTAGAACATTCAGAAACACAGCAGCTCTCTGAAAACAGCATGCAAAACTACAAGTTCTATTAAACAGCCTTTTTCCAACTGCATGCGCTGCATAGGTGTCTACATTCACTCATTTCAGCAAAACAGAGCCCACTCAGCAAACCACAAATTGAGAAACAAAATGAGAACAAACAGTTATACTTTCTGAATTACGCTTCCTTGCACACTAATAAAATAACCATCTGGAGCAAGGAAGGAGCAGGGAACACCCGTTAAGCCAAAAAAAAAACAACTAAGAGAAAGCATCCAGAAGAGATGAAGTTCCAAGGACTCAAACCTCACCAATACCCATCTGCTTTACCTTTGTCAACAGACGCATCTGGGCTGGAGTCCCGCAACTGTTTAATTGGCGAAGAAGCTTTAACTGGTGCTGGGATACTCAATGGCAGTGGCAAAGATGCTGGAGCATCAGAAAGGTCCGATTCTGAAGACTGGGAAAAGAGATACTCCTCGCCAAGGGAATGCCTGTGCAGCTCCACGTCCACTACCTTCCAGAACCAGTACAGAAACAGGTGCAATCAGTGACGATAGTATTTGGTAGTTAGGTAAAGAGAGCAAAAACAGCCACGCCTTTCGTTTTCATTGCAATTACTTTATAGCGTCTGGAATCCTATCTCTTCCTCCCCCAGCTCTGCACAAAACTCCCATTCATCTCAGTAAGGCTTCCCAGAGGTGCAGGAGCACCTGGTGCAGAACAAGAATCCCACATCATTACATTGCTCTGGTCAAACAGCATCCATGGGGAAATCTCAGCAGCAAACACACAGCCCATCTCCAGGCAATCCCTCGGGGCCAGCACAGAGCTCAGCTTGCCTTCTGCCTTTTCAGTAAGGTCCTTAAAACACCGCTACTACATAGTCTACCCTTCAAAAATGGTTTTAAATTTACGTTGTCATCTCACATTAATGTTTTCTTCAGACTGAAAAGCTGAAACAATGTAGTTTCACAATAAAAAATTTTCCATTCACTACAGTACAAGGGAAAAAATAACAGAAGAACTTCAGGGATATAACAGACAATTATTCATTTCTTCTCTTTAAAGCTTTCAGAGTTGGTTTTTCATGAAGGCACTGAAAGGTGGCACAGGCAGAAGCTGTATTTAAGCTACTGCAAATGTCAGCAGGACAGCTAGGCAAAATCTTAAATTGAAATCCTGATGTATGAGACCTACAGCACATCAGAAAGGAAAGTGAGACATCTGGTATCAGAGGCTCCGCAAAGAAACAAGATCTCAAAGCACAGTACATGTTAAATCCTTTTCCTTGAACTAGAAATGGAAAAATGACTGTTGCCGTGTTGTACAGGGTGTCACAAGCATTTCATGTAGCAACAGATCAAAACCTTCATTTCAGAAATTGTGAAAACAGATGAGTTGGACTCAGTGCTTAGCCCTCTGCACCTTATTTCTTTCTGAACACCCTTAATGGAACGAGGTATCACACCCACCCCACCATCTGCTGGCTCACCGTTTCCGCGCCCAGCGTCTGCAGGCCAGTGTAAGTCCTGTCCAGCTGGGGAAACAAGGCAAGAGGCAACATTAACAAGGGCAAAGCAATACACTACACTGTAAATTACAGCAAAACAGCTTGAAAAGAAATTGGAACTCTAGAAGTTGAGCAGAAATAAATTATTTTTTTAAAACCAGAGTCAGAAATGCATGTGCTGCTAAGGACCCTCTTCTGCAAAGCAGCCAACCACAACCCAGGGCCTGCACTGATGTAGGAGGGAGTGGAAAAGCTGAGGGAAATGGCATTTGTTGGCAGACAACCCTTTTAATCTAAGGGCAGCCTATGAGGAGCACTCTTTTTCATTCCTGAGGTCAATATGAGTAAATAATAAGAAAAAACCTCAAACACATGGCTGGAACAAGGAATTTACAGCAGCAGAAAATGCATTATTGCAAATAGCACTTAAATGAAACTAATCACACGGCTCACATCAAAACAAGCAAGCTCAGGACTTAATGCCTCTAATGCCAGGCACTGCTAATTACAAGTAAAACAAAAGCAATGGCCTAGTTTTCCAGGACTGCTGCACACTCCAAATCCTACTGAATGTCACAGGACAGGTGAATGACTGGAAACAAGGAATGGACAGGAATCCCTGCCCCTCCCTGCCTACTCTACCAACAGACAGAATCTGTGGCAGATACACGCAAGTGCAGAAGGAGCAGAAAGGACACAACAGTTACTGCACCAAAAGACAGATAACCCTGCAACAACCTGTCAGGCTAAAGCCAATGAGAGCATGCTAAAAATCTCATATTGGAGGGAACCAATATGTAAACGTTGTCCTTCTGCAAAGCTGGGATTCTTGGCTACAGCATAGCCTCTAACACAGGCAGGTGAGAGGCTTTCCTGGATCTCTTTTGATTCCTCAGCACAACTATTCACATGCAAAAGAACAGCAGGACAAACACAGAGAGAGGCATAAGCATGCACATGCACACAAGCAGACACTCCAGATTATGCAGGAGCTCATTTAATTGCCTTTCTCTGAAGCATTCAGGTAAAATACCTTCAAATTGTGTATGATATCAATCCTCTTGTTCTGGCTATCCTTGAAGTGTATCTGGACTCTCACAGGGAATTCTCCCCAGCCTCTCCTGGTCAGGTGGAATGGAGGTTCTCTGCAAACAATGATTCACATGATGCATGCACAGAGGGTTCAGCCACCAGAAGCCTCTTTCTCAGAAAACCAAAGACTGCTTGGCTAATTGACAGCTAAAAGCTATCTTCAGGCCTGCTGTTTGCCAGAAAGAATGCAATCCAACCACAAATTCTCATTTCTGTGGACAGCTGAAAACCTACTTTTATTTTGCACAGCAGGACAGAGAAGATGCCGTAATGGGTGGATGAGAGAATATTGAAAATATTTATTTCAGAAACAAACAAAACAACCAAAGTCAGCTCCCTAGGACACTGCTGCAAGCTGAGTTTTCACTGCAACACTTGGCAGTTTCTTCTTGCTGTTTCCTATCTGGCAGGGAAAAGATCTGAAGCCAACAAAACAGTATGTGGATTGCAAGGAAAAGCTAACTCCTCCCCCAGTGTAATTCTCTAATCTGAAAAGAAAGGAAATTCACCATGACTTTTTGAAAAATATATATTAGTTTTTGTAAATTGCAAATGCATCTGTGCAACGAAACAAGAGGTTTAAATGCTATTTTTAGTCCAGAATGTGAATGTTCATTGAAATGAGTGGGACTATGTGATAAGAAGAAATCAATCCACCAGAGGAGATTAAAATAGAAGAGAAATAGCACTGACATTAGATACTGGGAACTGAGAAAGGCACAAAAAGATAGCAGTCAAGTGTCCTTTAGTATGTTAGACTAGAAATACAAAGGAGATAGTTTTCATGCTGCTCAGCATCACCTTCTCAGAACCATTACTGAGCCTTTCCAACACTTCTCAGCTCAGCTACGTCTTTGAAACTGACTGAAAGGCAGCTCCCTATTTTGCCAGCATTAAGCTGCCATCCTGTAGCTATGCTGTCTGTCTGCCCATTTTCCTCCAGGCAGGCAGCTGACCATCCTTCAGAGAATAATTTCTTCAGAATAACACAAAGTAGTTTGAAGGTATTCTCCCACTGTCTTGTCCAAAGCAACAAGAATGAAAAACGGGGCATTTTCCGGCATTAGTGGACACAGAACCAAGCTCACTGATCAACAGATCGCAATCCTGACTACAGCTTGGGAGAGGACAGAGAAGCTGCTGTTTCCGCAGCACCTATAGTGTTGACCTTTATATTGATTGGATATTAGTTCCTCAAAGCATGAAGTCAACGCCACGGAACTCACTATGGCAGAGAAATACATTGGAAAGGGACAAAACTTAATGATCTATGCGTGTTTGGCACAACATCTGCCAGTCAGACAGCTTCCTGAGACTTCCCTTTCTTTCCCACACTGTGCTGGGAGGCAGGCAGAGAACGCCTCTTTGACAAGCACAACCTGCACAGCAGACAGCACAATGCATACAGATACACCACCTCACAGGGATAACGCGAAATGAAACTGATAAATGCTTCTGGCACTAGGGAAATCCAACAAGTGTTTAGCATATTTTATGCAAAAACTGATTTATTTTTACTGTTATGCTAAGAGCAAATCGAGACAAGCTGGAGGTCCAAGTAAGACATGCAAGAGGAAAAAAACAGGAAAAGAAGGGAAAGTTCCATCTAAGAAACACAGTAGTGTAAGCTTGGCAAACATGAAGACTGGAGTACCAACAGAAAGAACTCCTTATTACCTTACTTCCACCAGGTCATTGGGTTTGTAACTGGGATGTAGGAAGAACCAAACTTTCTTCACAAAATGATTTATGCTGGGTTCTCTCCGAGAGCCTCGAACGTACACCATCCATTTATGGGTCGACTGATCATTTTCCTCTCTCTTGTCAGGGGGAATGTACCTGGCAAAGCAAACAAACAGTACAAACATCTCAGATGGATAGAAGTACTTTGGCAAAGATCAGGCAGAAAAAATTTGGGGAAGGTAAAGTGTCTACGTGTTCCTTGTCCCTGTACACCTCTATACTCTATTCTGACAGTTCACATTCTGCAGAGAGAACTCCAGAAAAAAAAAGAGCAACCCCTCAACTTACTCCATACTTTCAGTATTTCTCCTCAATTCCAGTGCACAACTGTCATATGAAATTCATCCGTTTAAAACCGTGCTTCTTAATTAGGAAAGCTTAATTTTAATACTGTATCACCATCAAATCCCTCTTGTGAGGTATCAAGAAGTTAAACCGTTCCAGAATATCAGCAACTCTGCTATCATTAATATTAAAATACTATTATTAAATTATTCTTATACATTTTTAAGAAGCTTCTGATCCATACTTGATTCCAGTCCCAGGATTAGGTAGATTTTCAAGACATGATTCCTAAAGTAAGTCTCATCAGCCAACATTTGCTAATTGCTGTGCAACTGGAGAGACTGACCAGCGGTGCAAGGACACAGAGTTAAAACCTTGACTTGCCTTCAGCTTCCTACAAATCATTGACTTTTTAACTGTATGTTTATTCGTCTTAAATTCTGGGGGGAAATAAATAAAATTATTTCTTCAAACTACATTATATGCTCATAAAATGTTTCTCTTTCTGATAATTTTGTGAATTTGGGTTGGATTTTTGGGGGATGGAGAGAGGTCCGTTTTGTTCTTTTGTTGATGTTACCCATTACCCCTATGGACACACCAAAACAGCAGTTAAGACAACCAGTTTTCCAAAATTTTCATGGAAAAACACGAGATTTTTAACTGGGTAGCAAAGCTGAAAGACTCCCCTTGAAAGAAACAGACCTTAAAATCTCCGTAATGTGAACTACTAGAACACCTCTCTCCCCAACCAAAGAGCTCAGGGAGGGCAATCTTGGGTACAGTCATTCCAGGGCAACACCTCACACTGCAACAGCCCAACAGTTTATTTGTCTCCTAGTTTTAACCTGTTATTCTGCCTGATCCTGAAACAAAGGCCACCACAAAGCCTCTGGATACTAACTTGGAGACGTTGCCCACCACAATGGTTTTCTTCACGTAGAGCCGTGACGTCTCATCGTTTGACAGCCCGGCATTTCGTTGTCCTGGCTTTTGGGAGCTAGAAACACCCAAACTGTCCTGAGGGTAGAAGAAAAGAATAAGGCAAACACACGTTCCTCTTAAACATTATTCTGTTTGGCACTAGGAAAGTAAGATTTTGTTAAATTTTGTAGACGAGAGGCCAACAATGAGTCATCCCTAAACTGCACTCACACGGCTGTCCAGGCACATTTAAGCAACTCAGCACACAACAAGGGCAATGTGCCCAGCAACGTGGATGCTGAATGGCTTAGCCTGGTGCAAGTTATGCAAAGTACCACGGATCTGAACTATGACTCCAGTCTGGGTTTCAAAGCAACACCTCCGTGCTGTCTGAATAATCAAATCAAGCATTGCCAAGGCATCATCATTTGCGTCTCTCATCAGAAGTCAAGTCAGTCTCCTACAGGCAGCTGCTGAAAACCTGAACCTTTCCAATTCCCAGCCTCTGCTGCCTTGAGGGCCTTTGACATTGCTCCACAGTGAAGAATCAAGGCCGAGTTAGGGAAAAGAATCCAGCTTCACATAAATAAACATGGGACCAGCTGTAACATGTCACTAATACTCACATAAACCTACAGATCCACCCCAGCACCTAGCCATCATAAAACTATCCTCAGCAACCTTGCAGCACAACCTCAGCTCTTAAGCAGTGCTTGGAACTGCCTGAAGTGATGCCATGACTGCCCGGGCTGCACAGCTGTCAGCATGAAAAGGAGAGGTTTTTCTTTGCCTGCTGGATAAAGCAGCTTCTACAGACCAAGGACTGCTGCCCTATGCAGCTCAGAGCAGTGTCCTGCCCTGAGCACTTGTCCTACAGGTGTGACATGGAAAATATAGGATTTGAGAGGGATGACTATACCTCATTACATTGGTGATGCCCCAGACTGGAGCAAGAGCAAGACAGAAGCCTAGCATGGCTTCTGCTCCTCATCACCCCTTGGTGACCTCCATGCTGTGTCCAAAGATGCAACGTCACGCTACACCCACACAACATGACTATTTCACCAAACCCCCTGTGCAGAAACAACCTACGTTGGTCTGGAAGCTCACAATACAGGTGGGTCCACATAGTATGCATCCACTTTCTGCTATGAACCCTAAGAAGGGCTTCAGCAGGCTGCTGCTCTGTTTGCAAGGTGTCATACACTGCTCACTGGATGCAGAGTCGATGTTTTTTTTTTTGCCACATTATGGCAACATGTTCAGTTGCAGAAATGCTAGCCCACTTGTGACAGTGTGCTTTCTCTGGACAGCACTGAGCAGCCTCAACCCAGTCTCCAGTGATACAGCCACTCTGTCCCTCCAGGGACAGGCAGCAGCACCACTGCATGCAGCCTCACCAGATTCTTAAGAACACTGCAGGAAATGACATGTCTTGCTTTTTTCTGCAGGCTCTGCCCCTCCCAGTCTGACTTCCATCTGCATAAAGCCCTTGGCTTGAGCTGCACAACACCTCCTCCCCAGGGCTGCAGCAGGCAGCAGCACCAACACCAATGTTGTCCTGCTGCCCATTCAACCTTCCTTGCTGTGTAAGGTAAGCCCAGACACGTGCACCTCAGGGAGCTTTACAGCAAGGACAAGCCGAAGTGGGAGCAAGCAGTTGGAGAGGGTAAGAAACAAATGCTCAGCAAGGCGGGTAAGAACACAAGCAGCTTCTGGTGCCAGCATCAAGTCCAGACAGCCCTACAACAACATGACCACCACTCGCGCTTTACTTTACCCGGCCAGCACTTCTGCTCTGCCTCTGGTCCAGGCTGTTTGCCAGCCGCTCGTCTGCGTCCAGGCTGCCACTGTCCTTGTCCAGGAAGAAGTCGTTGTGCTGGGAGAGAGAGTCGCTCTCGGAGTGGTTGGCTGATGGTGCATCCGAACCCTGGTGAGCAGGGGACGACGAGCGAGAGGGCGACTCCAGAAACTTCTTGATGGAAGGGTGATTAAGAATGGTGGCATCGCATGACCTGGTCCCCTGCAACAGAGGCCAGGCACATACAGTCATTATTTCCCTGCAGCCCAAATCAAACCAAGACTAAGCTAAAAAGGAAAACGTCAACGTATACATAAAAAGCAAATAGCTCATCACCTGCCTCACAGGAAAACACATGTAACTGAAGAGAAAAGCTTACAGTAGCTCTTCAGAAACAGGACCCCAGATTGAATCTATTCCTGCAGACCTTCTGCTCCCAGAAACGCACTTGGCAGCAGCAAGGAGGGCTGCAGCCACCTGAACACCTGCAGTGTACCCTGGACATAACAGCTTCCCTCTGCCGTGGTGCCAACAGCCCCACCCCACACACAGCTGCAGAACTCCTCCTGTGCTCCTAGCATCCAGCCCTACTCCCCTGTCACCTCAATACAATGCAGAACCAACGAAGCAAGCAGGGGCAGCCCTCTGCCAGCAGCAGGCAGACTCAGCCCATGAAGCCAAAGGCTGTCACCATGGACGTACTGATATCCCTCCTTGCAGCCATGGCCAGGAGATGTTCTCTTCTCCCCTGCCTGCACAACCCAGCTCTGCCACCTTGACAGGGGGTGGCATGCAGACAGACACCAGCCCTGAGCACCACTGCCTGCACCTAGGGCTCTGATGTTCATCAGAGAGCCATCCTCCCAGCTGCCCACCAGCCACAGGGCATGAGCAACCAGCTCCCTACTCAACAGCACTTAGCAGTTCTGAAACCAGAACCTGGGCTTTGGAACACAGAGAACAGAAATCCTATCAGTTTTCCAGGCACGTGCAAAATAAATCAATAAGCAATGCACTTTTCTCTTCTTTCATCCAGTCAACTGACCAATGCCTTGCTCACTAATTTGTAGTAAAAATCCAACCACTGTAATCATAACGAACCATACACCACAACACACAGCTGCACCGGGCTGAGAAACTGCTCATATTTAGGAAAACAGATCAGAAACTGGGAGCTTTCAAGTAGATAATCTGTAAAGTATTTAGATAACAAGCACGTGGAGTTAAATTGCAAAGTTTCCTGAAGGCAGAAATAACCATTCATAACCAAGAGAGTCAAACAGAAGTTAATGCCACATTAAAAACCACACAGAAAGAAGCTGGTAACAAGTTAAAAATAAGGAGAGAACTGACTTAGCTTGGATGTAAACAAGGAGTTTTAGAAATGAACTAAAATGCAATCAAGCACCCAGTTACGCTAGGCAGGAGCACGTAACAACGATGGAGAAGAAACACAACAAAGGAAAGTCTGAAACTCGGTAAGGAAAGAGACAAACACCCTGCATGGCAGAGCAAGCAAGGAACAGGGCACTTGCTCACATGTGGTGACACTGGATATAAGTACTTCAAAAGAGCAGAGCCTAGATCAAATTCTTCAGCCACCCACACAAAAGCCAAAGGCAGAGGAGGGATGCCCAAGCTGCCCAGTGCTGCCTCAAGCTTCTCAACTCTGGTTGCTCAGCTGAAGCTCAGAGCCCTTGTTTGGTAGAGAAATTTACAAGGCACTCAAGCAAAACCTGAGTTCTCAGCACACATCTACAGTTTTCAATATCAGTGCAGATTTTTACTGGAAAACAGGTAACTCCCTGATTGAAACAATGGTAATTGAAATGAATAATTTAACTGGCAGTGAAACTCTATGTCAGCCACAACACCAGGCATGAAGGACACAGTGCTTAGAACCACAGGATAGCTTGGGTTGGAAGGGTCTCCAAGGATCATCAGTTCCCAACCCCCTGCCACAGGCAGGCTGCCAGCCACTAGATAAGCACTAGATCAGATTGCCCAGGGTCCCATCCAGCCTGTCCTTGAGCACCTCCAGGGATGGGGCAGCCACAGCCTCTCTGGGCAGACTGTGCCAATGCCTCACCACTCTCAGCAAAGAATTTCTCCCTGACACCTACTCTAAATATCTCCTCTTTTGGTTTAAAACCACTCCCCATTGTCCTGTCAATATCTACCTGCATAAAAAGCTGATTTCCTTTATGTTTATAACACTGAAAGGCTGCTATGAGGGCCCCCCCCACAGCCTTCTTTTTTGCAGGCTGAACAAGCCCAGCTCCTTCAGCCTGTCTTTGTCGGAGAGGTGCTTCAGTCCTTAACAGAGGGTTAACCAGGAGGAGTTTTGTTGCTGCATTTCTTAATGCAGCTGTTATCTTTTTGTGATAGCTCCTTGGTTCACTCCTATTTTACTGCTGCCTCTGGGCTGTTAACCACACCATTACCAGAATGGTTGCCTGGGAACAGGGAGGATGCTTTCGTGACACTGCTCATGACTCCAGAATTCTATTTTTTTCCCTGACAAGTTCCAAATCCATCCACTTCCACTCTCCTTTATTGAGATGGGAAAGCTTGCAGATCCCTGCAGGATGATGAGCAAGGATGAGCTGCGAGGCGCTCTCCTGCCACAGCCAGCAAAGCACGTGGAGCATTTCAGGAAGCAGCACTGAGAGCTGGCAGACACCTCGGCCATTAGGGAAACCTGTGCTGGCTGAGCACCTGGGGGCAGCCAGAGGCACTGCCCACCCCTCCCCACTGACATCCCAGCTGCAGTTTTCTGAAGTAGTGGAACACGAACTGCACCTTCAAACCCAGCGTTGGTTGCATAACCAACAGACCGCACATCTTTGCAAATGCCACCCAAAGTCTTTTTGCTCCCCGTGAGTCGCTTACCTCTCCAGGTTTCAGAAGCCCAGCAGATGCGTAGTAGTTGGCCACAATGCAGGCACGCAGCTTGTCCATCATCCGCCTTGCTTCGATCAGGCGCTGTGGAAAGACGAGGGAACACACAGTGTGGAGCGACCGCTGCTCTGACCTCCAAGAGCCCAGCACACCACAACGACTTTGTAAGATAAATCCTTTGTACCTGATCTATAACTTCAATTTCGTGTTCTTTATTCTTCATTTCTACGGCAAACTGTTCTTTTATAATCGTCTCAATCTTCTGCACAGCAATATCTCGAGCTGCACGAGGCCACACATGGAAAAGAAAAAAGGAAACTGTTCTATTTCTGAGGTCTCGCTTGGAAAAAAAACAAACAGATAACTTGTCACTGAGCAAAAGCTGGGGTGATCATTTCAGCACCAAAAACAACATTGAAGAGCTTTTTTCTGCAAAAGAACGTAATCTGTCTTAACAAGAAGCAAATGCATCTCTACTAGCTGGCCCATGTAGAGGGCAGGTTGTCCCTCTGCAGGTCTGAGGCAGGCAGAACAGGACTGGTTTGTTTACTTTTCTCTCACTAAAGCTGTGAGCAGCAGAAGGGAAACCCCGGTGTGCTGTCACCACATGCAGGTACCGCTGCAGCTGTGCGCCTGGGAGTGAGGTGCACATTGTCCCCAGCCCAGTTCATGCCCTGGAATTTTACACCACGTCACGCAGAAGCAATAATGTAAACTTATTTACTGAGCTCAGCATCAGCACGAGGTGTGTGACCACATGCCTCTTATGAGCCACGGAGGAAAGCCTGCTGCTGGCTGCCTCGTGCAGACCCTCCTGCTGAACCAGAGGGCCTCAAGACGCCCAAACCTGTTGGCCCAAGTAAGGCCTGGAAGAGCAGCAGTGCTGCCAGAGGGACCCCTGGGGTCAGCCCTTCAACCTGCTGGCAGCACAGCCACGCACTGCAGGGCAGGCCAGGAACAGCTGCATCCCTGTCACATCCAGGCTGCCTCTCAACAGAGCAGGAGGCAGCAGTGCTCAGGGCTTGTCCTGAACTTAGTCGTGGGATTGTTTGAGTTGGAAGGGACCTACAAAGGTCATTTTGTCCACTCAGGACACCCTCAGTGCTCAGAGCCCTGTCCGTGCACCGACCGTGGGTGTCTGCAGGGATGGGGCACCCACCGTGTGGGTCCACCGTGCGCTCTGGGCAACCCGTGTCAGTGCCTCACCTCCCATTTGGTACAAACACTTCTTCCTTATACCCAACCTCAACCTCCCCTCTTCTGGTTCGAAACCATTTCCCCTTGTCCTATCAACCACCACAGACCCTGCTGAAGAGTCTGCCCCCCCCCCTTCCTCGCAGCCCCTTCAGGTACCCACGGGCCGCCCTCAGCTCTTCCCCACGCCGCACCGCCGCGGCTCTCAGCCGTCCGTCCGCAGAGCTTCACGGCGAGGCCCGTCTGGCGGAGCGGCACGCGCCTGCAGCGGGGGTTCGTGACGCCCCAGCAGAAGAGCGAAGAAACGAGAAACCCAAACCCGGCACAGCCCCAGGTGCGTGCAGCGAGCAGCGCAGCCCGAAAGGACCCGAAAGAGAGAGAAATCAGGAGACGTACGTAATTAGGATACAGCTACGCAGCCCCACACACGCGTGCGTGCAGACGGAAGACGCGCTGGGGGCCGACGGAGGCAGCCCCGCTTCCCGCAGCCCCCCGCCGGCCCCGCTCCCCTCCCCCCGCCGGCCCCGCTCCCCTCCCCCCGCCCCACACCTGACTGCTCGGCGGCGCGGTGCCGTTTGCTGGGCGGCGCCACCGCGATCTCCTCGTAGTCGGGGTCCTTCTCGGCGAGGGCTCTCCTCACGCCGGACATGGTGGTGGTAGTGGTGACGGCACCGCCCCGCGCGGGCCGGCGGAGGGGCGCGGCCTTTGTTCCACCTCGCGCGGAGCTCCGGGCGCCGCCGCTCCCCTCAGGCCGCGGGCGGTGCGGGGCGGGGCCGTGTCCACGTGCACGCCGCTCCCCTCCCCCCGCCGCGCGCACAAAGCCGCCGCCGCGCTCCTTCGCGCCTTCCCCCCGCTCCCTCACCCGCCCCGCCCCGCTCCTCAGCGCCGCCCCGCGCCCCGTCCCGCCGCCATCACCGCGCGCCGCGTCGCAGGAGGAGGAGCCCGCGCAGGCGGACACGGAGCGGCGGGCGGAGCGGGGACACTGCGCCTGCGGCCGCGCCCTCAGCGCCCTTCGCACGCAGCCCCGAGGCGGCACAGGCAGCTGTTCCAAAGTCAAATGTTTATTAGGTACATCGAACTTAAAAAAAAAAAATCAAAGAATTATGCAAGAAATATGCTTAAATGCAATAGTAAATGTTACTGCAATGGTGCTACATTTCAGAACCGCCTTCCCGCTGTCAGCACCACCGGCACAGCCCCGCGCTGAGGGCTGACCCGGGCAGCGCTGTGAGCAGACGGCACAGAGACGAACTCCGCGGTTCCATCCGCCGCAGCGCTGCCGTAACGAAGCATCTTCGGCGTGACCAAACAGGCCGTGCTGCGCTCATTGCCGACGGGCGGCAGCGCTTCTCTCTCCCAGAGGAACAGCTGGCCCTGACCGAGGCCAGGAGGGGCAACCCCAACTCTTCTCCGTGACAGACAGACAGACATGAATTCAAGGCACGGATTATCAAAATTAACAAACTCTTTCTTTGGAACTCGGTATGAAGGAAGCCGTAATTGCAGTCAACACACTGCACCGCATCTCTTGTAGCAGTGGCACGGTAAAACCATCGGGCGCTCACACACAGGTGGGCACACACAGTCCCCTGAGCAGAAAGCGGAGCTGTTGCTGCTGGGGGCGGCACACGTGGGGACAGCCGGCAGCACGCACAGGGCACACCTCCATGCACTGCTTTCACTGGTCTTTCTGGTCGGTGGGCCCACGTTCAGACAAAAACATTCACGTCACCTCGCTGTGAGTGAGCACTAAATGCTCTCAAAGTGGCTTCTGCCATCCTCGGTGGTACGAAAGGTTCCTTTTCCTTCGTACGAAAGGTACGAAAGGCAAAACCTTTGCCTTTCCTGAGCGCTGCCCCTGGCAGACCTCACCCACGCACGCACCATTCCAAGTCAGGGAAGCTGACAAGCACAAAACATCTTTACCAACTGAGTTTCAGGAATTGCGAACTGCGTGGCCGTGCAGAACAGCCCGCATCCAGCAAGGCCAGTGTAAGGCACAGCCCTGCTCTTCCTTCTGCCGTCCCTCAGCCCATAAGCTGCAATCTGGTCTCTGTGCGGCCGAGCTCACAGCTTCACCTGCCCACGGGGGAGAGCTCCAAGCAGTGCTGTGCCCGCACAGAAGGAAACTGGAGACTGCAACTGCAGCTGCTACCATAAGAGAGCTCAACTACTGGAGGAAGAAGCTGGAGCAGCCAGCATCATCTTGCCCGACTTCCCTGTCAAAGTGAGCACCTCCTGTTCCTACACCGTCGGCCTCTCAGACACTGCAGGGTTACAGATCCTGTTTAAAAAGCTTGAGTGAATTATCAAAGGGATCCGTATCAGCATCATCCGCACTAAGAATATCTGTGCTTCACAGTGGAAATAAGCAGTCTTTAGAGAGAGCTGTGCTGGTGCCAATTAAAAAAAATAAACCAGAACAACTCTTGACTTACAGTGCTACAAATGAGAAAGCACAGAGCTTAATTCACAAAAGGTACCAGGCCCACACTGGGAAATGAGCTAATGGCACAAACGGGAGAATACACAAATGATGCCTATATAGGCACGAGCAAGAAGGGAGCCTACAGCCACGCTGACTGGCTACCAGACCACGCTGTATGCTTGACAGCTGAGGAACAAGGGGGCACACGGGCTAGCTACAAGCAGAAAGGCACCAGCTGCACTCATGTTTTCCATCAGAACCTGCCCAAAGCCAGGATGAAAAAACATCAGCTTTCTTCTCAAGTTTACACCACATTGCTAAGAATGGAAGGACGTATCTCACAAACTTTGGAACGGGATGTAGTGGATATCAAAATACAGAAGGAAAATATTTACTCTATTTTCTTTTAAAGTGTGGAATACATAATGGATAATTAATTGTTGAATGAAGGGAGATGTTAGACAGCTCTTCATACTTGCACCTAGGTGTGACTGTGGGGAGACCCGATCCCTGTGCCTGCACAGAGTTAGGCTGATAGCACTGCTTTGCTTTGGAGCTGCTAAACCTATTACCATTTATGATGTGGAAGACATTCCAAATTTTCTCCCCTGGCTGAGGGGGGAGAAACAAACGAACAAAGAAACAAACAAATCAACTAGCTCAACCACAAACTGCAGTCTGCTAGAGAGTAGAGAGGTTTAAGCTTTGACTCCATCTCCTCCTAAGGAAGGCAGCCTCCTAAACAGCGTATCCTTCTGCAAACATGGTTGAATCGTTCTCTTCTAGCACATCTAAAAATTCAGTTCTATGAGAGCAGGTCATAAGTGCAAATTAGACTCAAAAAGCAAGAAGAAAGCGTCTGCTTGCTCTAAGGAAATAACTACAAGAATAACTGCCATCCTAGCAATGTTCCACACTTAGCTGTCTGGCTTTACATGCAGGTTCCCAAGAACTGTAAGCAGAAGTTTTCTTCTACATCTACATTTCTGCATTTACCAGTTCATTCAATACTTGCAATTTCAAGAATAATAGGTAATGGTACATAATTTGTTAAGAAAATACAATGCAACTCTAAACTGAATTTTCAAAACCATAAAAAGCAGTATTTCACTATTTACAGAGTAGTGCAGTATTGTAAACAGACTAAAGGATACCTATACATAAATGACACTGAATGAAGAACGCGTAGAACAGTTTAGCATGACAATCAACATCACATATCTCAATACAAACATGAAGGAAGTCAGAGGAAGGAAGAATATTTTTCAAACTGCATCTCTAATGAAGTGCTCCTATCATCCTTTACATTTTCATTTACAATGATGGCACAAGTTATGTACAGTGTTAGTATATTGTATCAGTTACTGGGCAATCACCATTGCTATCAGCGGACCTTATTCACAGGTACTAAAATAACCTTTTTGAACAACACTCAGTGAGCAGACACACAAGGAACTTAGAAAAGGATTCCATTTATATCTAAGTTCTGTCGTAGGTTACCAAATGGCTTCCTATTTAGGGCAACGTGAATGTACACAGGGCTCATTTCCTAATTACATCATTGATATGCAGAATTTTGTATTTTATCAATATTCTTTACATATACAAAGCAGTGTTTGGTATTCAGCCAGAAACTGAAATCTGTGTCCTTTCCTGAGGTTGCAAGTTAATGCATCACAAAGTGCAGCTCCCAGTGCTCTTTAAAAGTCATGACCGCGTGGCACTGAAAACGATGACTCCCAATTTGGCATAGCTTCACTGAGGGTCAGAATTTCCATCTCATGAAGAAACAAAGATGGTGAAGAAAGTCCAGCAGAGCAAACGGCGTTCCAGAGATGGTGCTTGTTTTGTCCCTCCTGAGTAAGCATGGACACCAGAATGCAGATGCCAGCTCACCTCTGCAGAAACCGTATGCTTTTCTCCACCCTGGCACTGACCACCCTCCCTACTGGCTGCTGTCAGAATTCCTTTGAAAGGGAGTTCCCAAGTTTTCTGGTGACTAATAGGAAATCGACAGATAGAAAATCCTATTCATTTTCCAGCTCTCAAGTGCTATTTCAGTTTTCATGAACTTGTGCCTCAGCTGTACAGCTGCGTAATGGGAATAAAGAGACCAAGTGCAGAAATATAAGGAGGACTTAAAAGAAATACCTTTCCTAAGGAAATCTGGGTTGAAATACACGTGCCTTGCCGGCTTCAAAATGAGCCAAAACATGTCATGTGGGAGTTACCCTCTCATGGCTACAGGGACAGCTCCACAGCTGTTTTTCTAGTGACATGAAGGACCTTCAGAACTCCTGATCTGTGGCCCAGCAGCTTTTGCAGTAGTTGAATTGCGCTGAAGTGACTGAAGAAAGACCAAGAAACACCTGGTGGGTAACCGAACCATCTCTGCAGATGACAGGTCTTGAAGACCCAACTGTTTGCAGTGGGATACAGACTGAGTCCCCAGCTCCACTACTCGGTCATTCACAGCGCCGTTACGAGCAGCAGCAGAATCTGCAGTTCGTTCTTCTTTATCCCTTGAGTAGTTTAGAGACGCTTCAGTGAGCGAGCAAGGAGCGAACCCAGCAACTCTCAGGCTTCATCTCTACTATTCAGGAATTTAAAGACCAGGATTCCAAGTTTGTTTCACAGAGCATACCTACACCCCAGACGTCACTGGTTTTCCACGTTACGTAGCCGTGCACTTCTGGTAGGCATTTAACAACACTATGAATGAGGTCCATAGCGTTACGGTACACAGTCCTCGCTGCAATATGTTGCATTGGCTCACAAAACAACCAAGATGTTGCTGTTCTTCCGAGAAAAACATTTACCTAATATTTGTCCTATGGAGCTTAAATAGTTTCTTTTTTTGTATGTTTTTGCTTTTTCTTTAAATCTCAAACCATGCATGATCGGAAATGAAATCTATTTGGTTAAGCCGTGTAATCTGCTTGTAAGAGTGCATTGCATATGAACTGTAATCATACAAGTTGCTTTTTTTTTCTTTTTTTCTTAATTGAAGGTAATTATTCTGGATAATTCTTTGAGATTTACTTGCCTACGTACTTTTCCAATTAGCAGAACCTGAAACACCTTGTAGGTATCACTACTTAGGACACAGGCACAAGTGCTTGTGAAGGCACTTTCCCTACAAAGCTTCCAAGATTTAATTACTGAACACACATAGGACAACCATCTGATCACTAGTACAGCACAGTCTGTTTACTAGATAGATCTGTAGACTAGAGACTAGTTTAACTTAAATTAACCTTCCTTGCTTTTTTTTTTTTTTTCTTTTCCTCTCCCCAAAAAGGCACAGGGTACAATTTTTTATGACACTTAGGCAGGGAAAGGGCATTTTCCCACTTTCGGATTTATAAATCAGTCTTGCAGCAGACCACTGGATTCATTCATGCCATCATCTTCTCCTTTTCTTCTCCTCCAAAACAAATTACAGTTTAAAGCCTTTTTCATTATACCTATGAATGGTCACACAGCCATGATACGATACTGGCCTGGGCATGGCTGCTACTCCTGTGATAATGCCCGTTGCAGGATCATAGCAAAGAATAGTGTCTGTGGCTTCACCGTTTTCTCGTCTTCCACCAAGGATATAGATCTTTCCATTACACACAGACATGCCACAATTCTCCTGTTTCAAAATACACAAAGGAATGCGTGATTATTTGAAAAAGAGAAATTTCAATTCATGCACGTCCACCCCAGCAAAAGGACAGCACTGCGACTACTGTTTGTAAACAGACTGTTCTATAACATTCCCATCCTAAAGGGCCAATGCAGAAAGCACAGGGCGTGGAGAAAGCAGTGACACAATCCTACAGAAAGGGCTTTTTTGGGTCCAAGCCTTTACTTTGCATAGCTTGCACAAAGGATGCAGTGGAGTACAGCTGAATATTGTACTCAGAGATGACTATTTACATATCTGAGATAAGGAAAGGCAGGAGGGAAGCACAGGATTTCAGAAGGACTACAGTAGGCAGGAATAAAAAAAAAAAAGAGGAATAAGTAGAAGCACTTTGGAGGAGTAAACAAGGGAGAAGGAAAAAAAGGGTCATGACTAAGAAAATAGAGAAGTGACAACACTGTATCTTACTTGCAACAAAGAAAGTAAAATAAGGAACAGAACAGAAAGTAGTGAGAAAATAAGAGGGTTGGAAAAAGTACACATCTCAGATGAGGATGTGATTAACACATACTTAAAAAGCAGGGAAAAGTGATTCAACACACACATGCACTTTATTACTCAGGGGGACACATGCTGCTAAGTGTTCCACATACTGAAGTGACACGGCTCTCACTGCTCAAGTCAGATACTTTTTGTGCTGTACAGTATTCCTATCCACACCTCAAAGCTCTTCAGTGCCACAGAAAATACTGATGGATGTTTAGAATCAATTATAAGAAAATTACTGTCTTCAATTTATATTTAAAAAAACATGTAACAGGGCTTGACAAAGATCCATTTCTAGATACTTGAAATGTTATCCAGTATACTGCTACACTCTTGTCCAACAATAACTTCCCTCAAAGACTGGGCTGGCTAACACTGGCTCAAAGCTTAAAATCTATTAGCTTAGCCTCTTCTCTGAAGTCTCCTATTATATAGATGAAGAAGTAAAGCAAGGATGGAATCAAGAAATGCAATTTTACCAGATTTAAATGAGCTTCTATTCATTTCCTCCCAAGATATTCATGTAAACCAATACCTTTCAAACATTTACAGGCCTTGTCATGTTTAATTACCTGTCTGCTGAACGTATTCTGTACATGCATCCAGTAGTCCTCAATTGGATCATAGCAGTATATTGCCTTGGTGAGCCCACCAGCAACATAAATCAGATTGTTTAAAGACACAGCCGTAATACATCTTTTTGCAATAGGGATAGTGGCACGGAGCAGCCAAGAATTAGTGTCAGGATCATAAGACTGAACCTGAAAACAAACACATGCACTCGAGATTAAAAGCCCACCCAAAATTATAGTGTGGCACACCCACAGTTTGTACCATGGACAGAGAAGGAAGCAATACCTGGTGGGCAATACCTCACCAAGAAAATGAAGCCCATATCAATGTGGGCGTATGTATGAACAGTCCTATAGTCTGTATTCAGCACCTTCTTCTGAACAGTTAGGTTTAAGCCACACATAACACATGTAATGTCCACGACAGAAACCAAAGTAACAGCATACTAATAAGTTACTGTTCCCTGCTACTTATTTTTGTATTTTTCTAATTCCATACTCCATCCAAAGCCAATTAAAACAGATCTCTCGGCACGACCCATTTTCACACCAGCATTTCTCTTTACTATGGATATAAGAGATGCAAGCAGTTAAGTGACCTTGTCAGAACACGTGTTGTCATCAGGACCGCCCCCGATCACAAACAGTTTGCCGACACAGCTGGTGACTGCAGGAGAGCTCACGGCTTCCTTGAGGGGAGCCACCTCTGTCCATCGATTGGAAAACGAATCGTAGCACTCCACGCTGCTGAGGCGGTTTTGCCCATCATACCCTCCAACGACATACACCTAGGCAAAATGGTGAAAACGACCATTATTTCCTTTTTAGAGTCCTTTAGGTTTTCACTTGAAGGGATACTTTTGTAGAAAAATATACACATATATTACATGGAGGAAGAATGTGGCCTAAAAGTAATAGTCCCAGGAGAGTTTCCATTTAGTCACACGAGGAAGGATGCTGCGAACAGACATCCAAAGCATACTATTATAAAACAAAAACAGAAACCCACTATTTGAATGGCACTTACAAAAGAAGGCATTTCTCAGCATTTCGCATGTGAAAGGCCACATTAAGCAGCAGCCACTGCAGAAGTGCACCTGAATGCACCTCTGCTGTTCTGTTGTGCTTTTTTCTCCTCGCTTACAAAAGTACTTCCCCTCAGTTTGTAAATCTCCCTTTTCTTTCCTGCGGCATCTCTCATATTTAAGCAGCATATCTCATTATTAATTGTGCCTACCCTCCTTCCTCTGCTTGCTGCATCTCTAAGACTTACTCCAAGGTACCCCACACACAGCCCTTCCCCAGCTTTCATTAATGGAGTCAGCTGATCCCAACTACTAGTTTCACATTAGGGCACAAATAAATCTCCATTTCCTTACAGTAAGTTGGTTAATTTCACTGTAAAATACTAAATAAAAGAACAGAGAGAAGACAAAGCAGTACTGCTTTTTCTTAAAAACTGTGTAAATAATTTAGGTTTTGAGAGCACTTTTTAAACATGGGCAATTTCTGATACGTCTTTGCCTGCAAAAAAGATCCCAAAAACTTGGAGCCAAGACATTTTGTTGACAACTCACCAATGAGGATTTTCAGTTCCATGGACTGACTGATCAAGAGCACAGTTATTTTAAACATTACCTTATTTGAACATATGAACTGTGATTTAATGGGACATGCAATAAGATAATACTAAACATGTACGTATGTCTTCTCCACTACTTTCTTATACATATGAAACATCTCAGCTGGAGGAATTATAAATGTACTTCTCTTACTTTACCAAGAAGAACAGCCATTTTATGACGCCATCTGCCTTTATTCAAGGAGGCAACTCTGATCCAAATGTTAAGCTGAGAGTTATAAATCCATACATCCCGACTATTGATTCTTCCACCTTTAAAAACAAAAATATGCCAGGCTGAGCACATTAATGCCAGGATGAGAAATGCCATCTACTGTCATGCCCCTCTATAGGGGGCAAAGCAATTATACTCTTTTCATACTTGACTGAGCTGGGGGTCAGCCTCTTCTCTCGTGTGACTAGTGAGAGGACTAGAGGGAATGGCTTCAAGCTGCACCAGGGAAGGTTCAAGCTAGACGTTAGGAAATACTACTTCTCTGAAAGGGTGGTCAGGCACTGGAATGGGCTGCCCAGAGAGGTGGTGGAGTCACCGAGCCTGGTGGTGTTCAAAGAGCATTTGGATGTTGTGTTGAGGGACATGGTTTAGTGAGAACCATTGGTGATGGGTGGATGGTTGGACTGGATGATCCTGTGGGTCTTTTCCAACCTTAGCGATTCTATGATTCTATGATAAGTCAGTTTCAGAGGATTTCAAAACATGAAAACGTACATAAGTTATTTTACTTTTGCAAACCTCTCCCAGCAACATGCTGATATCACATTAGATTATTTCTTGAGATCAGAATGCATCTTAATGGCTTTTGCCCATGCTTTTCAGACTTCGAGTGCAACTACCTGGACAAGACACTCAAAATAGGAATCTTAACTGCTGCTGTGCCTTGGGGCACATTACTAACATGAGCCATTCCCCTCTCTTCGATCCATGCACCATCTTCTTCATTTTACACACTGTTCAAATGGCAAAGGTACTACAGACCTGAGGAGACAGATTCTTTGCTTAAACTAACTTGTGGGACTCAGCATCTAAGCCACTGCTGTACCATGTGATCTATCCTTCTTAGAAGGACTAAGCAAGGGGTATCTAAAAAAATACTGCAAGGGGCTGGCATAAATGAATCACCAACTCAGGTTCTCAAATTGGAAGGAATCGCAAGGATTATTCACCTGAAACAAGGATATCATTCCGTAGGGCACACACTGCATACTCAGACTTGGTAAACTCTGGAAGTTTGGCCAGTGATTTCCATTCTCCTGTTACAGGATCGTAGCACTCAGTGTATGGCAAGTTAAACCCTCCAACTCTTTCACAGCCTCCAACAACAACTATCACCTCAGAATAACCAGTTGATCTAAAAAAGGGAAAACAAAACTCAGGTGAAAGAGGTACTTATCAGTATACGAAGGCCAAATAGCAATGTCTTCAAAAGCTGTTTGGAAAAAAAGTCAGAAAATTCAAGCCAAAAAAGAAAACAAGAACTCTGAAAGTAAGCATGAGATAGTCTGCAAAGCTTTCATATTGTTCCACATTCATTCTCCTTCTGATCTGATGCTTCTGCATTACATATACGCTGTGTTCACAGTAGTAGAAAAATTCATTACATTTTAATCCACGTTTGAATGCAGACAATCAACCATCTTCTAATCAAATCAAATTAGGAGTGAATTTTATCCCTTCTCTCCAATGTACAATTATGAACATCCATCAAAATCCTTTATTTTCAGGGTTTTTTTGTTTTGTTTACAAAGAATTTTGCACTGATAACAGTTATTTCAAGGTCTGCTGTGTAGTAATCAAATAAAATAAGGCAAGATTTACTTTTAGTAAGCCTCGTTGTTCTGTGCTTTAACTTTGATCCTCACGAGTAGAGAGATCCCATTCACATCATTGCTGAGTATCACACTGTCTCAAAACAAACAAAAAATCCCACCCTGCTTTATGACCGCATTTGAGCTAAAACTTCTATGATCTGCACCCAGATTTCCTAATATTTGAACTCATGCACACAAATATTAGCTTATAAATCCCGATGACAATTTCCCTGCTTTGAAGCATCATGAACCATTTAGCTCTCCTGCCACCTTGTCAAAATAAAATATACCCTTCTATCTTACACAAAGGCAAAGGTAACTAAAAAGGCACCGTAAGATTATACAGTGAAGATGTGTATCTGTAGAGGCACTTTACACACCTGAACTATACAGGAGAACGCTCTCTTCTGCTGCTCAGCTTGAAGTGATGTTGATTCTTGGTTTCTGAGTATTTATTTATTTGAAGTATTTAAGAGAAACAGCTCTGGAAAGAATCTCTCAGAAGGTAGGAGAGGAAAACCTTTGGTACCTCTAAGGCAGTACCCAGCAAAAGAAAAAGTTTTCTTAAGAGTATGTTATTAATCTCACAACCTGCCCAGAGGCAAGCCTTGATACCAACCAACTGCATGCTGAAAAAGTGTTTGTCTGCAGATTACTTTTTAGATTAGAACCAAGCCCTCTATTTACTGAAAAGCTTACTGTAGTGAAGTGTCAACATTTACTTTAAAATTAGCTGAACAGAAAATCTTGGATTGGAGAGAGCTTATTATGAGAGCTGTGCTCCTGAAAGGGGATATTAGTTTAGTACAATGTTTTAAATCCCAAGAAAAAGAAACATCATCTGAAAGGTTTACTGTCTACAGAGCCATACGCTTTCTTCAGTTAAGAAATATTTCCTCTGTTCCGTTTCCTTGAACAAGTCTTGCACTGTAGAGGTTTCAAAGCCAGTTCCAAATGAACTAATCATATCTGCGAATGGAGGCCAGGAGCTGCAATTCCCAGACAGGACATGAAGCAGTGGTACAGGGGGTCCTCCTGACAGCCCTCAAAGGAACAGCATGAGCAGAGGAACAGAGGTGAGTTAGAAGTTCCAGGGGAGACCGTCCAGTTATGAGAAGGTGAGAGAATGGACAAAGGGGAACAGAAGACATCTGACAGCATCACATTATCCAGTGCACTCCTAAAGCAGCTTTCCAAGGGGTCCCAAGCTGCACACAGGCCTTTGGCCTAGGGGACAGTGCCAAGCACCACCACAACATCTGTACTAAAGAACCTCCAGTAATTCAAAGAGATTCCATTCAAAACCGTCTTAGGTCTGGGAGACAAACTACATGGCTCCTTTAAGTACAGCTTCTCCTGGGTACTGACTTGTGTAGCAAATGGGAAGACAGAAAAGCCAAGTGAAATCAAAAGTCACCTCCTTTGAGCCCCCCACCTTCTTTGGCCACGCTTCCACGAGTAGCCAAAAAAGATGTGTCAAAATGTATGCAAATGGAGCAACTTCTTACCAGTTAAAGAGAATATTCAGTTATCAGACAGCTTCAGAGGAACTGTGTGATAAGAGAATTCATGGGAACATGAAAATCTAAAGATAATTTGAACCACAGAGCAGCAAGAGCCCGGCTGGTAGTTTTTTGGGGGGTTTTTTTTGCATATGGAAATTTGTTATTGCTCACTGCTTGAGCAGTGCTCAAAGACCTGATGTGCAACACAGCCAGCAGGGGACAAGAGAAATTCAGCCTTAACATGTCTATGTCACTGCAGGTATACAACTGCACAGAACCTCCAGTGGGACCTTCTGCATCTGCCAACAGAGTCTAGAGGCACACAGCACTGAAACAGCGAGCTGGTCACCCCATGTTTTACACTGTGTGCTTCAGGTACCTCCTCACTAGCTTCCAAAAGAAAGAAAGAAAAAAAAACCTGCAAAAAAAAATCCTCACTGGTCGTTTAAAAAATGGGTATACCACACTTCAACTGCATACATACCCATACAAGGAATCGTACGTTGTTTCCTTAAGTTTGAGACAAAACACTTGCTTGGGAGATTCTGATGCTACTGCCTATTTCCTTTTAGAAAGAGTTTATATTAAAAAAGGAATTGGAGGAAGTCAAGAAAGAAAAGATCGTTCCAATGTCCTCTGCTCCTCAAACTTTGAAGAAATGCCCAGAAAAGCTGTGATGAAAACACGGGCAAGGGGAGACCTGGTAACTGTTCTAAAACATCGCCTCCTTTTGCTATAGGCAACCGAAACAAATAGGCAAACAAATAGGCAGAAACAAATGACAAAGAACTATTCCACAAATGTAATCTAGAAAAGGGGAAATAATGCTGCTGGGAGGCCAGCCAGCTTCTTCTCCTTTAATGACTTCTCTCACTCCTGCCTACTCAGATTCATGCTGCTGCTTATTAGGCCTAGCAGGAAGAAACACGAGGCAGCCTGAAATCACCTGTATTAGGCAAGGCATGGCATTTACAAACTGGAATGCTACGAAGACATCACCACAGCTCCCTCAGACCCGACTCAGAGAACTCCTCACAAACCAGCATTCCCAGCTTCTGAACTTCAGCAAACCAAAAGCTCCCAGACCCTCCATGGCACTGCACAGCTTTAAAGAGCTAACAGCAGGGCTGCAAGGAGCTCATAAAGAGCATCACCTTCACAGAGCACCTGATTTTAAAACTGCAGTTTAAATCAGCTGGAGGTAATGATAAACCATCGTGTCAATTACATGTAAAGGTAAGGCTTTTACTGAGAGAATACTTGGAGTGGGGGGAAAGATCATAACCACCATTGGCCATTAATTGCATTCCTCTCGCAAATTCAGTCACCGTTTGTATTTTTGTAACACATCATTAAGTTGCAGTAATTCTGGATTATTAAAACGTCATGGAATAAGCATGAAATATTTCAGGAACTGTTTCATAATTATTTAAAAATGAAAGATATTATTTCTTTATAGTTAAGAACCTGTTGTTCTGCTGTCTACTGCAATTTTTAAAGCATTTTACAACGTAACAAGTAAATCCTCTGTATACGTATCCCCATCCATACTGTTTGTAGCACACTGTACACTTACGTGACTGTTGCAAAAAAAGAAAGGTGGTCAGAAAATGGAATTGTTTACTTGCTATAGCATAGCAAGTTGACTTCAAGATGCTGCCACTGCATGAAATAAGATAACATCAAGCAAACATTAACCTTTGAAAAAAATATTTCACTTGTAATGCAGAATACCTTCACTTATCTGTAAAAAAAACTTCCCTTATTTCTATTTTCTAGGCATGTGTGGGCTCCTCATGTGGTGGGGAGATGCACAGGTGTAAATGCAGTGCTCCAGAACGCAAAACAAAATCAAATGCAAATAACTTTCTTCTTGGAGAGTGTATCAAATCATACAAAATAAACTATTTCCTCACCTGCGTGGCCGAGTCCTGGGGGACATCATCTCATTGCCAAGGATATGGTACCTCCTGGCCTCGTGCAGCAGCTGATAGCACTCTGGGGAATTCTGAATCAGCTGGTCCACCTCCACAGTCTGAACGAAGTAGTTGGGGTGTAACAACGGGAGCCTGACGTGCGTCAGCAGCTCGTGTAACACCGGTCTTCGCAGCTCGACCGCCCGGTACACCCAGCGCATGACAGCTTCGAACACCATCTCTTCCTTCGTGATCACCAGTTCATCGCTGCAGATGTAGTCAATAAGCTCATCTTTGCCCAGCTCGAGGAACTCTTCGTGCTGGGACACGTCCTCAAACGTCTGCAGTGCAAAATTCCTGCACTTGGTGAACAGCGTCTTGAGCGAGTGTGTGTCTGCGAAGCGCTGGATGCCCAGGCAGTTGCAAGGGTCCAGCTGCTCTTCCAGGAACTTAGCACAGGCATCGCGCAGAACGCTGATCTGAAAGAGGCTTGATGTTTCAAAGAGATACTGCACGTTCTCCGTAGTGATCTTCACCTTGCCAGTGTACACATATTGCAAGAAGCAATCCATAGCTTCAGCTAAAATGCCGTTGATCTCCACTAGCATCTCCCTGCTTTCTCGGTGATCGTTGCAAAACATGGCTCTGAAGTAGCTGCTGCAGGCTGAGAGCACCGCGCGGTGGCAGGGAAACTCCCTGCCCTCCACACAGATAATGACATCCGTGAACAGCCGACTGTCTCGGAACTCATTGAAGATCTGCAGGATGCTTTCGGCGTGCGACGATCCCGAGGAGAAGTCAAAAAACTCAGGGCCTGACAACGACTTTGGGTCCATTTCAAAAACTTTCCGCTTGGTTGCAGGGGAATCTCGTATCCCACTATCCTCTCTATTCAGTCTGCGTCCCAATATTAGTACCATTGTTACATCAGTTGGCTATAGAGTCATTGAGAGAAGTTGGCCGCGTTTCTCCTCCGCAGTGCTACGGTCTGAAAAATTAAAAACACTTCAGCAGTCAGTCTGATATGTTCTCTGCTTCATCACGAGAAACAGCAGAGACACTCCTGTGGGCACACAGTCAGCACAACTTCCCACCTTCCCGAGGGCTGACCCAGTATCGCACAGCAAGTGACCTTGTGCAGGGCATGGCAGCACCATCTGCTACATGTTAAATACAAACCGTGCTCTGTACACTATTTGTATACTATACATAGAGCAGGTGTCAGGGCTGACAAATTCTGAACATCCCAGCATCGCTGGCATAGGATTAGAGCTCAACGTAAGTGAAATGGGACCTCAGCCTCAGCAGATTGCCTTACTGACACAAACCAAGGGCTCTCCTGCACAAAGCTCCAGAGCTTGGGCTCTTCTGGCTTTTGGAGCCTTCATGTAACGCTGTAATAAAACTAATCAAAAGGTCAAAAAGAAATTTGCAATATACAAATTGAATTGGGATAAATCACTCCTTCGCCCATTATCACAAATATCACAACACTTATACTGCCGGTGGTTAATAGCCATCACTTATCTCAACGAACAGCCCTGACCACTGTAACTGTTTTCACTTTTCCACTCCCCATATTCAGAAATTAGTTCAGTAATAACCTAAGCTGGAGTTAATAATGAATATAAACTGCTAATAGGCAAAACTGAATAGAGAATGGCATTTTAAAAAGCTACTGAAACTAAAGATTAGTTTAAAGATCTCTACAAAGACCAGGGAGGTGTGCTATATATCTATCTACTCATTGAGAAAAGATGTTTCTAAACCTTCCATATAGAATCATAAAACCACAAAGGTTGGAAAAGTCCCACAGGGTCATCCAGTCCAAGGCAGATTCTTGGTAGGGCTCCTCTGTGCTACAGAACACTTCGTTTAATCCGAATTAGAACGGGATAAATTGTCACTGCACTGTCTGAAAAACACTGTTGCAATGAGCACATCGAGCAAAACCTCTCTGAGGCAACCAGCTAGCGAGCCATCGTTAAGGCAGCCTGATCTGTAACAGATATTCTGTGCGAGGAATTTATTTCCCAACCATTCTGCCCAGAATGACGCAGCCCACATAAAAACCAAGAACAACAACAGCCGCTGCCACCGCCATCGCCACCCCCCAGCTGTGCTGCCAGCACCCAGCTTCGTCTGCAGGCGATTCCATGCTGCTCAGCACGGGAACGTGGGCAGAAGTGAAGCATTTGCAGTAGAAAAGGGAAACGTAATGAAGAAAACCTAAATATAAACTCTAGAAGATTGATTCTGGTGTCACAGCTTTAAATCGCTGTTTCATCCGAGTTAGTGGAGGGTCTCCAAAGCAAAGCAGGTCTGTAGTTAGAAAGGGGACACCAGCACAATGCACGAGAGGGAAGGAATCTGTAACTGCTAAACAAGAGTTGGGCTTTTTCTTCTGTGAGGAGTTAAAGACTTTACAAAGATACTGCATGATGCAATCACCAGCAAATGAAAATAAGGCCTCTGGGCTAAGACAGCTCACTGGAGGAAGTGCTGCCTTCCTTATGCTTGACACTAGGAATAGCACAAAATTACTGGTCAACAAACCATCTGTGTATTCCTTTTTAAATGCCCTGACCATTTAAAGAGATGGGAGACAAAAAACTCCACAGAACAAAACCTACTCCGGGGGATCAATACTGTAAGGTCACAAACAAGACACAACGAAGACAAAAAAATAATTAAACCCCAATGAAGAAATCACTGCTTTGAATATCAGATTTAATTTTTGTCCAGTCACTTCTGTACATTTGCTCAAGCAAATATTTACATAAGGCCATCACCAGTACTTGTAGGGAGCTTATGAGCAGGAAGAGGACCGACTTTTTACATGGTCCAATAGTGACAGGACGAGGAGAAATGGCTTTAAACAAAAGAGGGGAAATTTAGGTTAGATGTTAGGAATTTACTCCTAACCCAGAGGGCAGTGAGGTGCTGGCACTGCTGTGCAGAGAAGTTCTGTGGGTGTCCCATCCCTCGGGGCCAGGTTGGATGGTGCCCTGGGCAGCCTGAGCTGGTGGGAGGTGCTCCTGCCCACGGCAGGGGGGTTGAAACGACACGATCTTTAGTGTCCCTTCCAACCTAAGCCATTCTGTGACTCCACAACACTGTCATATGTTGAGCTCCATCAGGCACACATATGCTCTTCTTGCACTCCTTACAGTATACGACTTAAATGGACAAAACGCACTGGACTGCCTGCCTGAGTAAGTGGCAGCAAAGAAGGACCTTAAACAAACCACAGAGACTGTGCATTCAAACAGACAGGCTCTGACACGGATGCTCCCACACACACCTCCACGTTCAGCCAGCTCACCAATGGACAGTTCCTCTGCTTCCTCACTGCCAGTGCTGCCCGGGGGCTCAGCTGCAACTGAAGTGCCTCACAAAAAGCCCCTAGCTAGGAGCCCTAATTCAGAGGCCACCAGGTCCACAGAACCTCTGCTCTGACACCTCACATCAGTGAGGTTCCTGCATAAGCAACTTCACATTGCACTGAACTCATCCTTCCCCTGCTGCACTATCATAGAATGGCCTGTGTTGAAAAGGACCACAATCATCATCTGGTTCCAACCCCCTGCTATGTGCAGGGTCGCCAACCACCAGACCAGGCTGCCCAGAGCCACATCCAGCCTGGCCTTGAATGCCTCCAGGGATGGGGCATCCACAGCCTCCTTGGGCAACCTGTTCAGTGCGTCACCACCCTGCGCTCCCACAGCTCGCCCTCAGGATGCAGCCCTAGGAGTTCCTGAGGCCGAGCACTGCTGCACACAGAGGCAGCTCTCACCCCATGCCTGTCAGCTCCGCACTGGGTCCCTGGGCATGGCTGGGAGGCAGCTGCCTGCACATGCAGGGACAGGAGGCACTGAGGGCCTGCAGCAGCTGCGGGGCGGCACGGCGCCTAACCCACAGCACAGGGTGAAGGAACAGGCGCAAGCTTTCCTTCCACCAATACCAAACAGCGTTTCTTCTTCCTGCTTCACGACACAAGAAAATAAAGCTGTTCGTTCTGAGTGTTTGTGGTTAATAGGAGGAGTGTCAGAAGCCTCCTGTCAGTAAGAATCCAGCACGGAGGAGCTGACTGCTGAGGTACAGTTAGCAGCACTGCAGAATCCTTTGTTACAGATGTCAGCAGCGCCGAGATTGGCAATAAAGAAGGCCGTGACACATAATGAGCTCAAGTGGCCTCAAGAATCACCCAGCAAAAACAGGAACTGATTTGGACGTGAGACTCGTGATTAATCGAGGCCAAAAATACCCAAATCCGAGCGGTAAAAACAAACAATACCCTTCAGCACGTGCAGAAGCGTCCGGGTGACCCCTGTGCGGGGTGAGGTCAGCCGGGCCGCCCGAGGGCGGACCGCGCGTAGCGGCGCCAACACGGGCACGCGGCGCCCGCAGCCGGGGAACGCGGGACGCGCGCAGGGCCCGAACAGGCCCGGAAGCGCGGGCCGCTCCCAGCGCACACCGCCACCTTCCTGTTTACACGGCCGGGCCGCCGCCCTTCGTCCCCGCGCGGGGCCGGGAACTGCAGAGCCCGGAGCGCCGCGGCGCCGAGACCGGCGCGGAGGCGGGGACGCGCGGTCCCCGGCCCCCCCCGCCGCCCCCCGGACACCCGCGCGACCCCGCGCGCATGCGCAGCGCCGCCGCTCCGTCCCGAGGCCACCCCGCGCACGCGCGCCCTCCAGCTCACCTTCACCCCGCGCCGCACGGCCCCGCCCCGCCCCCCCGCCCGCCGCCCAATCCGCGCCGCGGGGCTCCGCCGCGCCGCCGCCCGGGGGCACGGAGGGGCGCGGGGAGACGCGAGGTTACGAAACGGCGGCGGCGACCCCGGAGCGCCGCTCGTCGCCGGCCGGCCCCGCAGGCGCAGCGGCGGTACGGAGCTCCCGGCGGGACCCGGCGCCGGAGCTCCCCGCGCGCTTCCCCGCCGCCACGCCGCCGCTCCGCGGTCCCGCCCGCTCCCATCCCGCAGCCGCCGCTCTCCGCTGTCCTCACCCTCCGGGCTCCGGTGCCACCCGCAGCCGAGCAGGGGCGGGGCCGGGCCGGGATCTCCGCGCGCCGCGGTGCCGCTGGCTCGGCTCGGTGCGCTGCGCTGCAGTGCGGTGCGGTGCGGAGCTCTCGGGTGCCGCCGGCCGCTGCCAGCGCCGCTCAAAACAAAGGGGCCGGGCGGGCACGTGACCCGCGGCACGTGACGGCGGCGCTGGGAGCTGTAGTTCGGGTCGGCCCTCGGAGCGGCCGCTCCCCCGCACGGAGGCGCGCTGTGCCCCGCAGCGCCGCCTGAGCCGCCCGGGCCCTCCTCGCCCCGCGGCCCGGCTGTGTGTGGGCCGTGCCCGGAGCGCGGGCGCTATTTTTGCTCTGCCCTTCAGGGAAAGAACTCGCGAAGCCCGCAGCGCCCGGCGGTGAGGCGAGGGCAGGGATGTGCGGAGCTAAATTAAGCTCGTTATCGGGCATCGCCGGGAGCGATGCGGCAGGTCGCCGCTTCCTCGAAGGCCGCCTGCTGCCCCCACCCCGCGGCGCTGCCGGGACGCTGCGGGCGAACCACACAACCAGCAAAGCACAATCAGCACCCCGCACCCCCCTCCCAGTGCCCCACCGTAACCGAACAGTAACAAGCTGAAGTTCTTCTACAAAGACGACGTCGGATCTTAAAAGCATATGGCCTAAAGGAAAAATGTGGCTCTAAAAAGTGCATGGCCTGAAGCAAATGTTTTGCTTAAAATAGACCCTCCTGCCTGATGTGCCCTTCTGACTGCTGGGATCAGCCCTGCCCGGCTCAGCTTGGACACGGACGAGAGATTAAGGGGCAATGGTGGGCAGGGAAACAGGAGAGGCGTGTGCCCCGGGATGGCCCAAGGAGCTACAACCAAACTGCACGTGGTAAGGGTACCCTGCGTGAAAAGGGCAAATGGAGCGCTTAGAATGAAAATAATAATTAAAAACCTCGGTTGGGCAATCGGTGGTTTCATAACTCGCTCATAACGCACCCGAGTGCTTCCAGCCCCGAGGGCCGGCACCAGCAGGGCCGGAGGGCAGAGGCTGTGCCGTGTGGGTGACCCGCAGGGCTGGGCCTCCAATGCTCCGGGCACAGCAGTGTGCTGCGGGGCGGCTGAAGGCAATGATTAAAGATGGCTCATTTCTGTAAAGCTCTGTCAATACTTCTTTAGCGGTGTAAATTGGTCATTCGGCATTCAGTATTTTCAGAAGAGGTCGGGGATGTTGCTGTCTCCAGCCGGCCATCGGAAGGCTCTCAGCTAAAATTAGAAGCTGATTGGCAATCCTAGCGCACGCCCGGCAGCATCCCTGTGTTTTTCTGGTGGTGCTGAGGCTGAGTCCCAGCCCCGCCAGGCGCTCTCACACACAGCTCAGCAATGCCACCTAAACGGGTCAGCGCATTCCTCCTGCTGAAGGCGTTCACTATTTTAAGAAGCCATGTGCCACCACGGCCCGGAGAATTTTCCGCTGCTGTGCGAGTGCCTTTTGGTCCCTACCAGGTATTCTGAAAGTTAAGCAAAGCTCAGACAGCTCTCGGGCGATTCATGCACATGGAACACAAAGCCCAAAGAAAATCCATCGTTTTCTTTTGGTTGGTATCCGCCGCGAGGGACAGCTGTCCACGTGGGCAGCCTAAGGCTGTGACCTGGGGCTGGAGGAGCTGTCTGCCCAGGGACAGCGGGCAGCAACGGGCATCAGAGAGCCCACGTGTAGCCCGGGGTTCTATGGGAATGAGGGGCAAAGGCAGACAGGAAAGCTGGAGGCTCCTGGCCCACGCCAGCCCTGCTTTACCTCTCCTCCCAGCAGCCACTCGCCCCTTCTAAGAGCCTCAAAACAAGGCCCATGGGAACAGTCTTCCCATGCAGAAAGCAGGTGTCTGCTTTTTCCACCCAGTATCTCCCATCTCCCAGGCCTGGGAGAAGGCTATGGGAGTGGAATCCCAAAGCTGAGAAGAACAAGCATTGCATCACTGCTGCTATAAACACTGAACTATTTCCTTTTTACAGCCCTTACAGCACCAAGAGAGCATGAAAACAATGCCTAACCCGGCAAGACAGGGACTTGCTGGGGTTTGTCTGGAGCTTCTCTTTAGGGAGAAGCAAAGAAACAGCGTTGTCTGAGCTCTTTTTAGCCACACAGGGAAAGACCTGAGGGGCTGTTGCTGCAGAGCAGGCAGACAGATAGCAACTATAACCACCAGCCGAGCACAGGCACGAGGTGGTACCTGCAGCACAGTGCCCGAGCTCACATGGCAGTGCTGCAGTGCCCGCTGGACCACCAGGGCCTGACCACAGCCCTCGCACCTCCACCAAGGCCAGCTGTCCTTCTGCACTCATTTCTGCACCACACGCCTTCCCTCGTGCCGTGCTGCCGCAGACAGCAGTCGGCAGAGCTCCATCTTTGCCCTCCAGCCACACTTAGCCTCTCTCTCTTAAACCATTTGCCAATGCCAGGACCCGTTAATAGGCAGGGCACCTCTTCATGTCTGAGCCCCTCAGGCACTTCACAAGTTAAATAAATCCCTTCTCCGGCCCAATTAACTGCAAAAAGCTTTGTCTGCCAGTGAAGCAGAAGGTAAGGCAGGCCTCAAACAAACATGATTTTGGAGGCCCGCGTGCCCGGTCTGAAGGCAGCGGCCGCCCCGCTCGGACGGACAGCGGGATGTGGAAACAGCTGCCGTGTGGATGCAGCTGCTTCAGAACGGCACGCAAAATCCCCCCCGGATCAACGCCCGCTCACCCGTCCTTTGTAAACAAGGCTCTGGGCACCTGCTCTGAGGCTGAAAATAGGGCCGCTGCTAGGCCTGAGGTACCCCTAAAGGAGGTGGCCTCTCCGCCATGGCTCCCACCTGCTCACAGCGCTGCGCCAGCCGAGGCCGTGCTGCTGGGCCAAGGGCTGTCCCACGGAGACGGGAGGGAAGATGCTATCAGCGTCATCCCAGGAGAACACCTTAATGAAGGTCTGCAGATTCCAGCCAGCAGCTAAATCAACAGCTTGTTTTGCCAAGAAAACGTTGTGAAATCTGTGGCTTACGCTTTGATCCCAAGCCTTCCCTACCCACCTATTTGTGAGCAGGATCATTAGACAGAAATGACCATAAAACTCAGATTGGTCAGGTGGGGAGCTGCCGATAATAAACATTGCCCGGTCACGTTGCAGGGCCAACATGCTGCTGAATCTTGAAGGAAGAGTGGAAGGCGTAAACCACCCCACAAGGTCCGTGTGGTACGAAAGCCTTCTAAGCCTTCTGGATTTAACGCCTTTATGTAGGAGATGCTATTTTGTGATTTAAAAAGGGGAGGAGAAGTTAAATGAGGAACAGGTCGTTACGGTAGACAGGAAGCAATAAAAAGGCAAATATGTCTCATTTCTTTAGAGGCTTGTTATATTCATGCTATTTATGTGTTCTTTCCTAAGACAAACCTAACGTCCATCTTTCCTCTGGCACCAAAGCCCACTGACAAGAATATGAGTTCCTCTGGCTCTGTCTTTCCCTGGGACAAGCATCACAGAAATGGAAAAGTGCATAAAGAGAACTCTCCATTTTCTTTTTGATGGGAAAATCACATTTTTTCAGAAGTAATTACTGATTGGCAGAAACAAACAAACAAACAAACAGACAGACAACCCACAGTAGCATTCCTAAGGCTAAAGCGGTACAATCAGCAGCGATAGAGGCTCCCATTACCTGTTCTCTGCAGCCCCAGACAGCCGGCCGCCCCTCGCCTTGCCCGCAGACCCTCGCCCGCCCGCTGCAGCTCGCTCCTGCTGCTCACAGCCCTGCCTGGCTCCTCCTCCTGGCCCGGCACCAGCCTGCCCAAGGACCTGTCACTATTTCCAAACCTGAAGCGTTGTTGCTCGCCCAGCCTTGTGCTGCTGTCCCAATGCCCTACATTCCAGACAGCTGCCCTGATGCATCGCACAGCCCCGACCTGACAGCTCTCGAGGAGCTTTTGCAGCAGCCCCGCGTCTCCTGGCAGGCCTGCAGCACAGCGTGCCAGGCTCGGGGCATGGCAGGGCTGCAGGCCTCGAGCTGCCACCGTGCTCCTCAGCCTGCATGGGCCATGCTGTGAGGTTGGGCTGGCTCGGGGAGGCCCAGCCATGGTGCTCCGGCCGCGCTGCTCCAGGCACACTGGGCAGCAGCAGGATGCCCAACTGCAGGGCAGGTGCTGGGAGCATTCTGCTGCTAGGAATCTGCTGCACTCGCAGGCAGAAAGCACAGCTCTGTTATGCCAAGATTGCTCACACCAGCTTCAAAACCTACGGGCAAACATGCTCCTAAGTGTATGCCTTCAGATCCATTCTGCAGGCAGCTGAAGCACGCTTGGATAATTTCCTGCCCTCCTCAGGAAACACGGCAGCTCCTTCAACACTTCCACTTTTTAGTTTTCACATCACCGCACTTTGTGCAGTGTCTTTATTTGCATGAGGACATGAAAAATTCACCTTCTAAATTTAGGTCATTCATAATTCAATGATGTGAAATGCAGTAAGAGTTTTTACTACTGGTAATAATTAGGAAGATGTGCATTTCCATAACATAATCTGTGCTCAGAGTGGTAATTTTTCCATCCCTCAGCTACTTTGCTAGCAACCCAACAGCTCAATCCCCATGCAGGCTGCAGCAGCAGGAAGCAGCAAAGCGAGGCACAGCTGTGCTCCTGAGCTCTGCTCACACCGTGCACAGCTAAGGCTGAGACCCCTCTGTGTATAAGTGGTGCTGAAAGCTGCCCAGCAGCCTGAAGAACAGTGTCACGCAAGCTGAGATTTCTTGCAGAAGAGACAGTGAAGACATCCTGATGAAAAATTGAAAAAAAGACCACCCCAAAACCAGCATGAAACTTCAGCTGCTGTATAATGATGCGGAACGGGCAGAGCATTATAATCGATATTTTTATCTGAAAATGAGAGTTCATCAGGCATTCAGCATTCTCCTCGCCATCAGGCTGAAAGTTTAAACCACAGCTGTAAGCTCAACGGAACTGCTCTGGGGGAAAATCATAACTGGAAATGAGACAGATGTATATTCTGTCCTTGTGCAGGGGGGCACGTGTGGGCTGTACTACGTTGCACTTTGACAAAAGATTACATATTTACTTACTGGAAATATGTAAATTTCTGCTTCTTTCAGCAGGTGGCTGACAGGCAGCAGAGCGATTATGCCAGAGTGATTATGTCAGAGAAGGAGACCCGATGATTAATTACACAAATTTTGTTTCTCCAGTGAAAAGCACTCGTGTTCCAACAGTAGTAATAATTGGTAACGGCATCCTTCTTTTTGGCCCTTGTCAGCTAGCAGCTCCCTTCCCCTGTCGTTGTCTGTGGTGAGAAATCTCATTTGGCTCCATCATGTTTAGATTTGCCTTCACCTGCACATTGTTTTTTGCTCTGTGTCCGTGGAGGATGCCATCCTGACACACCCGGCCCTGCTGGGGGTGCAGGAGGAGCCCGAGGCCGGGCTGGATGTGGTCAGAGGGCAGGCTGCAGTTCTGTGCCCACAGAGCACGCGGATCACTGCACCAGCTTTTCTTCTTAAGGCCTTCCCAAAGAGCATGCTGAGAGTTTTTACAACCTGATGAGGAAATCCGTGTTACAGACCAGCAAAAATCCATCACAAGGAACGTAAGGACCATGCTGATTGTGGGGCCAGGGTTTCTAAGCTTCGGGCAGTCCAAAACCCAAAGCAAAATTCAGTCACAGCTCTGGAGCTTCACTCGCAGCGTGAGCTCATCAGTTAGGTATGTGTGCACAGAACTGGCTGAGATCGACAAGCCTTCATGAAAAATAAAAGTCAGCACTGCTTTACACTGCAGTAAAACCTGAAACTGGACTTGTTTCCCTTGCTTTGGGACCGTGCCGTCACCATTTCACAGGGCTGCTTAACGTATTCTCTGAATGGATCCGAGAACTGAAGTTTCTGACCCACTGATGTCCTTCCCGCCCCTTGTAGCATCAAGCACACACTGTAACACAGAGCTCCATATAATTCACTATAAATGGCAGTTTCCTACGTTTCCCAGCCCTTACTATGCAGGACTGCTCTCCTTCATTTCAAGTGCTACTTTGGTGGACGTGTTTGTATCAAGCTGTGACACAAGATCCTGAACTACAGCACCGTTGCTTTGTTCTGGGGCATGTTCTTACCTTGGCACTCTGGACATCGGGGCCTGTCTGCAGCAGCAGATGGAGGGGACCAAGAAATACAGGACCAAAATATCACTGAAGACAGCAAGCCTCTACTTCTTCTGGTGTGACCACAGTTTCTTTTGTCCTCTCGCAGAGATCAAAGGCGTAATTTACTTAGAGGTAGAATTATTATTATTATAAAATGGCCATTAACTAATAACACAGAGAAGATGCTCTTAAATTCCAATGGGTGGCATAGCAGGCAGCACTGGGCAAGTGACCCAAGCATCTTGTTACTTTCATAAACTAAAGCACGAGGGAGTCTGATGCTGATGACAAAACCTCTTTGTGAGTAACACCGGCAGAACATTTTTTGAGAGAAATACAGGACTGAGTTGTAAGAAAATGGGACACTTCTTTTTCAAGAGAAACTAACTTTAAGTGTTACAATTCTTTCCCTGTTTGCGTACAAGAGGGATTGGGAATAACAGCTGCTATTCTGTTTCTAAGGCTGAGTGTCCTGAGAGTGAAAAGAGGAAGCTCTTGCCTGTTCTAATTAAAAACCTGCAGTAGCGTAAGCTACTTGTTGAGGAAAGAAGGCCCTTCTTCCTGAGAGAAGGAAAAGACTATTGTGAATGGGGAGGGATGGTCATGGCACACACCAGCCACCACAGCCCAGACCTACTGCATTTCTTATGAGCCTTACCTTTCGCCCCATCCCTAGTCTCCAGTCCTTCCAGGTTCATTTGGGTGCATCTCATCTTGGGCTACAAGGCCTTAAAATACAGTGTTAAGTGATGCCTCAGCTTGTTGTGCCCGCAGCTTTGGGAGTGGCCGTAGTGCACCCCCAGACTGCAATTCAACTTCTTCAAGTAGAATAAGCACTTTGTTTAAATAGTAGCCTCCTTCCACCACTCCCTCAAAAGCCTGTGAGAAGGGGATAAAAGATTTCTCAAGTTTAACTGGCCCATCGACACGTGAGGGTTAACCATTCTGACCTCTACAGCCAACAGCACAGGGGAACAATGTGATTAGGACAACAGCCAGACTTCGGCTACTACACCCATATAAACTGGCATTTCCTCTTTGATCTGCCGGCACCTCTCTTCCATACAAGGTGAAAGCCCAGTTTGGAGTCACTCAGCCTTAGCACAAAGCACGTCTACCACATGGTATCTAAGAAAACAATAAATGGGGGCAGCTGTTATTGCAGAAACATCCCAGCAAAACCAGCCTGAGAGCAAAAGTTGGGAATATAATAAATGCAGTGCTAGCAGAATAACACTGCAATAAACGTTGGAGGTGCAGGCCAAGGACCCAAACCTGAGGCTGATTTGCTAACTCTGAACAACTGCGCCTGCCCAGAAGTAGGGATGTGAGAAAGCTCAAGGAGTGGGCTTTGAAATGGAAGGTGACACTGGTGCGGAAGAGGGAGTATGACTGTGATGATGATACAAAGATGCCAGCTTGCAGTTTGTAGAATACTGGGTTCACAAATTCTGGATATATTTTCAAAAACAAAAAACAACCTTCCCTACAGCTAAAATAAGGACGTGCTATTTTAAGCTACTGAACATTAGCCCAGTGTACTGAAAACACAGACAAAGAATCTAGAAACTTCCCAGGGTTGGCAAGATTATCTCAGGCCTCAGTGGGTTGAGGCATCTGGTGGTCATTTTAGCAGTACCATAGGAGACGGGTAAGGACAAGTTGTCAGCACCAGCCACTTGGTCACGGGTCATAAATACCTTCTGTTTAAAGGTGTTCTGAAACATGCATGAAGCTTCCAGATCCCAGTGCAATACCAGGTTGTCTCCATGTCTTCTTTCTCAGCCTGGAGAACCTCCTGCCCGTCCTCATCTGGCCTCCTCCTTGAGGCAGCTGCACACTCCCATTTTCCTTTCCTGGTTCCTCTCAGACTCGAGAGGCTCATCACGACTTTGTTCAAACAGAAAAGCAGCAAAACACGTAACAAGATCTGTCAGGAATCTGTTTCTCCATTTCTGCCTTTGTTTTTGATGTGCTTCATCTCTTGGTTCTTGTTCCATCGGTGGGAGATGCCCTTGCTATGACTTCTTCTGGCCCTCTTCTTCATCATGACCCCATGTCCATCCTTAATGAAATGCCTCTTCCCAGGGACTCCTTGCATCTTTCACTTTCCAAGACAGGAACCAGGATCCTGGGCTAGTCTGGGCAGATACACCAGTGTAATCCATCTGCACAGTACCAAAATGCCACAGGGATGAGATACTGCTTTCAGGAACAGACAGCTGAACATAATCTGGTGCTGGCTACAGGTCAACATTTAAGCAAGAAGCACGATCTATGGGCAACAGAGGGTGCAAAGTTAAGAAGATCAAGGTGGGGTCCTAAGCAGCTTCTGCACGCTTTTGGCCAAACACACAGAACAGAGAGATACACGTACCAGCAGTGATCTATGATGCTACACAGCTCTGTAAGCTTACTGTGAAAGAAGTGGTGAATACACATTAACTAGCAGTAATGCCAAGCTGTTACCTCAGGCTGGTATAGAAGCAGCACAGGTCAATCCAATATGTGGAAACTGAAGACAATAAACAAACACCTCAAGAACAGACAAGCCTTCAGCTCTCACCACATCATTAGTTCATTTAGCCAGCAAGTAATTATTTAACAAAAACAGTAGCAGTGCAGCCAGAACAAGTTTCTGAAGGCCAAAAGGAAGAATGTTTTTGGAAGCTGCTACCAAAAAGTAACAAATTGGATTTGCCCCAGAACTAAAGAATGTGTTGCTGCTGCAGTCTCGAGACAGGGCAGCTCAGCAAGCAATTCCCTGCCGTTGTGTTCCCTTTGCAAAAACAACGCTCACCTCAGCGCTGCCCTGGTGTGTGTCCAAATAATGAAACTAGCTACTGCATGTGTAGATTAATCCCTGAGCAGGGGATTCTCTAAACACTAGGCAGCCCTATATAAGCAAAGAGAAAAAGGCAGCAGAAGAGGTGCTCGGCAGGAAAAAAAAAAAGAAGTGGATTTTAAGGGTTAAAGATACATCACTTGGTTGACAGCACAGAAGGAGACAGACTGCAGATAGCGATCAGTGCTAATACTAGCCAACGCTTGCTTCAACTACCACAGTCCTTCCTAGTGAGCAGTTACTGAGCAGTGTGCTGACATGGCCACAGCTACCAACCAACCCAGTTACTGCAGGGTTTCCGTTCCCAACACTCACAGCCAACAGTCTTCAACTTCTGCAACTTTTAATGCTTTGCTTAAAGCTTCAGCGATGGGAGCTGAGTGATCGCTGCTGAATCTCAGCTTTCACTTAAACAGATAAAGAAAATATGAAGCTTCTCGCCACCAGAAAATGGCCTGATAAGGTGAATTTCCTAAGGTCAAAAGTCATGGTGATAAACAAAGAGAACCTAGCCCAAGACAGGATTAAAATATTGCCATTTCAAAACACACCTGCTGTTTTTCAGTGGTCTGACGGTATCCCTGGAGCAGTATTTGGTGGAGGGATTGGACTGGCTTAAAATAGAAGGTGTTCATCACCAGAAGCTAGCACAAAGGGCAGCAGGAATGCATTGACATCAGTTGGGAAAGAAAAGAGCCAAAGCTGTACACAGATTGCATGATGAAAAAAAGCCCATTACGTGGAGGTCGAGGAAAGCAAGAGGGACATTTCTCACTTTCCTTCCTCTTGATTCTTCTTATCCCATACCAAACCTGACTGACTCCAGCTCTCTCTGAAGGCTGCTTTCACCTCCCCTTTCTAAATCGAGCTTCCCTTAACCCTGTTAGTTCACCTCCACAAACTGGGAGACAAAAGAGGAAACAAACACAACTAAAATCCGAGGACTCACCGAGCCAGGATTCCTAGAAGTAAGTGTCACAAAGGCAAGGTCTGTTGGTGCTCACGCTGCCAGGAGGTTAGCCCTCTGGGGGACTCATTCTATAACCCCAGCATGAGAGCCTCCCAGACTTGCCAGGGCTTTTGCCCTGTTATTTCAGTAGGCTCTGTGCTGATTGTCCGTCAGCTCTCTGCTTCTCTGCTAGGCAAAGCCCACGGAGACCTAACTCAGCCTTCTGTAAAAGTCATGGCATTGCAGAACATCCTCAGAGGGAATGAAAAGCCGTTCCACGTTTGTCAGCCAGCGTGTCGTGACGGACAGAAGCTGGAAAGCTTGTGAATATATGTGTTACTAAAATTATGATTAAAAAATAATACCGAAAAGTATCAGCGTGGTGATTAATAATAATGTGCCTGGAAATAGAATGTTAAAAGAATGGCCTGTTCCCCTCTGCAGCCTGTCCGGCCTGCGGTGTGCCTATCGCTGGGGCCAGCAGGTCCGGATAACAGAGCAGGGCTGGCCAGGGGTGGGAAGCAGGCCTTCCCCTCACTTGTAATCTTCGCACACACAGAGGCATCTTAAATCCTTTCTAAACACGTTGATGCTGCCTGAAATTCACCAGGAAAAAAAAAAAGAAGTTTTAAAAAAAAAGTCTTTGTTTGTGTTAACAGGATGAGAAAGTGCAAGGCTTCCTGTTATGCGTGTGTGACAGCTACAGATAAGCGGAGAGGAGCTCTGGACAGGAAATCCGCCCAACTTCTGCAGTGTGACTCGTCTGAGGCTTAGGAACTCTCTTTTAGATCGAGGCACCAACAGAATGAGACGGTGCTGGCCAGAACATGGGCGACACGCTGGAGAAGAGCTGTGAGGACGCCGAGTTCTCCTTGGACAATGAGTGCTCAACGAAAATGGGGGAGCTGGTGGAGGTCTCCAGCGGTGAAAAGATCAAGTTTGATGATACGGGACTCTCCCTGGTGCTCCAGAATGGCCTGGAGAACCTTCGGCTTGAAAATTCCCTTACGGATGTCATCCTGTGTGTGGATAGCAGGGAATTCTCCTGTCATCGAGTGGTCCTCGCTGCAGCCAGCAATTATTTCAGGTAAGGCATGCTGAGAAACAAACCAAGGAACTCAATTTGCGTCTTAGTCTTGAGCCGTAGATCTCCAAGGAGAGTAAAGTGGGTGGTAAACTCTGCAACTTTGCAGTGAGTCTGCGACTCCTGATACTTTCAGCTCTTTTTCAAGTCGAAGATTTAAATAAGGCAGGTGCAAAGCTGCGGATTCACCGGAGTTCTGTTACCAGCACCCAGCAAACCTGTTTGGGGCACGCAGAGAGAAGGAGAACGGGCGGCCAGCAAGTGGGAAGCAGATTTTTAACCAAGTATCTGGAGCTATAGCCCCTTGTATTATTCCTTTGGGATCCAAGCAAAGAGGAAGATGCATTTGGATCACAGGATATTTTTATTGCGGTAGGAGTGGATTTGCGCCATTTGATCATTGTTCTCTTTACCCTTCTGTGGTAAAAATATATGTTGCATAAAATCGTCGAGGAGGAAAGAGAAGGAAGTTTTCATTTTTCTTAGGGTTCCTGAGTATCAACTGTAACAGGAATTACCAGCTTGAAAGCAACTCACCATTTCACTCCCATCTCAAATTTTGCATTTTTTCAGTGCTACAGTAGGTATCTGAGACTACAGGCCAGCAAGGACAAATTTTAGACACATAGAGGAACTTGGTATTGGTTTTAACACAGATTTTCCACTATCATTTAGACAATCACATTTGCATGGCTGGGATTTTTTTCTTTCTTTTTTTTACTGCTGAAGTGGTCAGATGACTGAATAGCTACAGAGGAAACACGAGAAAAAAAGAACCTGTGACCACTTGTGACATAAGTAGAAAGCTAATTTTAAAGGGTTTTGTAAGCTTTGCTGGCAGTGCCTGAAAGCACAGTTCTAGTTTAATCATCTTCTTATGGGAGATGCTGAATATACAGAAATGGATATTACTCCTGCTGGAGCATCTGCAGGATGCACTTATCTCCTACGGAGAGAGTGTATGTGAAAATACGCACCTACAAGCAGAGATGCCCGAACTCTTTGGGTTAGTTTCAATCAAGCTTGGCAGAGAGGCAGAAATCTCAGAACTGTGAAGTGCCCACAGGTCTGAAGGAAATGGGCAGCTGGGAGGAGGAGAGGGGCTGGGAGCAGGTCCCCACTGCCTCAGCTGCCCTGAAGGAGCCAAAGCATGCACTGCTGTGCTTGGCCAGACATGGAGGCACATGGAGCTGCGTCCTGAGAGCTGGGGAGTGTGTGAGAGGAGCAGTGAGACAGAGCAGAGGGCCTGGGGTGGGAAGGTGAGGTTCCTGCGAGGGAGGAAAGGAAGATATAAGTCTGCAGGGAACTGAGCTTCACTGGTTCTGCTTATTTCATCTTGCCATCACTCACCAGGAGCTACAGGGGCTGGAAGAAATTTTTCAACCACACCATTCCTGTCATCACTTGCCATGTGATGTGAACAACCTGGGCTACTGAGGTGTCCCTGCCTGTAGCAGGGGGTGGAACTATGTGATCTTAAAGGTCCCTTCCAACACAAACCATTCCATCATTCTATGATTCTGTGATTGCAGGGCCTCCAAGGCCCTTCCTGGAAACTGGAAGCACAACCAGTTCATGGCGGCTGCTGTACGCACAGCTGAACAAAGTTCATGGCTCCATGCCTTTCCCTTAGCATCTGCTTGAGAGTAGATAGCCCAGTGCTTCTGACATGCCCTACGCTTGTGGCCAAAGCAGAATTAATGTTCTCCCTCCCCCCGTGTGAAGGTACCAGAGCAGAGGTCAAGGTGGAGCAGCAGTCCCACACTGCATTGCCTGAGGTGGTAGGAGAACAGGCAGAGGGGTGAACCAGTATTTTCCAGAGCATCCTCAAACTCCAGCATGGTTGTTTGAAGTCAGGTTCATAACCCTGAGCACAAGCACTCCAGCGTGGGTGGGTGCTTAAAGAGTGCTTCACTGACTGCATTTGTTTCATTGAGATTTCTCCCTGATTTTTGTTAACTCACCCATGCTTAGGCATCCATATTTGGCCCTGGGCCCCTCACTTCAGATGTGCATTTATTGAAATAAATGTTGGTTCAAAGGTTTAGTTTAGAATTACACAGGGACAGGAAACAAAGAAACAGACAACAAAATTGGTAGGCGTATCTGCAGAGCTTAGAGCCCCACAGAAAGCCATCGCAAGCAGAGCAGAAGGACACAGCAGCCAGCTCTCCCGATGGATGCTGGCTATCTGAGTGTTGTAGAATGCTCCCGCTCTGCGGGATGGAAGTGAAAGTTTGCCTCTCCTCCAGACAGGGAAGATTCAGTACAAGACTGGAGCCACCAGTGTAAGAGGTAAAAGGAACAAGAGCAGACAACACCTGCACCCTACGGCAGCCCATTTCTCACTCAGATGGAGCATTTGGCACCTATCAATTCCACACAACTGAAACAGTGGTTTTGTGCAAACCTCCCTTTGCACTGAAATCCCAGTCCCGTGGAGAAGTGGGCACTGCTTTTTTCAATGGCCACCTTACCCACAGCCAACAGCATCGCAGTGAGAGAAGAAGGGCGGCCCGCTCTTTGCCCACTGAGATTAAGAAGCATTTTGTCTCTATGCCTTTTGAACACACTAATTTCTAGGGGAGCAGCAACTGGAGCAGAGCAGTGCTTGAAAAACCTCTCATGAGCTGAGATGAGTGAAAGGACAAGGAGAACTTCAGCTGAGCACTATTTCCTAACGACTCCTCTGGCCAATTTTCCTGCTTAAAGGTTAGGTCTTTTTCCTGAAATGCAGCTTTATATGCAAGGCAGCTAATACAAGCTCTCTCTGGCTATAAAACCTCTGCTGAGACAAGGAGCAGGCAGCAACTGGAAGAAGGAGCAGCTGATACCTTCCACCCATTTGCCAATAACTCTGCCTAACTGCTTTGCAAGAAAACCTGTGAACATCTTCACTGTGAGCTGTGTCAATCCAACAGCTTTCTTTTCCAAGAAGCCTTTTGACCCCTAGACACTTCCCGGGTTGCAGTGTCCTGTCAACGTTTTACATGGCTAATAAAGGAGGGCTTTGCTGTGGTGTGCACAGCAAAGAGAACCCCTAATGGCACGCTAGACCTGCACGTTTTTCACCAGTGCAGGCACAGATGGACTCGTGCTTCTAATCTGTTGTGCCAGCCTCTGAGTGGCATGAATTCTCATCTCAAATGCAGTAAGCAAGGCCGGACTGGTCAACCTTCTACATAAAATCAGAAATGTTGTATGAAATACTTGTAACTGTGGTCTGAAAATGCGGATGGTGTTTGCCTTGCAGCCACCACAACGCAAAGAGCATTAAAATAGCTCTTAGAGAAATTTCTTTTTCATATCCGACATGAAAAACCTGACCAGTGCCAAAGCTATGTGTGACTGTTGCTTTTCAAATGCAGTATCATCCACCAAAAGACGTACCAATACGTGTGAAAACACTGTGTGTTTGGGTTAAACGCTGTGTGTTTAGGTTAACACCAGCTCCAGTTCCTGGCTATCCAGACACCGCTCTGGCACAGAGGCACTAACTCTATAGTCCTACCAGAACTTAGCAGAGGAAAATGCATTCTCTCCCGGCCCATCCTTGGTACCAGAGGGGTCAAAGCCATGTTGGAAACCTTACAGGCGAGGCTGTCAGATGTGTGGATCCGCTCTGTTCCTCAGGGCTCAGTCTAAGTAGCAGTGTGCAGCTCTGAAGCACAGAAGCACTGACTTCTCAGGGCTGCCTTTTGCTGCCATGGAGTTCCAGGTCTGCTGCAAGTCCAGCTCTGCGGTATCATTTCTAAGTGTCTTCCTTATCAGTTGAGTAAAGAGGCATGGAAACAACAAAAGCATACTCCTTATTACTTTGCTGTAGGGCTAATTGCATAAAATATGAGGCAATCCAAGTATTTTATTTTGAAATCTATATAACCAAATGTTTTCAGAATGTTTCATCCTGGCTGGGATGCAATAATAGATAAACATCTTTCTTTTCAGGGCCATGTTCTGCAACGATCTAAGAGAGAAATATGAAGAGAAGATTATACTTAAAGGAGTTGACGCAGAAACCATGAATATACTCTTGGACTATACTTACACCAGCAAGATGCTCATCACAAAGCAAAACGTGCAGAAGGTTTTGGAAGCCGCCAGCCTCTTTCAGGTACAGATAGCTCAAATGCACAGATCCAGTCTTGTAGCTCTGGCTACAGTGTGCTCTGGTTATAGTACTGCATACCTCTTTATTTCATGGGTTCCAGGGACACTTGGCTTTGTTTGTATTTACACTGCAGTAAAAATTGGCCATGGCAGCCATGGGCTGGAATGCTTCTGTATTGGGTGCTGTACCGACAGGCAAACAGCTCTGCCTCCCAGAGCTCCTGCCAGGCTGCGGGCCCTGGGCAGCGTGTGACAGATGCTCCCCTCCAGCCCTGCCCCACCAATGCCTGCCCAGCGGGACAGTAACTTCACCTCTGCCTCCCCCCTGCCTGGAGATGGAGGCTCACTGCACAGCCTGCACCTTCCTTCACAGGAGTCCTGATGGAAAGGTTTTAGTCACGACTGAGGCAGTCAGAGTGAGCAGTGTTACTCAGCCTTTGGTCCGTAAAGTATTCATGTGTCCTGTAAGTCACCTGTGAGGTCTGGCAAATTGCAGGTCCTGGTACCAAGCTGCAAATCCCTAACAAATTGCCACCAGCATAATCTGCCAAGTGTGTGCATGTGTGTGTGTGTGTGTGTGTGTCCAGGTCTGTTCGTTTAGGGAGGTGAGGAGCACCTGACTCCCTGAGCACGGCAGTTCATGATGAACTAAAGATTCCTGAATCTTAACGAATGTGTCATGTGTTGCTGTGACACCAGCCTGGTGCCTTGAGGTGATGGCAGCTGGTGCTTGCTGTGGGCAGAGCAGGTAAGTTGCCCCTTACCATGGGGTAGCTCCGGGAAGGTGCCTGGGGCTGTGTGCAGCTTGCTGATGTTTTCATCAGACCAGGACTGCAACAGATAGCACTCAGATGTTGATTTTTCAGGGCACGTTCCCAAGATTTTTTGTTTGCTTGTTTTCATCCAAAGCTTTTTTTCCTCAGGATCATTCCTCAGGCTTATTTTTTTTTTTTCCCCTGAAACCATCAAGAGCCTGGACGTAGGTTCTTTCCTTTCTTTTCCCTATTTTTCGTGAAAATTCAGATTCAACTTGATTCGCACAGCTGGTGCTTTAAAGGAAAACTGTCAAACGCTGTGCAAGTGTTGGCAGAGTCAGGAGGGTGCCATGAGCAAGAGCAGTAAACTGCAAAAACCTAGAAAACAAGGAATGTTCTATGAGCAGCAGCGATCCCAAGCCTTGCTGCAGCTGTCTTGGACGCCCTCAAGATTTATAAGGCCTGAAGGCCTCACATTATACACGGGTGAGGTTTTTGGCTGGAGATATGTTTTGTGTAAAGAAGATTTAGTAACTATCAGCATTCTGCCAGTTTGCCTCCGCCACGCACGCTGCCGAACAAAGAGGAACATTTGAAGGAGACCAATGTTTCATTTCAAAATATTTACATCCACAAAGACGAATGCTTCCATTTGTCGCAACGCTTTTCTTGGGGCACTTCTTTGCTTTCCACTTAACGACGTGAGAAAACCAATTTCCAAACAGTACTTTTTTTTTTTTTTCATCCAGCCAGCAACAATTTTTGGCAGCGCCTCTCTTCAACCCTTCAACCTCTCCGGTTTGACTGAGGACCAGAAAATAAATGATTTGCAGAGCATGGCCTGGGTCAGAGCTGGGACAAGCAAGGACTCACAATGGGGGAAAAAAGGCTTTATTATTCAGAGAGAAGGCCGAGTGGGGGCCAAGCAATCATACGGGATGCCTCTAGCAAGTGAGAACATGAACCTGAAGGGGTATGAGAAGGACCCAACTACTGGGGAGGATGTTCACAGGGAGCAGGGCTTTCAAAACGCCCAAGGCGGCTCACAAAAGGGAAAGAGTGCCTGAAGGACAATGGGAGCAGGGGAACCGGAGACCTGTGCTGTCCTCCTCCCGCGTCACCTGCCCTTGTGGGGCTGCCCAGCAAGGTCTGGGGAGTTTGAGGGAGTTTTGCCCATAGGTGATGGCGGCGGTGGGAGCCGGGCAGCAGGGGTGAGGAGCAGCAGGCCGGGGAAGTCCTGGCATGCCCCTCTCTGGGCAGCCGGTCTGCGGCTCAGCCTCGGCAGCGCTGCTTCTCACACCCACGCCTCATGGTTCCGCATTTGGCTGCACAGGGGCAGCCCGGCACTGCGCGGCCGTTACACCTCCAGTGCTGCTGGTGGGAATTGCTCTCAGCAAGTGTGTGTGCAATGAGAGCACTGCACAGCGGTGTGGAGAGCACTGTGCCGGGGTCTGCTTCCGTACTTGCGAACGGCTTCGTGGGTGACCATGGCATATCCTACCTATGCCATTTCTTGCATCTCACTGCCACCAACTTTGATAGGGCTAATATATAACCTGTCCCAGGTCTGCAGACTGCTGGTGCTGGCAGAGTCCTTTCAGGCCCTCACAAGATGTGTAGTGTTGTCACAGTGTGAGCCCTGCAGCGGCGTGGCGTGGCCCCGCAGTGTGCTGCTGGCAGATTGATGTCACAGGCAGCAGCGTGTCCTGAGGCCACATGTAGCCTGGTGCACCAGGCTGTTGTGTTTCTCTAAACTCCTGACCACATCTAAATGTAAAACAGGAACCAGGTAGTCTGTACCCAGTGTCTGCAATCGGCCAGCTCTGCTATACATTCTAAATGTGTCAACACAAAACCAAGGGGTCTAGAAGATTCTATCCTGATTAATGAGACAAACCTAAATACAATTGGGTTCATAAATGTCTTTTATTTGTTTCACTTCCTCTTTGCCCCTAAATTACCGTTATGCAGCTTTCCCCTGTGGGACAGAACAAGTTAAAATGATCTGCTTGCTGCGTTGGCTGGAAAAAGGACCCAAAAGGCATTGACAGAAATGCACAGCATCTGTTGTGGCCCATCTTTGTGTGTGTCACTACTGCATCACTCAGTGACAACTGATACAAAGCACTGATGCCCTACTACATCTGAAATCACAGAGGAGAAGGAAAGCCAGCACAAAGCATTGTAACCTGTCATTTGCGTTCAAGAAGTGGGACATGGTTTAGTGGGGAAATATTAGTGATAGGTGGATGGTTGGACTGGCCGATCTTGGAGGTCTTTTCCAACCTTGGTAATTCTATGATTCCATGATTTCTGCTCTGAGTAATCACCAGCAACCTAGCTCACACTGTAGCTCATGCAGATGCCCTGAAGATATCTGTGGTCCAGGATCTGGATCCCAAGATATCTGTGGTCCAGGAACAGGTTGAGGGAGATTGACGGGGCTGTTGGGCAAAGGACTTTAATGACAGCAGTTGTGATACCCTACTAAACACAAACATGGGAAATTCTTTGATGAAGATTGTGTGCGAAAGGCACATCTCTGTTTTGTGAAGGAAACAAAGGTCAGTAAGACCTCCAAAGATCTCCTCCGCGGCACACAGTAGCAAGACAGCCCTCACTGTTCAGCAGCTCAGAAATGTACAGGTGGTGCTTCTCTTCCTGCCACATCTCCAGAACAGGACAGCACACCCGTGCATGCAGGGCAGGGCAGCAATTTGGTCCTTGCCTTCTAGATCACAACATTCTGGGAGATACCTGTCCTCGTGTGATTGATTTCTAGTCTCTCCCAGTTCCTGGCTGGCTATGGCTGACCCCGAGCTTATGAGCTCTCCTGTGTTTTGTCATACAAGGAACCACTCTGTGCTATGTATATTTTTTCTGCCCACAGTTCCTGCGCATGGTAGATGCTTGTGCCAGTTTTCTCACCGAATCCCTTCAGCCAGACAACTGTGTCGGCATCCTGAGGCTGGCTGATGCCCACTCCCTGCACAGCCTGAAGCAGCAGGTGCAGAACTACATCATCCAGAACTTCACCCAGGTCCTGAGCTACGAGGAGTTCCTGGAGCTCCCGGCCGATGTTCTCTGCAGCACGCTGAAGAGCGATGATCTGTACGTCACGGAAGAAGCACAGGTGTTCGAAACCGTCATGAACTGGGTCCGTTACAAGGAGTCGGAAAGGTTTCCTCTCTTGCCAAGTGTGCTGGAGAACGTCCGTCTGCCCCTGTTGGACCCTTGGTATTTCGTAGAGACTGTGGAAGCCGATCAGCTCATCAGACAGTGCCCGGATGTCTTTCCTTTGCTCCAGGAAGCAAGAATGTACCATCTGTCAGGCAACGAGGTGAGTAAAAATGGAAAGGCTTTTGTTGCTCCTCCTTGACGCTGCTGCTCAAAAATCCCATGGGCAGGAGCACTACTATGAGGCAGAAAAAGAGGTATTCACACCGAGGTGTCACTAGTTAGTGCTACTGAAAAGTCAAGGTTGGCCTTACCAGTTATCCTGCTGATTTAGAAAGCACGGAAGCTTTTAGTAGTGTGTTTTAAAATCAAAGCTTCCAGCTTCCTGGTTATGAACATGTGGGCTCAAACCCTCATACACAGACCTGAGCAGCTAAACAAAGATCCCGGATGACTTCCCCAGTAAAAAGGCAAAGCAAATTGCATTACTCCTCACACCTCATGGTCTTAGGTAGTATTTCAAACCCAAGAAAGGATGAATAATTTATACACTAAACTCTATCACAGTCCTTGGGGAGATATCTTTCAGGAAGACCTTCTAGGGAAGAAGATGACCCTCTCCCCAGAGGAGTGATGTGCCTATGCTCCTCATCTTCTGGGCCTCTGTACCCAAAAAGAGAGGTTCATCTGGGCATCCAGTCAGGGCCTGTCCTGCCTGCTTGAGTCAGGCTGTGGTGGATCTCCCATTCCTCACCTGGAAAATTAGCTATCAGTCACATCTCCTGGCCCTACATGTGGGTGAGAGGGGAGAGCAGCTGGAGGTCAGATTTCCTAACAAGAGCAAAGGTACAGGAGTGTGTGAGGACAGGTAGGTGCCTCCAGGGTCAGGGAGGCAGGGGAAGGTGGGAGGCCTCAGGAACGTGCTGTGGATCCATAGCTGACTGTGGATGTGAGTCAGTGGAGGGGAGGATGACCGGGCTCTTTGTGCTGGTGGCTGGGTGGGCCAAGTCCCAGCCACCCGGGGCAGCGGCATCCGCTCTGGCGGAACTCCACAAGAACGGCTTGCCCCACAGCCTGCAGGCTGGCCTTGTTCCCCAGGTTGGTGCGGGACAGATAAAGGGAGTGTTGCTCAGGGCTGTACACTCATTGCACTCGTCTTCAAAGGGCAGCCGTCAGAGGCAGCCCTGCCAGAGGTGACAGACAAAAACAGAAGTCTGAAAGCCAGCAAGTTCTGCGACAGATGATGAAAAAACCTTGCCTAATGATTTGTTAAACATAGGGAAAAGAAAAAAACACGGCATCCGTGTAAACAAACTTTTAAAATAGAAATAAATTACGTCAATTTATAGAGGCATATTAAAAATAGTTTAAAACTGTAAGCAGGCTGCCTGCTGCCATAGCATTTAACCCAGAGACTGCCAGTCTGCTTCTTTGGACACGTAGGGTTACTGCAGGGGGTGCAGAGCTCTCCCAGCACACTTCAAGAGTCCACAAATCGGCAGATGTCCTGGGACAAGGCAGAAGCAGAGGAACAACTTTATGCGTTCCCGTTACCATCTAGACCGCATTTCTTATATGATGAGTAATTGAAGGAGATAAAGAAGGTTTCCTTCTGTCCTTCAGCACAGAGCTGGCATGCCTTGGGTCACAGTAATGCACTCATTTGCACTTGCCTGCAAGTATTCCCTTCAAGCACAACAGAAGCTTCCAAGCACCCCCTGCATTCTTTGCTCCTGGTGAACCTCTACCTAGGAAGTGACTTTTTCCAGTGTCCCTGGTCAATGCAGTGAGCCAACAGGCAGTAAATCAGAGCTAACTACGTTTCAGAGTCTCATACTGGTTTTAAGTATTCTAGCTTTGGCTTTCAATTAAAGCTTACAAACAAAGAAACAAATAAAAGGAAAACACAGTAGAGGATGCCTACTGTTTTGACACTTCAACATATGTCTTCAGGACAAATAATATCTGCTAGCACTAATTACAGTCTTGCTCTCTCCAGGCTCCCCAAGGCAGACATAAACCGTGTGGCCCTTCCACTTTGCCCTCACTCTGCTAGCCCCAACAAAACCTGTGCTCTTCAGCTGCCCACACACACCCAGCCTTGTCACTAGTGCCCTCCTTGTCATGGCTCTTGGTGCCAACCCAGGAGTCCTAAGGAGGCTGGGATCAAAAAGGATCCATGCAACCTCTACTGCAATGCTTCCGGGATGCTTTCTAGGCTTTCAACTTACAGAGCATGTGATAATTGCTTCAGCTGATCGTAAGTCAGCTGTGATTTGCAAGATAGGTAATCAAAAAATAGGTCGCCAGACCTTTCTGTAATTGTAGGTTTAAGTGCCCTGCATACTCACTCTGTCTTGCTTGCATTTAGATTATTACAGAGAGAACCAAGCCCAGGATGCACGAGTTCCAGTCTGAGGTGTTTATGATCATAGGGGGCTGTACTAAAGATGAGAAATTTGTAGCAGAAGTGACTTGCCTGGATCCGCTGAGGCGAAGCCGCCTGGAAGTAGCAAAATTACCAATCACAGAGCAGGAGACGGAGAATGAGAATAAAAAATGGGTGGAGTTTGCATGCATTACGCTAAAAAATGAAGTCTACATATCGGGTAAGGAACGAGATATGGGGAGTGGTTGAGGGGCGCATACGGTTCCCATGATTAGTTTCAGCTTTTATTGAGAGCATGCTCATGGCTGAGCACTGCGGGCATTCCCAGCGCTTTGGCTTTCGGCAGGCTCCAGAGAAGTGCTGGACACGTGGACATGCCTGGCCCTGGCAGGAGTGTAGGCACAAATTTCTCTTCCAACAACATTCTACTATATGCATGGCTTCTTGTGTGTAGCACCATGATCACAGAAAGGCCTCTGAGCTCTGCTTAGCAAACATAAAATGAAGAATACTTGCTCCAGCATCTTCTTCACAGTATCACAGAATCACAGGATTCTTAGAGTTGGAAGGGACCTTTAAAGGCCATGTAGTCCAACTCCCCTTGAAAGTCTCCATGGATGGAGCATCAACCACATCTCTGGGCAGCCTGTGCCAGTGCCTCACCACCCTCACTGTGACTTTTTCCTTATATCCAACCTAAATCTCTCCTCTTTGAGCTTGAAGCCATTTCCCCTTGTTCTGTCACCACAGACCCTGCTAAAGAGACTGTCCCCTTCTTTCCTGTTGCTCCCCTTTAGATACTGACAGGCCACTCTCAGCTCTCCCCGCAGCCTTCCCTTCTCCATGCTGCACAGCCCCAGCTCTCTCAGCCTGTCCTGGAGGAGAGGTGTTCCATCCCTGGGATCATTTCTGTGGCCCTGCTCTGGATGCACTCCAACAGCTCTGTGCCTCTCCTTTACTGAGGACTCCACATCTGGACGCAGTGCTCCAGGTGAGGCCTCACAGCGCAGAGCAGAGGGGCAGGACCACCTCCCTGACCTTCTGGCCATGCTTCTTTTGGTGCAGCCCAGGATACAGTTGGCTTTCTGCGCTGTGAGGGCATACATACGGACTTACAGTATGTCTACCTGCAGCTCTGCCTACATAAGCAATAACCTGCCAGAATCTGACTAATTCAGCAAGAATCACTCAACAGCCTGCAGGGAACTGTCACCACTGTTTGGCTGCTACCTGAAATCTGCACTTTCGGAAGCACTGCAACAGCACATCAGACAGGACTCTGCAAGTGCCCATCTGTCAAAGCCACTGTAGCTATCAGAGCCAGAGGAAACCTAGTGGTCCAGACACACAGCATATATCAGGACAAACATGTCCTGAACATAACACCTGCAGGTTTCCTGAGAGCTTAAGGAGGTGTATTTACCCGCCCACACAAATACAGTTGAGCTCCATGTAGAAGGTGGATGTTGGACCTGCAGGGATTTCACCTTGACAATCAGGAGCTTTAAATTCAAGCTTGCTAGTATTACAGTCCGACAGCTGGCTTTGCTGCTCTGTCCAAAGCAAATCTAATGGCCTCCTTCCATTCCCTCTGGACTTTCTTCTTTCTGCTTTTCACTCTTTCCACCCAAATAAAGGGTTGAGGCTGAATGGTCCACAGACATTAGTAGTTTACTTCCAGCTAAACCAAATGTTTCATGGTTCATTCCCTATTTAACACCTGGTTCCCCCTGTGTGTCCTTCAACTCTATTTTCTTCCTTGTAGCTCCCATGGCTTTCTAATTCTTTTTTACCTTGACCTGCATCTCTCCTGACCTGTCTCCCATGCCACGCGCCCATTTCTCTCGGCATCTTGCTATAGTTTGGAGTCTTCCCTGCTCTTTTAGCCTCTGGACAATAGGAAAGGCCCTTGCACTACATTGATTCTATTTCCCCAATCCGCAGAAATGCTTTGACTGGATGGATAGAAACACTTCAAGTGCAACTAAAAATGCCACCAATTATGGCTCATCATTCCGCTGCTTTTACTAATGCAGTTCTGATTCTTCATGAAATTAGAAAGAACTGTGGTCTAGAGAAAGAACAGAAGTAGAACAACCCTCCAGTTCTCTCAGAACTCTCTCCCTGCCCAGTGATGTGCAGGCCCAGCTCCTAGCTGAGCTCTCAGCCTGCGGTGGGAGGCACAAAGCCTGGGCATGGGGACTGCAAGAGAGAGAAGGGGAACACCTGCGGCCTCCTAGCCCCACCGTAGCCCTGAAGGCTGCATTCAGGTCCTTCTGCCACTTCAGCCATTTCAGTGCAAATAAAATTCAACACACACATATGAAAAGCACTTAGACAAAAGCATTACAAACAGCTCTTTCTAGCATGCTAATTATCTCCTATTCAATCTGCTATTTGGCCCAGAGATGAGCTCCATCAGTTTGCAGTGATCTGGCTGCAGTACAGAATACCAATGAAGGCAGACACTTTCTCAATGGAATATGAATTCCCTTTTCAGTATATCCACCAGCGAAGCCAATGTTTGATCAGGTTGCAGATGACAAGCAGTCAGCCACTCCGTCTGTGCAGAGGGTTTCAGGCTTAGCTATGTCTGTTCGTATTCCAGCTCCACCACGAATGACATGCAAACAAAAGTACTGGCTAAAACGTTACCCTTTGCTTTAGAACAAGGGAAGATTTACTTGCAAGTCAGCTCTGGAATGAGTTTACAGGGACCAGTTCTGACCTTCAGTGTCTAAGTATGAAACAAACTCAAGTCAGCAGAGAAAGAGACCAGAAAGAGACATAAAAATGAGATTCTGGACAGGCAGATCCAGCACTGAATAGCAGCACTCGCAACATGCCATGCAGGGCTACTGTCAGCTTGGAGCTCCTGGTCAGCTCTTTTTATACCTCACTCAGCACCAGCCTGGCTGGCTCCATCTGCCCTGTGCAGTGGCAGCTCCCGGTGCAGACCTGCCTTTCAGGCACTGGTCCAACTGGCTGCTCACCCTCCCATCTTACTTAAGGCATGTCCGTCTGTCTGTTGGCTGCCAGCAATTCTGCGAAGCCCGCGGAGCACAGAGGTCTCCCACGTACTGCTTTGCTCTGTGTGCACACTCACTCAGTGAATGTGCTGAAGTGGCAAAAAAAAGGCTGTGGTTTGATGTGAGGAACAGTGATCTACATTTACTGAATGCCTGCTGCAGAAATTGTTCAGTATTTCCTTCACTAGCAAATAAACTAAATGCTGAAATATTCTTCTTGGTTAATGGCATCAGGCCACTGTTATAGGTAAGTGAAGGAGCTAACAATAAGCACCAGTGGTTTCTTCTGTATTGTGAGCAAGCCTGGCTATTATTTAGATATATTGGAAATTTTGTGGAACTACAAGCGATGGTGTCATGTTTACTCGTGTCGTGTACACTGCAGGTGGCAAAGAAACACAGCACGATGTCTGGAAATACAACGCCTCCATCAACAAGTGGATACAGATCGAGTACCTGAACATTGGGCGATGGAGGCACAAAATGGCTGTGCTGGGAGGCAAAGTGTACGTCATTGGGGGGTTTGATGGAGTGCAGAGAATCAACAGCATGGAGGCATATGACCCCTTTCATAACTGCTGGTCAGAGGTGAGACACTGCATCATTTTACTTGGGACGTTTGAATCAGAAAATATTATGGCGTTAAATCACAAAAATGGAGAAGACAGGATCTCGTGCAGTTCTTTTTAAGTAAGTATTTCTGGTCTGTGAGCAGCCCAGGTATTTTCTCTCTCTAAATGCATGTCCTGCAGAAACTCGAAGACATAGGATTGCCAGCTAAATTACCCAAAACGCCTGACGCCTGACTTTCCTTTCCTTTGTTGGCTTTTAGAGCTAGTAGTCCATAAAGCGCCAAGTAAGAGTGCATGTGAACCAGAGCACGGGCTGAAAACTGCTGCTCTGATGTGTACAACAAAACGTGTATACCAGCATGTGCTCCGTATTTGCTATGGGTTGCACATTTAGGGTAGGAGCGCAGATTTCAAGGTAAACAGGATGGAAAAAAAGCAGTTCTGCTAACTGCTTCAAATGCTGAGAGTATTAGACAGTATTAATCCATGAAATTAATGAGATTAGGCACCACAATGGCAGATAGAAACCCCAGTTTTCAGATGACACAAAACAGTGCAGAAGACTAACATTCATGGCTACGAGTAGAAGGATCAGTATGAACAAGTTTCCTGGGCTTTATTTTTCAGTATACATAAATATGTAAAAGAGATCAGAGGCATGTCTGACATTTCCTGGCTTTTGAATTGCCAACAATGTAATTTTAATACCAGCTTTTGAACACAGCATCTTTTTATTAAGGGTTTACGGTCTTTATGAAAAAATAAAAAGAAACACTTCTCTCTTGTCCCTAGACATGTGCCATGCTCTGTACCCCACTGACCGCCTTAGAAGCGATGTCTGACATAAAATAGAGCAGACTCCCACCCTGCAGGTATCAGTCTGACTGCCTGAAATCAGAATGGCTATTGATGATGTTTTACAGGCCGCTCCCCTGATGATCAATGTCAGCTCCTTTGCAGCAGCGAGCTACAAGAAGAAGCTCTACGTGATTGGAGGAGGGCCCAATGGGAAGCTGGCGACGGACAAGACGCAGTGCTACGACCCTGCAGCCAACACGTGGAGCCTGAGAGCTCCCATGCCGGTCGAAGCCAAATGCATCAATGCTGCAAGTTTCCGTGATCACATTTATGTTGTGGGTAGGTGAAGCATTAACGTTCCTTCTTGTCCAGACGCACCAGGGCTTGTTTCTGCCTGTTAGCTTTACCACAAGCTCTGTGGAGTATAATTAAACACTCAGATAGCTCTTTCCACTAAGCCTACAAGGATGGGAATCCATACACTTACCAAGAGTGGTGATGAGTCACCAAGTCAGCCTCCCTGTTAACGTGATAGGTATCTTGGAAGGCTGGAGAACTTAAAGATACCCAAAGGTGGGTGCACAGTGGCAAGGGCATGAACCTGTGGGCTACCTCACGTTCGCCTCTGCTCCCCAGCATTACGCAGCCACTGCGTGCAGGATTTATGTAGGGACATGGGCACTATGGCAGAGCCATTGGTACCCAAAGACACCATGCCTGGGGCTGATTCTGTCAGCTACCAGAACAGAAGGCGAAGAGAGAAGAACAGGAGTTTAGTGCTGGTGAGCTGAACTGTGGAGCAGTGAGCCTGCATACATCTCCAGCTGGTGCTGTCTGACTTAGGGGCTAGATGTTACAACTCTTGGTCCAATTTGGCATGATGCTCCAGGTAAAGTCATGCAGTCTTTCAGAGAGGAATATCCACCAGTAAGACTATCGTGTTCTTATGTGAGAAACAAATGTAGTTCCGTTTGGATTGAGCCTAAACTTTGAAAGATTAAAAAAAACAAAAAAACAAAAAAAAGGCCTCTGGTTATGGCATCCAAACAAATGAAATTACACAGGCTGATGAATTATCCACAGCCAAATGAGTCACTGTCACTGACAGTGTATGATTTAGGCTGCTGTGATTATCTATGTCACCTTACAGTGGCTTGGCTGTCCCTCAAGCACTGGACAAGCATTGTCAATAGCAACTTTTAGTACAACTACCAGAGATAAGTGCTCACTTTGGCCACAGGTAGAATCCCAGGCTACTTAGCAACTCATCAAGAAGATCAAGGCTTCAAGATTTCCTTGGCCTTATTTGATTGACATAGATGCTGGAGAAAACACACCCAGTCCCTGCAAATCTCAGACCAGAATCATAGAATCATAGAATGGCTTGGGTTGGAAGGGACCTCAAGGATCATGAAGCTCCAACCCCCTGCCACAGGCAGGGCCTCCAACCTCCATATTTAATGCTAGATCAGGCTGCCCAGGGCCCCATCCAACCTGGCCTTGAGCACCTTCAGGGATGGGGCATCCACAGCCTCTCTGGGCAGCTGTTCCAGCTCCTCACCACTCTCATAGTAAAGAATCACTTAGCTGTTAGTACTCTCAGGAGGAAATATATTTCCAGAGCCTTTCTTGGGTACTGAGGCAATGACCATTTTTCAAATGAAAATGACCTTGCAAAACTAGACAAGGTGCACAGCTCCAAGAATGACTGCAGATCTGGGGAACATGGAAAATATGAAGGTCACTCTGTTTAACTTACCCATAAGAAGATTAAAAGTTCAGTTTACAAACCCTTAAAGAAGAATAGGGCTTTGGAAAACAGCTACATTCAGGCAGAAGGTGCTTTAGTAGGAAGGCGGGCACCAAAGTTAGAGGAGTTAGTGCAGAACTCACATGCCCGTTTGTAATTGTGACAGCTTACCACATATAGAACAGCCTTTGTGGGCTGAGCTTTTAAACACAGCTGTATTTTCCTAAACTTGTATCTTCTGCTGAAGCAGCAGAGATGAGCAAGGTCCATCCCTGGGTGCACTGCGCTCACATGCATGGCCACAGCGGTCTGTTCTGGCCTTAAGTTCCTTAGCCTTGTGAACAGTAAGTGACTTTCTGTGGCTCTGGCTTTCAAAACAATATACTATCCCGTGACCTTGTTTTTTCTCGGCTATGGGTCGTAAATCATTCTTAGAAAAGTCATTAAGGAGCCTTGCCGAAGCGGGTTATTTTGTAGAAGCTTTGCAAGGAACGGCTGCTGAAGGCCGATCTCCACTTCCTCTGCAGGTGGGGCGATGAAAGCTCTCTACTCGTACAGCCCCCAAGAAGATACGTGGTGCCTCGTGACTCAGTTCACCCACGAGAGGGCCAGCTGTGGGATCTCTCCTTGCAACAACAAGCTGTTCATCACCGGCGGCCGAGATGAAAAGAACGAAGTGATTGCGACAGTGCTGTGCTGGGACCCTGAGACCCAGAAGCTGACTGAAGAGTGCGTCCTGCCGCGGGGAGTGTCTCACCATGGGAGTGTTACCCTCAGGAAGTCCTACACACACATCCGCAGGATTGTGCCCGGGGCAGTTTCTGTCTGACTGTAGGAAACTGCACAGAAACTCAATACCCGGTGGCACAGTCTGCAGGGATGCTGTGCAGGCAGCGACGGACGGCAGTGCTGCCACTAGGGTCACCTAGGGAGTATCTGTATATATGCTCAGCCCTTGTGTTTCCTCTGTACAGTACGTCCTTAAATTATCTTAATACTTTCCCTCCAGTCAAAAAAGGCATCAGCTGTAGTTTTCTCCTGCCAAGACTGTAGCTCAGGTCAGACGAAGACGTCTGGTAGGTAGGTGGGAAACTCAGCTCCCTGCTCAGCCTGTCCTGGAGCGTGTTCAGCTATTTATTGTGATCAGTTGGACTTGCAGCACCTACTAGTGAAAAAGAGAAGATACTTTTGGAATCTTTTGGAACTTTGGTGAAATATAATGTTGTTTCCTCCAAAGCTGTGCTTTTTCTGAGTGATTGGCACATTAGCTTAAGTTAAAACTGGTTTGTTTGTTTGCTTGCTTGAAGACACTTTGTTAGATTTTGTTGTTGTGTGATGAAAAAAAATCCATCTCAATTTGCAAGCTTTGCTGTCAGTCTCAAGAAAGACAGTGCACCGGCTGCAAATATAAATGAACTCTAATCTTGTTCCACTGAACGTTCATTGTGGTTGTTTTCTAATAAAGCAGACCAAAACTTGGCTTCCCTTCTGTTCTATTCTGGGCTGGTTACTGCTGTGTCCGCGGGGCTCCCTCCTCCCTGCTGCTGCACATAAGCGTGTCCTGATCTGCCCCCAGCCCCGCTCTGTCCCCGCTGGATGGCAGTGCTCCCCCAGGCTTCTTCTATTGGATTTGGGCTTCCTGGAACGCCAGCGGACAGAACAGCCTGATGGAAAGAAAAACAGTTCCCAGTACTACAACCGGCCTGATCCCTGGGACCGTCACATGCTGTACCAGAAGGGGCAAATGTGCAACATGCCAGCAGGGCTGGAAGCTCAAGTCTCGGCATCTGGGTCAGTTGTAGAGAAGGGAAAATAAACACGGAAGAGGTCACGCCTAGGACACTCTGGGACACTCTTGGCCAAAGGCTGGGAACATATTCGTGTCCCTCCTCCCCTGCCTAGCTGCTGGAAAGAGCAACTCACCATTAAATCAAAAACAGAAAACCCCGCACAAAACAAATCTGTGCAAGCAGAGTGCTGACTCCCACCGGCCTCTCTGCCTCGCTCTGCTGTCTCCTTTTGCCTGATACAGTGCTAAAAGCAGAATCTCTCATGTTGGTCTGAGACAAAAGTGGGGGTTTTCTGCACCCCAGGTGCAGAGCGCTCAGGCTGTGGAGGGGCCCAGAGCTGCACAGGGCTGCACTGTGTGACTGTTGTGGCAGCAGGTGCCCCCAGAGGTCCCCCCATGTCCTTCCCCAACAGAGCTTGATAGAAATCCTGCCTCAGTGTACCCCATGCCTCGAAGCTTACTTCTGTAATCCTAGCTCAGACTGACATTTTTATGTTCTAATTTTTCCTGCAGACTTTCCATCTGCAGCTCTGCTGTCCTGGTTTCTCTTCCCTCACGCCCTCCGCTCTGCAGGGGCCGCACTTCTCATGCTTCTGCTGTTCCAGGCTGTCCCATCCAGCTCTGCCTCCCACAGACAAATGTCCCCTACATAAACCACTGCAGTGTGTTTTCACAAGGAGGGCACCAGTCTGGCCTGCCCAGGCTTACTGATTTTCACCCTGCGAGACCAGCAGCAAAGCATATATATTTTTGGCTTGAGAAGAATCACTTCAGAACTCACAATCTGTAGCTCTCCTTAGCAGAGACAGAGCAGAGCCCCTGGTGTCATTCACGTGGCTCCAGGCACCCTTGCTGCCCAGCACCAGGCCTCCTCTTCCTGCAGTGCACCGGGCTCTGCTGGAATCTCTGATGCTTTCATAGCAGCTCACACAGGGTTGTGGTTTTTTTGCCCTTCAGATTTGTTCCTTCCATTCAGATTGCACTTCTCACATGTCGCAATCCAAAAGACTACTGGAAAAACAAAAGCGTTCAGTGCCAGTGGTTTCACGAAGATGCCAAAATCACGAGGTTTGTGGACAAACTGCCAGGGCTGCAGCGCTGTGCCCCCAGCAGTGAGACGGGGCGGAGCTGCTCGCAGCAGAGCCCATGTTTCAAGGAAGCCTGCAATTTCCTTTTCCTGTCACTGGCTTTCCCCCACTGTCATACGCACCCACCTCCCAGGGGAATGAGCACACATGAACCACAGATGGAGCTTTCCACCAGTGCTGCCCAGCTCCCACCTCCCATGTTCCACCTCCCACCTCCCATCTCCCATCTCTCATTTCCCACTCCCAGCCCAGCCTGTGAGCTGTGAACCCAGCTGGGAGAGGGATGGCAGCGGTGAGCTTAGTGACAACGTCAGCAGGAGAAAGGCAGAGAAAAATGAACTGAGAACACATTTGGGGTACACCCTAGGGTCCAGCATACACCTTAAAGTACAGCACTTATGCTACTGCGATTTATTCAGGGGTTATGGCTCCCAGCTGCCAAATCACATGTTGGAGTCAACCGCTCTCTGTTTCACTTAATGTGCTGGGCAGACAGACTGACATCCAAGAAGTTCACTTTAATGACCTCAGGGAGGTCAGTAGCAGGGCCGTGGTAAATAGCCTCTACCTGAACTCCCAGAGCTCACTGGAGACATCCTTACAAGGCTGCTGATCACTGCAAGTGGGGAAGCCTTACTATTTTTAAGATGAAACTCAAGACGTATATGAGAAGAATTATAGGAACGCTGTGCTGGTGACCCTGCCCTGCGACCCCCTCGGGTCTGTGCAGGCAGCTGTGGGAAGTCCCCCAAAGGTAAATGGTTTGGGTGCACCACGTGCTCCTCCCATGCATGCAGTAACATGCTGCTTCTGCATCAAGGAGCACTGCAGCAGCCCATGTAAGAGCTAATATACAGGTTGTCACTTAGAAAGTCCTGCCAGTCCAGTGTCGAACCACATTCAAAAGGATTAAGAAAATAGCACTGGCTCTCCATGGGGATGCCTTGTGAGGATTCCTGTCCAACACAATTAATTGCAGCTCAACTAAATTATTTTAGGCAAACCCCCATTCTAGGGACCAAGTCCAAGGAGATGCACAAGATGACTGTATTCACCTTTCTCAGAAGGCCATTTCCACAGAGCAGTGTTCTATTTGCTCGGTCTTTACGATGTATCACTGTATACAGGCTTGGTACATACATAAAGTTGCCATTATCACCAGTTCACTTCCTTCTGCATTCAGTGCCCTTCTGTGTGATACCAAACTTCCATCTGCCTCTAAATACACCCGCGGGATGAGTACGTAGGACAGCGGTACGGAACTGGCATTGCAGCTTGTTCTGAGTCTGTCCTGGAGGTTAGCTTTGTGATTAACAGAGGTTAGCAGGAAGATCAAACACTGCTAACCTGCAGCTATACCAAGTCAGCTATGGCCCTACGTTGCTCCATGCTATTCACACAGGTTTCTTCACTACTTTGTGTGACCATTTAGAATATAGGCAAGCTTCCAGCAATAAAGCTTGAAAGGATATTCCACGGAGAACATCCCGAACGTTACTGGCACCAGGCAGAGGCATACCAATGTGGCCCAGGACTGAGCCTTGGGGGGTGCATCCTCACGCCTTCCAGCCCTGATCATGTGCTGGAAGCACCTGGCCGAACACACAGGTGTCGTTCCCACCCTTAACAGTGTTATGGGAGACCCTCCTCATAGGCTGCAACCAAAGTCCTTATACAAACACAGCTGGCATGGGCCAGTGTCTGCAGTACCTTCATCTGAGTGGAATATCAAAGCAGTCATTCACGCAGCTGTGAGGTCCTACTTTTTTATTGAATACGATTGAGAAGAGGGTTTTTTTTCTCCCCAGAAAACAAAGTGGTTACTCAGTGACTTAACTTTCCTTCAGGTAAACACACGGGAAGCACAGAGCCATGAGTGAAACAAACGTGCAAGATGGTTTATTCACTTGCAACAACTTCAGCTTCGAGATGCTCTCACACAAGAAGGTCCCTTCACAGAACAGCCCCCACCACGTCCCTGCTCATTCCCACCTCCACAATGAACTGTATCTCCCCTAGCTGTGCTGACATGGCAGCTTGCAGAACATGCTACAGAACAGACCTCTGGGGTAACCTCGATTAGACTGAAAACAACATCACTTCTCTTTGAAGGGATATTTTTAGCCTGTAACTCTATGAGCAGTTTCTTCAGCTAACAGGCACTCACCCAGTGCCCCTCACTGCCCCTGAGACTGCCCGGCAGCCCAACTCCATGGGAATGCAGCATTTGGCAGGCAGTCAGGCGGAGCCCATAGTGCAGCCATGGGATAACGCACAGCATGCGGTGCAGCACGGCGCTGCGGTTTGCAGAGGCACCTTCCATCAAATGCTTTATAGAATAGGACGTCAGTTACCAACCTTGCAGGAATACATCGTGAGGGAAAAAAACAGTGGTTCTGCTCCCAGCACACTTGTTTAAGGATCTTGCTCACGTAGGTGATCTCTCAAGAGCTGTAGCTACCCCCTTTGCTTTGCACCCCTCTGCTTCACACCACCTAGTTTTTCATTTTCTATTTTCCAGAAGGGCATCTGCCACAGGAGGGTGGAAATGACCTTGACTCACTATCTCCTCCGACACCAGAACAAAGCTTGGAACACCACGGGGCAGCATCTGCTGCAATCCCAGCTGTGATGTGTTGAAAGACCTGTGGCCTTCTGACAGAAGCTGAGTGACTGCCACCAGGCTTACATGCTGACAAGGCAAGGAAGCGGCTGTCTGCTGTGCTGCCTCAGGATGGCAATGGAGCGGGTGACACCAGGTGAAGACGCTGAATTCTGACAAGGGATCTGAGAGATGCTGAGATCTCTCTGTACCGAAGCCCATACAGAAAGGGGAACAAAACCTTAGGCAGAATCATCAGGACGTTACAGATTGTCAGGGAGATCCAGATTGATGTCTGCAGTCCAATGACAATGTTCACGTACAAGAACGATTCCACGAACAGGACCAAGAGTGGAGAGAAATAAAAGAAGAACACAGTGTTGTGCATTAAGAATGTCACGCTGGCTCTGGAGCAGATGCTCTCCCATATCCCTGATCGCCTGGTTTTAAAATAAAGGACGCCGTAGCAACAGAATATTAGGGACAGGAAGAGAAAGATAACCACGGCAGACAGCCAGAAACTGAGTTTCACTGCATCGGTCCCACTCAGAGTTAGCAATATTATGACTGGAATGGCGCACATCTCCAGGACGCAGGGCACAAAGCTGTGAGTGCTGGATAGCACCAGGAAGAAAACCCCAGGGAGAGCCCCAGAACAGACCCATAGCAATACAATCACTTTCCTTGTTCGTGAAGAAGGCAGAATAGCAATGTAGCGCAGAGGAAACAGGATAGCTATGTACGTGTCCAAAACCATCGCAGCAGCTGTGAACAATCCTCCGCAGTAAGCCACGGCCAGCGAAAACAACTGGAGAATGCAGGCTTCCTTTGGGAGGCTTACATGTGCTGCACTGAGAGCAGCCGACAGGGTGTAGAGCAAAAGGTAGAGCAGGTCGCACAGCAGAGCGTTCCCCAGCAGCATGTACCTTGTCTCCTGGCGGATGCTGAGCCTAGAGAAGATCACAAACAGGATGGAAGGAATGATGAGGACACCTGCCACGAGGCAGACGACGGGAGGGATTAAAAACATCTTCACATTTGTGTCTGGTGTGTTGAGACTCCATTCCTCCAGCAAATAATATGATGAAACTTCCAAATCTGAGGAGGTGTTGGACTGCCTCAGGAGGGATGTATTCATCCTTATTACTGACGCACAGAAGATTCTCATTTTCTTAAAATTTGATATGACTGACTTGGAGAAAAGCAAGATCTTCTGTGCTGAGTCCTTAGATGGGCAGATGCCTGTGGAAGCAAAATGACTTCCCAGCCAATTCCGTCAGCTCTTCTCAAGGACAGCAAGTGGAACCTGCAAGCAAATTCTGCGGTGCCAAGAGATGATTTTGCCTGGAGAGTTACTTTTCTTTCTGCAAAACTTGATTTTTTAGTAGAGAACGAACCTTTGTGAGCTTTAAAAAATAATCTAATCCCTCAGCTAGCTCTCTGATCAGAAATGAGCACGTTGTTCATTAGCATAATCTGAGTTTGAGCTCATACCATTATCACTCCAATGAGGCAGATGGGATATTAGCTCGATTCAGCAGATGTGAAATGATACAGAACAACATTCCGAGTGTACTGATGTAGGAGAGTCATAAAGGTGGCCAAATGATGCTTTGCACCAATTTGTATTGAACAGCACAATTGATTTGAAGAGATCAATAGAGATGGCTTTCAGTCCTGTCGTAAAATTGTATCAGAATGGCTCTTGTGAATTAATTGATCCTATTTATGGAGGACAGTGAATCAAAGCATCTTATTTATAGACAACCAGCCTTCCCTGTCTCTATTAATGCATACAAATACTGACTTCTCATCTCTGGTTGACTGACAGTCTGCAGCTCGTTGGGATGAGCGACATGCGCAGTAACATACCAGCATGCCCTGCAGCACACCTGGCTTTCCAATGGCCTTTCGGAGACCAATGCCTGACTTGCTGATCAGCACACTTTTGCTGCGCTGCACTGCTTTTACCACCAGATCTCAGAGCTTGGGGTGCAACAAGAGAATGTGAAGGATCTGGATTGTGGAAGAAGAACTCTTTATGTTCTCCCAGGAGCGATCTGATCAGAAGCAAAGCTGTTCTTTTTCACAGACTCAGCATTGGCTGATAGTATTTTAATCAGTCAAAAAAGATTATTAATACAGTCATTGTATGATGCAAAGTAAGCAACATTGCTTCAGTGTTGTGGAGCAAACGACAAGAGTTTATGTGTTGGTACTGCATGTTATATAGAAAAGAGTGGTGGATTTGAGGTAGATTATAAAAGACTGAAGTGTTAGGGAGGGACTGCTGCATCTCAAACCAGGAAAACTGCAGAGCATGCAGGCAATGAGCTGGATCTGAGAAGGACAAAACCAGGGGTGAGGAAGATACTCTAGGCTGCATGACAGAAAATTTGCAGTGATTAATATGGATGCAGAGAAAGAAGAACCTTCCCAATAAAGGTGTATGATCGGGTGCTCATTCCGAGTTATTTGTTAGGGCTGCTGGTGTGTGATGAATGAACAGTAGTGCGTGCCTTAAAAAAGGATAAGGCCTTCACCACTCTGACAGTAGTTGCCCTGAATGCCAGCAGTGCAGAGTGTGTATTGTCAGGAAACAAACACGGAAGGACACAGTCTTGGGTTATTTTTTCAAAGCAGTTGAAAGAACAGCATGAGATTTGACTTCTCTGGGCATCCACATCCCTGGGATAAACAAAGTACTTTGCTGAGCAGGGAGAGCAGAAATGGCTACTGTGCTTCAGGACAAACAGACACTCCTCCCTCCTCCTCCAGGCTCTGCCAGAAGTGGCACAGGAGCAGCACCAGGCTGCCTGCAGTACACCTCCTTATTATGGATATAGTAATCCTACTGAGCTGCCTTGCTGCTCCTCATGTTTTGCATCACTGAGAAACAACTGACGCATGCACTGTGCTGAAGATGCTATTCCTGTGGTAGCATGCACTTAACAGTCTCAAAAGAGCCTATGGCAGAGCAGGCAGGGCAAGGAGGAAGGAAGCATAATTGTCACCTGACCAGGCTGCTTCATCACTGCTCTGCTGTGGTCCTCTTTGACATAGCAGCAGTTTCCTTTCACGACCCACACCTCCTTCAGTTGCCTCCCTCTTGAAAACCACACCAAGCAGCACACTGCTGCTACGACATCCCATTACAGAGTATAGGCTTGTCACGTCCCTGCTGTAGGTGCTCTTCTCACCAGCTGTGCAGGGCTATCCTGAAGCTTTTAAAGTAATGGTAAACAACAAAGGATCGCTCCCAGTATTTGAAACATAGCACTCATGCAAGCCAAGATAGCATTCAAAATATAGCCATTGAAATCTGCTGCCTGCCCAAGTGCTTTGAAATTACATTGATTATCTTTAAAAGTAAAGGTATCTAAGTTCAGAAAACCCTTCTGGCAGTGCTGACAAGCCCACCAGAACCTCCCACACTCAGCACTGTCAAATCTAACTCTTTTTTCCAGCTATGACTTTCCTCCTCCTCTCAACCAATACGGATCCTACTGTTGTTGCTACAGGAGCTGCGGGAATGCAGCTCGCTCCTTACAATGGCATCGCTGTATTCATTATTTCCCCAGCTCTACCAGCATGCATGAACACCATCAGCACATAGCAGTTCAGCGTGGCTCTTTCCATGGGAGGTGGTGCAGTCTCACCTCACAGAAGGACGTGCTGTGCCATGGACACGCTGCCTCAGAGCGTGCCAAGGCACACAGCAGACAGCTTGTGAAACTCAGTATCACTCATAAGCCTTGTGCACATTTCGTCTCTCTGCACGCTGATAGCTGGCATCTGTGGAGCCATGTGTTAGGACAGTTCAACTGGCTGCGCCATATGGAACAAAGGGATAGAAGGAAGAACAATCATCATTTTAAGAGCAGCATCTCAGTGGCTGTGGTTCTTGGGTAGGCAAAACAGAAGGGGACTCTTCCCTGGCTCAGTCCTGCCTGCACTGAAAAGTATGTGAGCAGTACTGACGTGATGGTACATTCGGCTTCAGGATCCTACCCTGTATCTATCAACAAGCCGCAGCACAGTTAATACCTTAAGGAGGAAGCAGCACTCAAGCACCCAAACTGTTGAATTATACTGTTCCTGCAAAATGGAGAGGAGAAAACCCAAGAAAATTAAGCATGAACAAATCACCTCCCACTAAAATGTCAGACCTCTTTTAACAGGAGAAGTACACCCTGCCTCCCAGCCCCTGGTGTTCTAAAGATGCCATGCTAATGGGAAGATCATCGCGTTTCTGGGTGCAATCACAGATGTACTTTCCAGCAGCTGGTTAGGATTCAATGTGAACAAACTCATCGTCATCTCAGCTGCACGCTTTGGGATGACGGAAAAACAAATGCAAAAACAACACTCAGCAATACTCAACAGGACTAACGCAGTCAGGCATTTCACAGGGATGTTACACAGCACTGTAGTTCTGTAAATGTATACCCCAAGGACTTGTTTGCTTAGAGTTTTTGAGCTAGCAAGTAGTTACTATTTTCAATCTAAAAATGTTTGTCCCAAGGCCTGAAAACCTCCTTATAGCAGAGTCAATCCTTCCTCTGGTATAAAAGAGCTACTTATCACAGGTCTGGTGTTCCAGCTATATTGGGAGGGTAATGAACACTGACATTCTCACTATCACGAGGTTCAAAGCAAAAGTGGCAGCTCTGGCAAAGCTTCCCCTGTTCCCCACTGATCCCCCTGCAGAGCAATGGCTGCAGGACAATCTGTTACAGCAGTATTCTGCAGAGAGCTTCAGTTCTGCTATAGTTATGACGCCGGAATGGGAGAATTTTACCAAAAGATTAATTCTTTATCACTTTGAAGAATTCACTTCTGCAGCTGTGAAGGAGTGAGCAGGTATATAATGCAAAGTGTAAGCAAAGGAATGAGCTTGCCAGTTGTCCTGCAGTGGCTGGAAGCAGGTTTGCTTGTAGCAAATGGGAAATAGCTCAGGGCACTCACTTAGCCTTCATGTAGAGTGCTGCAGCACCTGTGGGACACCCCAAGTTCAAAGCCTTGCTTATCCTGCACTCAGCACTCACCTGCCACAGCCTAAAGATGGCAATGGACTACTTGCAAGGAGGCAGTGAATCTGAAGATCACTCCAGAGCATACTGAACTTAGACAGCTGCCTTGCCATTGCTGTGCTCAGTGTTTTGTGGTACCAAACTGGAAGGTTCTCCTGCAATTTCCTGTAAATCTGCCCTTAATGCTCTAGTTATTGATTATTTTTTTTATGTTCTCTGGTAAACTTGTTAGGTGGATGCACTTTCTACGTATCTTGCTGATTCAGACCTATCGTATTAGCAACCTCTCGTCTGGCCCTTATTTTACAGTCTGTATCGATTTTCAAGCTGAATAATATGCTTTTAATCACTTTACTCATTTCTGCTTCAGCCAGCATCCCAGTGAAAGCTTAGCTATCTTATCTGCTGAGTTTGGGAGACCTAAGAAGGCATGCATTCAGTCATACTGAGCACTGTAAATCCAGCAAGGACTGTATTTTATCTGATACTGAGTATAAACAGGTATTGTTAAATTGAACAAAAAAGCTCAGAAATACTGCTGTCTTATAGTAGCTGCTATGGGCTTCAAGTGTGCACACACAGGAAAGCTTCCTATTTCATGCAGAATTTAGTCTAACCGATTCACCGGGACAGAAACCCCATTGCTGCCATGGCTGTACTTGTGCAGGAAAGGGAAGCTGACCACAGCAGAGCTAGGGTTTTCCCAGCCCTGCATCCCAGGAGACTGTCTTGTGAGAGGAACTCTGTGACCACACTGCACGCTCATGTTCGCCTCTGGGATTCCTGGGTGCCACCAGCTATCCAGCTCAGCACAAGGCTGGATGCTGACAGGGCTGCTGGCTCCAGCATCATGTGCTGGGTCCTGGCCTGAGAAATGATGCCATAGTTTGTGTCTGCCCCAGAGACCGATCTGCCTGGCTGCAAACCCAGGGACAGCAGCACAGAAAGGCCTTTGGTCAGCCTTGGCTTCGTCCAACTCAATCAACATTTTCACTGCTTTGCTGTTTCATGACACCAAGCTGAGTTGTACAGTCGATACACTGGAAGGAAGGAAAGCCATCCAGAGGGACCTGGACAGGCTGGAGAAGTGGGCCCATGAAAACCTAATGAGGTTCAGTAAGGCCAGGTACAGGGTGCTGCACTTGGGTTGGGGCAATCCCAGGTATTTATACAAACTGGGGGATGATCTCCTTGAGAGCAGCCCTGCAAGCGAAGGACTTGGGGGTCCTGGTAGATGAGAAGCTGGACATGAGCCAGCAGTGTGCGCTTGCAGCACAGAAGGCCAACTGTGTTCTGGGCTGCATTAACAAAGGAGTGGCCACCAGGGAGAGGGAGGTGACTGTCCCCCTCTACTCAGCTCTTGTGAGGCCCCATCTGCAGTACTGTGTCCAGGCCTGGGGCCCCCAGCACAGGAAAGACGTGGAGCTCTTGGAGTCGGCCCAGAGGAGTGCCACAAAGATGATCAGAGGGCTGCAGCACCTCTCCTGTGAGGAAAGGTTGAGGGAACTGGGCTTGTTTAGCTTGGAGAAGAGAAGGCTCCGGGGAGGCCTCATTGTGGCCTTCCAGTACTTGAAGGGAGCATATAAACAGGAGGGGGAACGGCTGTTTATGAGGGCGGATAGTGATAGGACAAGGGGGAATGGTTTTAAACTGAGACAGGGGAGGTTTAGGTTGGATATTAGGAAGAAGTTTTTTACCCAGAGGGTGGTGACACACTGGAACAGGTTGCCCAAGGAGGCTGTGGATGCCCCATCCCTGGAGGCATTCAAGGCCAGGCTGGATGTGGCTCTGGGCAGCCTGGTCTGGTGGTTGGTGACCCTGCACATAGCAGGGGGTTGGAACTGGATGAGCATTGTGGTCCTTTTCAACCCAGGCCATTCTATGATTCTATGATTCATGGTGATATTTCCACAGGTTTAGTAACAGAACTTTGACCTCAGGAGCCTCCATGTGCTGCACCAGTTCCTTTGGTTTCCTTCCCTGAATGCCCCCATTCTGGGCTTATTGAGGGCTGGAGAAGCCCTCTGTGCTGTGAAGAGCTGAGTTCCATGAGCACCCCAATTCCTGCCAGCAGGCAGGGACATCCTGCTGTAATTGTGTCCATATGCCATGTCCATATTCTCTGTGTGAGGAAATGAGTTGCTGCCAGCACCAAACAAGCAGCTAGAACAGATTACCTACACTGTATTTCTGATGATTGCTTTTTTTTTTTTTTTTTAATTTTCTTCTTGTTCTAATAGGAAGGCAGTTAAAAGACAGCTTTTTCTAAAACCTCCAATACTTCCTATTAGCTTTTCTGCAAGTCTCCAATGTCAGGACCCTGGCTGGAGCCATACAGCCTGACTGCCCCAGCCTGATTTCCAGCTATCTCTGTGCCTCAGCTTTTTGTCTCCACTTGTCTCCAGAATTATTGAAAGCTATTGCATGCCTTGCCTGGTATTTGCTATAGATAAGTTGCACACACATTGCCCTTGTAACTGTACAAAGTTCACAAACTGAGCTTGTCACTTACAAGAGGTAAGGAAGTAAAGAAACAAGTGTGAGAACTAAAATCGGATTACAGTGATTTTAAAGGTCAAATGAATGACAAAACAGGAGAAGAAAACAGGGATTAGAAAATGCTTTGAAGAATTTTAATGAGTTTCCCAAAGAAAACAGAAGGCATTGAGAGACTGAGACGACTCAATCACTGAGGCTAAATCACTTTCTCCGATTCCAAATACCATCACCTTGGTGATCACAAAGCCCAGACAAAGTAGTACCAAACTTGCTTTTCAGGTGCAATATTGAGAATTAAGCTGGATGTCAAAAGAATGGGATTTTGGAACGTGTGACCAATGTGTCAATAAAAGGCTAAATACATTATACAACCTGAGAAAAAGAAATGCCATGAAGTCCCAGGAGCCACCTGCTCTCCCCCAGGAGAGAAGCATCCTGCACTGATTCCTAGATTGAAGAATCTCTCCCGAGTGCCTTCTTTTCAGCCATGCATTTGCAAAACAGCATCAATGGCTTTCTAAATAAGGACTGTTTTCAAAAAAACAGTCTTCTTTCTTAAAGGTTGTTTAATTCATAGGGAGGAACTTTCACCAGTCTAATAATTCTAAAAGAATTTCAAACTGCATATAACACTGGTGCCAGTGGGAGTTACTTACATAAACATAAGACCTTTGGTAAAGAACATTACCACAGTTCTCTTACCTGAGGATTTATCAGCTATCAGATAAACTCCACGTTCAAAATCACATGGAGTCATGAGCAGAACTAGAAATACATGTCTGAATTTGTGGCTCCTTGAGTCCTCATCTAAGTCAGGGAGAAAATTCCTTCTCCTGAGAGAAAGCTTCTCAAACAGGGAAGCCAAATACATCCTCCAACCTCCAAAGAGCACCAGCCTTCTACATCTCAAGCTGTCCTCCTGGCCACAGCTATCACCTAAAACCTTCTGTCTCTGCTTCACCCATTGCCAGAAATGATATCCAGCATCACCAGGGAAAGAGTGCCACAGGCAGGCAAAAACAGAAATATTCTGGCTGTGTCCCTGTCCTCATGTGTTTTCTTTCATGTAAAAAGCCATGCAGTGCACTGGAGAATAAAGGAAATACTTTACAGTATGGTTTGATGAGAAAGGAGACAGATGGCTGGAGAGTTGAGGGCACAAGATAAAATGAAATGCCAGAAGACAGATGGGAGAAGAAAGGGTAGTAGAGACAGTCTGAACATAGAGGTAGGCAAGCGAGTGCTGCTGTGGCCATTCATCAGCCAGGAGGACCCCAGCCACAGCTCTGCACTTCCACTCCTCCCTTGCAGCTGGAGAGGGTGTGCAGGACCTGAGCAGTACAAGAGACAAAGAAAATATAGGAAGCAATGTGGAAGGGAACGTAGAATCACCAAGGTTGGAAAAGACCTCCAAGATCATCCAATACAACCATCCACCTACCACTAATATTTCCCACTAAACCATGTCCCTCAGTGCAACATCTAGACATTTCTTGAACACCTCCAGGTATGGTGACTCCACCACCTCCCTGGGAAGCCCATTCCAGTGCCTGACCGCTCTTTCAGAGAAGAAAATTTTCCTAACATCCAACCTGAATCTCCCCTGGCACAGCTTGAGGCCATCCTCTTGTCTTGCCACTAGTTATATAGAAGAAGAGGCCAATCCCCACCTCAACCTCCTTACATGCAGTCGTAGAGAGCAATAAGGTCTCCCCTGAGCCTCCCCTTCTCCAGACTAAACCATCCCAGTTCCGTCAGCCTCTGCCCATAAGGCCTGTGCTCCAGACCCTGCACTGCTTCGTTGCCCTTCTCTGGACACACTCCGTGGCCTTGGAGTCTTTCTTGCAGTGAGCGGACCAAAACTGAACATAGTACTCAAGGTGCAACCTCACTAGCGCAGCACAGGGGACGATCACCTCCTGCTCCTGCTGGCTGCACTACTTCTGATACAAGCCAGGATGCCATTGGCCTTCTTGGCCACCTGGGCACACTGCTGGCTCATGTTCAGCTAAGCAATGACCAACAGCCCCATGTCCTTTTCCTCCACGCAGTGTTCCCGCCACTCTGCCCCAAGCCTGTAGCACTGCCTGGGGTTGTTGTGGCCAAAGTGCAGGACCCAGCACTTGGACTTGTTGAACTTCATCCCATTGGCCCCAGCCCAGCAATCAGCCTGCCCAGATCCATCTATAGGGCCTTCCTACCCCCAGACAAATCGACAACTCCTCCCACCTTGGTGTCAACCTGCAAACTTGCTGAGGGTGCACTCAGTCTCCTCATCCAGGTAATCAATAAACACCTTGCACAGGACAGGCCCCAATACCAACCCCTGGGGAACAACACTCACGACTGGTAGAGTTGAAGCAGAAGCAGGAGGAGGAGGAGAAAGGCAGTATGAAAGCAGATACATGCATCATCTCTTCCTGCTCATGCCTTTTGTTGGTGGGCTGTGAGGAGTGGTGCCTGCTGTGCAGGGTATGCTCAGTGAGAGGCCCGGTGCCCACCAGGGGAAGGAGCCCTTGCTGAGGCCAAGAGGCCCCTCCAGCTCCAGGGCACAGCAGCAGGACCAGGTGACACAGGCACTGAAGCAGCACCGGGTCTCTAAAATTCCTGTGCCTGCGGAGAGATGCTGACCTTCACTCACACAGTGGAGCAGGTGTCAGACACAGCCACCATATGGCAGTGAGATTACTGCCAGTGTGTGCTGAGTGAGAAGCACAGCCTGCTATGGGCCCAGCGGGGGTCCAGTGTGGACCACACGCACAGCGCCGTTCCCAACCTTCCTTATCCATTCCCCATGGTTCTCTTTGTTACGTACCTGGCTCCTGGCTGTCAGACCAAGCAGAGCATAGAAGATGCCTTCCTATGCTCCACTTACATTTTTGCACTACAGTCTTTTGTGAAGACTGGACACAAGAGGATTTTGGCCACTTTGAGCAGCAAATACCAGTTGCAGCCTCATCCCATGTGGTGTACATGTTCCCCTGCCAGGCTGGGGCAGGCTGGCTATTGCTGCCGGAGCCCAGAAGAGCTGTGACAGGCAACTCCATGACTCTCATGTCTGTGCTGAGATGTGCTCTGATCACTAAGCTATGTAACATGGAAAAGGATGATCTGGGAACAGCTTGGCTCAGCATGGTTTGTTACACAGGGCTGGCCTGGGCCTGGCTCTGCTACACATGGACAGAATTGCTAGGCTGCCTTTACCACGAAGAGTCACGATCAGGTATAAACACCCTTTTTTTTCCAGACTCTACTCCCATAAATATGACATTGGGCTAACGCTGTGACCTGCCTTTTCCTTCGCAAATCCACGCTGGCAGAGATTGCCTTATCTACAGTCCACATCTACACCTCTTCCCAGCTGCTGATTCTGCTGGTTCCAGCCTTGAGGTTGTCCAGATTGTCCCTTTGTCTGTTTAAGACCTCTGCACTAACCATGCTAATCCCCAGTAAGCAATCAAATCTCCCCATCTGTGCTTCTGTGATTTCCCCTGGCGCCATGGTAGGACTTCTCTATTTTAATTAACTAGAGCTGGATGCCTTGTCAAGACTTAGCTCCTCTGATTTCTCATTATGTTATCATAATACCATTTAGCAACACCACCCTGCTCAGCAAAAGAAACTGATCCCAGCCCCTTGAAGGCAGCACAGCGAGACAAAGAGAACTCAGCAGGGCCCACACTGATACTCAGCTGCACTCTTATGAAGTGGCTGCATCTCTCCCCCAGGAAATATTCCAGTTCTTACCTACTCACAAAAATACATTTCAAAATGCATTTCCTTGTTTCCTTTTTCTTTGTAGGCACTTAGTATCAACTTTTTAATCCATCTGTGCACTGCCTGATGACTGTTCTGTGCTTACATTATACCCTATTAGCGAAACCTTGAATTCAGTGGCACCAATTGTTAGTACCATTCTTTGCCCTTTTCCAGCCAAACAACTAATTTCAAATTGTTCTGAGCCTGCATCATATTTTGCAGCAGCCTAAGACCCAAAGCCCACATGTCACTTCACAAAGTGAGAAGGAAGACATTTGCTTTTGTTTTAGCACAGGCTTTCCCAAGCTTACCTGGCAACCTGGCTAGCAGCAGTGACTGAGGACAGTGAGAGCTCCCAGCTCTGGCTTATGCATGCCTTGCTGAGGCAGGACGCAGAACTGTTCTGCTGAATCTTCCTACCTCTGACCACCTCTGACCCATAAACCCAGTCCCCAAACCCTTCCTGACCCCCAAATGTTAGGAAGCCCATCCTCAGCGACTCCTCACCCTTGGTCTCACACTTCCCCACATGTGTTTCCATCTCTTAAAGCTATGAGTGTGCCTGCAGGTGCACTGACCTGCCATTTGTGCACGAGTCATCCATGTAGCCGCAGTGATCTGTTTTGCACTGACTTCTGGCCAGCTCCCCAATGAAATCCCTTCGTCAGCACCTGCAGACCAGCAGGATCGGATGCAGTCTCTGTTACATGTCCACCAGGCTCATTTACAAAGCTCTGAAGCGGTGCACCCCTGTGCTGTGAGCTGTCCCTTGGGAAGAAGCAGTGCTGGAAGGGGTGTGTGTGCAAGGATCTCATGGCAAGAAAGTGAGACCTATGTCAAGCATCCTGCAATTAGACAGCAGGCAGTATCAGCAGAGCATAAGACAGACAGGAAGGTGGTGTTTGGACAACCAGATGTGCCCCAGAGCAACAAATGTAAGGAAGCATTCTTTGGTCTACTCTAAGGATAGAACTTCCAAAATGGCCTCCCGTTGGCTGGTTGTGGGCAGATCACCTTCCAGATGCACTCTGTGAGGACTTGAAGTATACATAATCTGAATATGGGTTGACAGTAAAAAGCACAAGGTATTTTAATGGAGGTATAGGTTTGCAGGAATGGCACTGCCTGGTTTCAGGCCTGAAGTTTGGCTGCATGAATCACAGGACAGAAAGTTTGGGTCTCTTCGAGTCTCTCCCTGTTGACAAAGTTTGAAGGGACATTCAAAGCCAAGAAACTGTCCTCCCGTCTATAGGCTGTGCTCAAGCTTTGATGTGGAGGGCCATCTAGTGGAATGTCTCTTCATGCACTTCTTCGCACCACGGCCTGAGCAAAGGCGTTCTTGCCTGATAGCACCCCAGGAAATGCACTTTTTGAGCTGCCCATTCCAGGCAGAAGGCTCCTGCTTGGCCGCTGCAGCATCCACCCATGTGCCTTGGAACAAACAGTCAAGCCTGCCTCACTGCAGGATCATTTGCTACAAGATGTGCATTTCCTACAGTTCATTTCTTTTGACTGATCACTTTAGGAAGCTTTCCTTCAAACAGACAAGAAAATAAAACGCAACCAAACCAAAAAAAAAAACAACTGTGTTTCAATTTTTACTCTTGCTAATTTACATTCAAAAAAGGCTCAGTGCAACTACTGGACAGCACTGGGATGATGGTGCAGAAATACAAGAGCATCTGTGTAGTGCTGCATTCCTGCTATGTGGTTGAATGCATTGGGTAGCTACTCAGTTCCTTCTGCAGAGATACGAGGTGTTCTGAGCCAGGTTCTGTGCTCAAAGGACAGTGTTAATATAGAAAACGCTGGAGTCACTGAGCCATTTCAGAGGTTCAGGCTCATGCTTGCAACTGCCCAGCGATGCAGTGAGCAGGGAGAGGCGGGTCCTGCAGCAGCTGCAAGATTACATAGGAATCCCATCACAGACCTGGAAAGCAGCTAGAATTTCAGTAAGTCTGGACAAATCTTGTATATTTAAGTTTTAATCATTTTCTCAGACTTTAGCTACCACTGCTTATGAACCATTTCTCCTTTAACAGAGGGCGTTTCTGTTTGTTTGCTTTTCCCCATGATTGATAGCTGAAGTACTGTCACGAAGCCTACTATTCTGGGACCTTATAACCTGTTACTGATTGACTGCTTTTGGTATCCACTACCCTTACCTGTCTGCAGTGATCCTTTTTTCTTTCTTCTCATCTCTTGTGGCCTGTTGCCCACAGCCTCAGGGCACTGAGGGTAGCTGAGTGCTGGGCTGTGGAAGGCCTGGTCTCCATCTCCTTGCAGAAAGGGCTGATGACCGCCATCAGAGCACCACTTTGGGTGGAACAGCAGCACACATCAGGCAAAACAATGCACAACTTCAAAGTCATCTTTAGGTCATGGAGACCTGCAGCATGACAAGGCACAGTGACATTTCTGGTACTCAGAATGTTGGGATGGAGCAACAAATGAGGAAATCATGGTCCCCATCGTTCTGTCACTTGTGCCATTTCTGTGACGACACACACACCTACGTGTCAGCCCAGACTTCCTGCTTGGCTGGAACTCATTAATGGGCAAAAGGAAGAAGCCATGCTGTGGCAGGCTTTTGCCCCCTCTGGTGCGCAGGGATGGGCCAGGCTTTCTGAACACTGCCCATCTCCAAATGACTGACTGCAGCTCTGCCAGTGCAGACCACATAGCTGTGATGGTGCACTCAGCCGCTCTCCTTCTCACCCTTGCTTGTGTCCTATTTCACAGCTTTGCCAGCCCTGCCAGCACATAGGAACAGAGATCACAGCATCCACCCTTCTACAGTTCAGTGCCGTGGTTCCAGGCTTCTGGCCACGGGTATGCTGCTTCTGGCCCCCAGCACTGCTGGCTTCTGCTGACACCATGCTGCTGGTTGGAAAGGGGCTGCTGCCCATTGGGAAGAGAAAAATGTACCAGCTTAATGTGTTTGAGTGCTATCTAGGCACATCAGCTGGCTTGGAAACTTCAATAACCCCTCTGTGAAAAAAGCAAACAGCTGGGGAGAGATTGTTCTGTTCCAGAGCGATGGAAACGCCAGTGCCATGAGAGCATAAAATCCAAAGAATAGCACCTGACAAATCACCCCACTCACAATGCCCTGGCAGCTCGAAGACCTATAAAAAAAAACCTTATTTTAAAACCTTCTGGTAATTAGTGTAGCTGCAAACCAAATTACGACCTTGGCACTGTCAGTACTCATGATACATTAATGAAGCATTCTGTCAGAGGCTGAGTTCATTCAGTGTTACTCTTTTCTCTGCTGCAACTGCAGAAATATATTAATGCTCATGCTTCACTGTCAGAAGAGTCTCACCTGTAAGACTGTACTCTTACTACAGACATTGTTAAGAGACTTCAAGGTGCGTGTTCAGAAGTTTTGCCTTCCAGCTGGGCTGAGTGCTCAGGCAGCAGCAGGCAGCAAGTGCTGGTGTTGGCCACTGCCATCGAGCACAGAGGAGGCGAGAAAGCAAAACACGCACACACCATCAAACAGCACCTCCAGGTCTGCTAGCAAGCTGCCATTAAGAGCCAGCTTAAGACACACGTCTTGCCACTTTAAAATGACACTTAGTTTTGACATACTAATTGCCACCACCTATATAAATCCAACAGGCAGTTTTGTTTCCAAAAGGTGTGTTTGATCAAGTATGCCAACTGTAAGCATTTGCAATGGCATTGTTACCAATGGCACCACTGGTGATTTCGGAGCCTTCATTTTTCATCTTTAAGTTCTCTTTTGTTTGCCTGCTTTGGCATATAGACTGGCAGGCAATGGGACTGTATGTCAAGGTGCACCTGTGGCAGCTTAGCATCCTGGACACACTGCTCTTTTTCCTTGAGGTCCCACTGTCTGTACTTGGAGCCAAGAGGTTTCTTTCTTGTGGGCAGGATTTGTGATGTGCTTTGTGTTGCCCATGAGGATCCATTTGTGAGATCCTGTGACAAGACAGTGTGCACATCTGCAGTGTGACCGTGCCAGAACCTCGGTGGCGATTTGTTTTTTCTCACAGAAACAACATAAAAGCATGCCAACAGTGCAAGGCAGAGGCAGGAGCAGCAGCCTGTCCTGCTCACTGCTTAGCATCCCTGCCTGTTCATGTGGATCTCAGCCTGCTGTGCTTTTGCACTTCACCCTGGTAACATTATCCAGCATCTCATTTCTCTTGTACTGAGGAGGCCTTTTTGAGGTTAGCCCTTCGTGGATCCCCACTTCAGCACCTGGAAGACTATTACATCAGAGCCACCGAAATAGCTGCTCCCTCACTGGTGGTCTGCCTCTTTTATTTGAAGCTGTGTATCTATGGCTACCTCACCTGTATTTCCATTTTTGGTTTCCTGGCTGAGCCTTTAGCAAAGCCTTCAGAGGGCTTAACTATGTACTCTGACAAAGAACAATACAAAATTAAGCAGGGAAATGAAGTCACACAAAACAGTCATTAAAGCTTTCCTATAGCATTCCCTCAAGTCGTCACACAAGCACCTCCTTCAGCAGAATCAGAAAATTTTTGCTGAATGATTATTTCGCATTTGAGACAGTGAAAATCTTTTAATGACAGTAGCAGTTCAATAAGTTGCTTTGGGTTGGAAGGGGTCGTGAAGCCCACCAGTCCCACCCCTGCCATGGGCTGGGACACCCCCAGTTCAGGATGCCCGGGGACCCCCAGCCTGGCCCTGAGCACCCCCAGGGATGCGGCACCCACAGCTCTCTGCACAGCAGTGCCAGGGCCTCACTCCCTCACAGTAATGAATTTCCCCCTATTCTGATATTCCAGGATGCCTGGAATGGAGACACTTTCCAATATGTGGCTTGGATGTTTGTACTTTAACATTTCTGCAGTTGGGTTCTCAAGGTGTCATGTCCTTCCCTTCTATTTCTGTGCTAAGAACTAGTGTTATTAATAACAATCCTAAATTTTGCTGCTCACCAAGTAGATGAGAACAGAGTAGCAATTAACTTAATGCAAGCCCTGGAAAACAGTCAGATAAGTAGCAAAGATTGTTCGCTTCAACCTGGCGGCGTCATCTGCCAGACGTCTGGGGAGAAAATCCTCTGTATCCCATTACCCATCCTCTGCAGCCTGCAAAACCAAGAAACACCGATACGGATCCATCAATAATTAAATTTAAGCTGATATTAGCAGAAAACTCAACTGGATGGAGGATGTCAGACTCTGCTCTGGTTGGTTCACTGGCAGGAAATAGCCTGGGTCAAATTCCTTCTGAGAGTCATTCCTGGAAACAAATACAGCTGTCTCAGCAAACACTTTTTTTCTGCACCTCTGTGGGCTCAAGGAGTTGGTTACCTTCTTTCAGGACAGAAGATGATAAAACAGAGTCGTTTCTGTGAGTTTCCCCTGCTAAAAGTTGCCTTCATTCACCTGATGCCAACATTTGCTGCCCAAACTGCGGAGATGCAGCCTTCCCATCTCTGGCAGGCTGGGCTTGCTCATCCCTCTCTGTGTTTGCATAACAGTCCCCACGTGGGTTGTCCTCCTCCTTCCCCCAGTCCTCCTCACCGTACACCAGGGACCCCCGCTGCCCTCTTGCCACACCAGTGACTGTATGCTCTCACTCTTCTCCTCTCAAGGGTCCTCTTCTGCCTTTCCCATGCCAAGGGCGGTGTGCTTCTGCTGAACAGATGGCATCTGTTCCACATGCCCCTCATTTGCACTCATTTGCAGTTTTCTGATTTCCCATCTCTTTCATGTCCACTGATGTTCAAAACAATTCTGGACAGACTGAATTAATCAGAGAGGATGATGAGGTTTTCCAGGAGCTAACCTTCTGAACCTGATCAACAGCCATGGGGAAATAGCTTGAAATGAAGGAACAGCAGAGAAGCACAGTTCAGGGAACTATAAATTGAGAACTATTTGGGTAGGAAAAAAGTTCCACTGCAATGCATAAAGGTACCATGGGTGAGCTGCTACTCAATGTACTGCATTTTTACTGATGCATGGAACAGGACTGTGATTTACGCCCATGAAAACTAAGGCTATGGATGGCTATGGCCATGGATAGTTACAGCTACGTACTGCCTTAGCGATGGATCTAGGCCACTTCCTTTGTAGGAAGGAATAAAAGGCCCTGAAAATGGAAATGTTTTTCCAAGTGGATGTTCTAAAATAAACAAACACCCTAATACCTGGAGTTCTGTCATCACAGGAGCTGCTTTATCTGAGTGACTATGAACAGATCTGGATATCTAATCCAGACTAGTACAGTCTCCTCTAATGGCTCCAGCAAACAGCACTGGGCGCCATCTGTGAGGCAGGAAGACCTGTATGAGAGTTATCCCCATCCCTGAGGAGCAGTGACACTCTGTCCTAGAGAGAGAGCTACGGGAACCACCTGAAATGCTATGGAAGCTAGGAGCTCCTTCCTGGCCAGATGCACTTCTCTGGATCACTAAGGATAGTCTTTTTGAACTTGAATTGAACATAACGTAAGCTTCACCTGCAAATTTTAGGTACTTGCAGTTGTTTGTTTCTCTCTCCACGTGGCAAATTTGGGTACATCTTTTCTCATGTACACTTCAGAGTTCTCAACACAGGAATAATGCGCATGCATGATTTTCAGGTCCGAATTCTGAAACTACATTTTTTTCCAGGTTTTCTTGGGCAATATCAACACGAGCCCTCAGCTCTGAATCGGCACGGGATACCTCTGGTTGAATCTCATGTCTGCCAGCATTTCCACCGGGCCTTGGCATTACTTTGTACAAGGAAGGACTTTAAAGCTTTAAAGTCTCCCTCTTTCCAAAACAGAGTGCACCGAGTGGAGGCTCTCAAAGGCAACAACACTGCGGAGCAAAGATTTACCATCTGAAACTTGTGGCTACACATACCACTTATGAAGAAAGGCTTCTTCTTGTATTAGAACAAATATTTCATGCATTTTCTCTCATGATTGCCCTTAATCTGCTTGCCAGAACTATGCGGGTTCACCTGCTACTTGTTCCCCCCTCCTCCAGCCTTTCAGTAGGTAACAGAAGGGCCTTCTACCTGTTGCACGTTGGACTGCACTGGGGACGTTTTCCAAGATGCAGCTTCCCAGCCTCTGCCACCATGGACAGCGAGGCTTCCTGGCTGCCATTCTGAGCAGGGGCACTCCTCTCTGCCTCCTGCAGTGCTAACTGGCTGACATTTTAGCTCTGGAAGCTTACACAGCACAAAAGTTTAAGCTCCTTCCCTGCCTCGTCTCCAAGATTCAGCTAAAGCACACTGTGAAAATGGGAGATGAGAACAAGGAGCAGCTCATGGCTTTTGTTCCCTTTCTGCTGCCATGTGGGAGACAGAAGGTATCAGCAGTCACTGACTGATGCACCATTTTCTGAGAGAACACTCGTCTGACTCTTAGAGAGCTGGAGGATGTGCTTAATACTTGCACAGAATTGATCTGTCTCAATGTACTCTGCTTCACTCCATGGCCTGAGAGCAGCCTGCTCGTTGTGCCAGAGCAGCACTGCTGGCTCTGTATGGGACAGGTAAGCTGCATGCCACAGGACCTAGGAGCACAGCTCAGAAACTGCAGCTCATGGGGAACTGCTGCAGTGGATTAAGCCACTGCTTCATGACACACACTTAGGATTTAAGAGACCTAGAAATGTGTTTTAAAAAGCAAGAAGGGGAAGGCAGGGGATCTGGAAGGGACAATGGATATCTGATCAGATCGGAAGGCCTTCATGGGACAGGGCTGAGGCAAGGAAGTCAGTGTTATGCCTGGGTGCAATTAAAGCCTTGCTGTTTGTGATGATAATAAATTCATCTCCATACTGAAGGATGATGTTGTAACGTCAGAAGTTGGCATCACTGCACACCGAAACAGAAGTGAGGCTGGCTCTAAGGAGATATCAATAGATCACATTTGGTGGCAGCAGTGTGAGGCTCCAGCTTTGGGCAGCTGAGCCATTCACACGCACCCCTTCACCACTTTGCTCACGTGATCCTCTCTGAGTTTAGCACTAATAGAAGCCTCACGAAGCACCATCATCAGCATCTCTCTCACCTAGAAACACACTATGACTGCTATTCCTGAATGCTAGTCAGAAACAAAAATCCAGGTGAGAAATGACGTTGATTTGGATGTGTTCCTCCCTGTGTAATAAGCTGTGGTGTACAGGGGAAGCGAAATGCTGGCTCAGGACTCCCAGGCTTACCTCCTGGGCTCTTATTCCTTAGCAAAGAAGGCATTTCCGTGATACCAAGCAGATGGCTGAAATATGCATCTTTCCTAAATCAAGCTACATGTGGAAGCCCGGAATCTATGTAAGGTATGGAGAGCTGCAAGCAGGAGGAATGAGGGGGTGGGGATGAAAGAAGGAGGAGGAAAAGACAGGGGGTGGAGAGTAGCACTGGAGAGCAGCAGTGGTCCAGCCCCTCTGATTCTGAAAAGCATCACCGGAGCTTCTGGATAAAGACCAGCCTCATAGCAGGGCTAGGAGAGAGGATTTCTGCTCAGTGCTAAGACGTGGTGAGTAGGATTTTTGTCATCTGCCTTCTTGTTTACTGCGGTGCAATGTCATGCCCTGTGCTCTCACACTCACAGAGACTGCGAGGGACTGTTATTTTGGGGTGGCTGCTTCTTTTCAAAGCATTGTTTTTGACTTATTTTTCCATCCATAGGGCAAGTGCACGCCTGCTTTTAAATAAACGCACATCCAATCTCCTCTTAAAGCAATAAACTAGTGAAAACAGCCAAAGCTGTCAGGGTTAATGCACAACAGGCTGCTGCCCAGGGCGAGCAAAGACGCCCTGCTTCTCTTTCAGGTATGCAGCAGGGGGTTCTGCTCAGCTGCCTTCCTGCTAGCAGCAGCCTGCTGCTTCGGCGGCTCCCCGTGCAGGAGTTGACGCTGCCCTTCACGCGGCGCAAGAAGAACATTTCAAGCAGTTACGCTTCTTTCAGGCTCAGAAGAAAGCTGGGCGAAGGGAGCGGAGGGTTTGTTGGAGAGGAGCCTCCTTTTGTCGCGGTCTGTGCACGCTCACTCCGGGCTGGGCGGCCCCGGGCTCTGCCGCTGCCTTCGGGACCCCTCCTGTCGGGATGCTGCAAGTAGGAACGTGCTTAATTTCACTATGGAAAGGCCAGAGCTACACAGAGCAGTTGGCGGGGCTTAAAGGAAGGCTCGGGCTTCCCTACAGCACATAGCTAAGAAGATTAAGCATTTAACTACACATCCTCCTCGTATTCTGCTGGGGAGTATCGGGTTTTATTTCGTCTGCTTGGTGGAATTAAGATATAAGGGGAAAAAAAAAAAAAAGCCAAAGTGCTTTTTAGAAAGAAAGCCATTGCCTGACCTAAATGTCTATGTGAGTAATTGGGCATCCCGGGTTACCCGGAGGGACGGGTGGTTGGGGGGAATGATGAGATACAGCCACCAGCAGCGCTCCCAACGAAGGCACGGTGTCAGCGCAGGTCTGTGTGCCACACGGCTGCCTTTGGAAAGAAGCATCCTCCTGTATTGTGAACCATGACCGCCCCTGACTACGCCCTCCATCCTTTCCCCCGTGCTCTTTTCTGTTTTCTGACAGAGATGAAGTACTACCCAGAGGAAGTGAGAAGCTGAGCTTTAAAATCCTCTTTGGTTTTTCCGCATAAGAACTATTGTGCCTATTTGGTTACTAGAAATAGTGTCACAGTGGCGTGGACAGAATCTCACCACCCTTCAGCAGGCACTGAATGCAATGCGTGCTCACAGGTTTTAGTAAATATTTACATTATTATCACACATCTTCTGGGGATGTGGAGGGTTTTGACAGTAAATAAATGGTCCTATTCCCGAAATAACCTCCACTGCGCTGGGAGCACAAGCTCTTCTTTACGCATTGCTAATTGATTGGATCCTAAGCATTATTAATGAGCACCATCCACTGACGTTGCAAGTAGCAGAGGCTCTCGGCTCCTCACTCCTGTCTGCTGATGCTCTTCAGGGCTTCCAACCAGTAAACAGCAAAACCCATCCAAGGGTAACTTGCTATGGGAGGTGGGGGTCCCAGAGGGCTCAGTGCTCAGCTCTTTCCCTCTCTCGTTGTATGATTTGTCAAGAGATGCTCTAAAACATGCTTTGTTTTCAAGTGTGTCCATTTAAAGCGTTACATGTGCTCAGATGCCCCAGCCAGGTACATACTGTCAAGAAATGTAATGATGCTATCATTTCCTTTTGGAATGCAGGGGTAACATTCTCAGAGGTAATTGATGCTCAGGATCAGAAGTCACGCTGATATGGAGCCGTTGTGGAAAAGGGATTTTGGACTCATTCCAGAGCTGTACCCTAGAACACAAAAGCAGTGCAAATACAGTTTTTCCCCCTTCTTTTTAAATGTAATAAGCTTGAGAACTATGCCAGGTTTATAAAGCCTCCTGTTTAATAAAAGGAAAATGCTTGGAAGGAGGTGAAAGTAAAGCCCAGGTGTCCTGCAGAACTCTGCTCAGCAAGGCAGTGCAGCCCCAGCTCCACAACATGCCAGTTGTATAAATAGACTCAGTGTGAGAAAGGCAAAAGGGCACTCCTATCTGCCCTGAAATACAACTTCTGTGTTCTGAAACCTGCTAATTTCTAGTCTCCAGGAAAGACAATTAGATATAAATCACACATCAAACAAGCAAGAGAGAGTGTCCAAGCCAGGCAGCTGATAAGATTTCGGAATAGATGAACATTAGCTGTACTTTTCCCTGCTTAGGAGAAGTAATTTAGCTTATTAATTAAACCAAACTTGCCAAAGACAGAGAGTTCATTGATATTCTCTCTTCATCATCCTATTATTTCCACCTATGCACTTGTTGAAGCAAATACCCCTTCTTTTCCAGCAGGCTGATTTTCCTGAAGTTACATCCAGTAGGACTGGTATTTTAGGTACTGAAACATTAAAGAGCAATCTATTTTATTTTTTCTTAGAAGGAAACGATGTGGAACCTAACCTTTGCCATGAGAGATGAGCTGGTAATATGTAAGATAATAACCTTATTATCATCAGCCCAGAAGTCAAAGCAGGGCTTCCTCCATTCCTCCACAGAGAGATGACCCCATATCTCACCTTGGGATCCATGGATGGAGGCAAACGTGGCCTGCCCCTTCTCTGACCCACACATTGGAGGCACTGTTCAGACAACCTGAGTCCCTCCTGCACACATCTCCCCCCTGCTGAACATCCAGCCCAGGGCTGCACACTCCTCTCTGCTCCCCGTGGTTGTTGAGCTGTGCTGAGGTAGAATTCAGGCCATCTGAAGATGGGTTGCATTAAGCAGAACGCTTACCTAATTCCATCCAGTCCTCATAATCCAGGACTGTAAGGAATTTCCTTGGCTGACCTAAAACCAAGTCTCCCCAGCCCACACACGTGCTCACCTTCCCATTCCAAAACATGAATTCACTTGCAGATGAATCACAGACACAGCAGAAACCCTCCTGTGTTTACAAGAAGGCTGTCAGACATCCTGCACAGATGGCATCTGCTTGAACACGAAGTAACTCCATTTTTGAGTAAACGTTACCCCCACCCTTATTCCCACACAAACTCAACCTACAGATCTGATTGCCTACTTAGAAGCTTGTGAAACCCCGGCAGCAAGCAGCTGCTGTGACCAAGGGAGAGAAAAGCACAGTGAGCTGCAGCTGGGAAAGCCCAGCACAACTGCAAATGACAATCAGCTGCAGCAGTAGGAGATTCAGGGATGTGCTCTGCCCAAATGGGTGCTCCATAAGTAATGGCAAAAGAGAGGTGAAGTGACATAAATGAAGAAAGCATCCAGAGTTTGTTGGGGACAGGACAAACTAGCCTTGGTTAATGGAGTGCTGCTTTCTGCAGGTTTCTGTTCTTTGTAGTGATTTTTAATTACAAAATGTATTTCCTTTGCTAAAGTGGAAATCAGTCCTTTGCTTTCTCTTGATCCGCGTGAAGAGGAAAAGTAATGCAAGTTATGTCCAAGAGGAGTAGCTGAAAGGAACAGGCACACACAGTAGTGTAGCTGCATTCACAGGTCAAGAAATCCCACAGATGTACAATTTAAAAATGCCCAGAATGGTTTTTTTTTTACAGAATTTGATCAGATTTACACAACTGCTGGAGGAGAACTTCCCCTTACACCACTTCTACCTGCTCTGGTACAGCTTCTGGGGTTAGAGAGATGCTTTGTGTCCCTGTGGGCACAAAAACTTGGTATCCCAGGGGGGGCCATTGCAACCAGGAGGGCTGAAAGCACCAGAAAGTGTAGAAAGAAAGCAGCAGTGCATAATTATTTTTGTTCTATATTGGAAAAGAAATAAATGCACTGATGATTTATATCATGAGGATAAAAAGGAACTCATAGGGGGGCAAATTACAAAAAATAAAAATAAAAATAAAAAAAATCAGCAGGCTCCGTTATTTGGCACTCCTTTCCTGGAGCTCATGGTTTATAATGGTTCTAACAGGGAAGATTCCCACGTTGTGCCATTGTTCAAACAGGATAACCATGCGGCAACAGAAATGTATTCCTTCTGAACTATGCCATTTCCTACCCAAAATGACCCTCAATTAACACTCAGGACGGGTAGAAGCAGCCCCAGCACTAAGCATAGCATTGCTGTCCTGCTAAAATCTGACAGGGCAAAGAGCCCTGCGGAGCTCCCCGGCAGCAGTGCTGCCCACCGGGACACGGCACCTACATCTGCTGTCAGGGATTTGTGGGACATCAATAGCCAGCCCAGCGTCGGCTGTTCCTGCTTGGTTTCACAACTCTGTTGGAGTTCTGAACACTGAATTTCTTCTCAATCACACCTTGCTTTTCAGAAGAGGAGTGCAGTCGTGTCCCAGTGACCTATTTCTAAATATGCAAAACAGGCTTTCTGCAGCATCAGTGAACTGCAGCTATCTGACAGCGTAGTAAAATGTTTACTAGCTTTCATTAAGAATGCTCTGCAATACTCACATGCAGCCCCCAGTGCAAATAAACATGCCACCATCCCCATCACACCGCCAGACCCCCATCTATCACCACCTGCCATGTTTTCCACTGCATCCATCCTCCCGACGCAGAATGCTCACCCTTATGTTTTCTACCTTTTGTCTCTGACCTACATTTAGTTGTAAATTCTGCCAGCCACCTGCCAGTTTGTAGCTTCTTTGGGCAATGAGCTGTCCCAACCTGACTGCTAGGGTGGCTGACCTGTGCCTTATGAGATGCTGCCAAGTACTGCTGCTCCAGCCCTGGCAACTGGTTGGCTCCTTGGGCTGCAGACAGCTGTTGTGGTGCAAGGAATCCTCAGCACTTCTCTGACTGTGACCTCAGGCTGATGTAAAGGCTTATCTTGGTGCTGAATTCCAAGTTGCCCTTGCTGACCTTGTACTGACTACTGGTCTGGATCCAGGGATCTGATCTGACATTGCTCTCTAGGCAGTATTAGGATTAGTAATTTTCATTTCATCAGAGCTGATAGATGTGGTTTGTCAAGGAGTGCTACATACAGCACTGTGTTGTTTGTATGCTTCCCAGAGTTCCATGGCTGTAAGTGGTTTTAGTCACGTATAAACAATTCAAAACAAGACAAATATTTAATGAGATTTCATTAAGGAAAGCACGCTCTGTCAAGCGCAGGACTTAAGAGTTTTTGTTCTGCTTTCTGTCTGCTAAAAGAATGGTTTCTCTGGCAGCTTTCAGAAAGTGCCTGCTTCTTCCCTGACCTACCTTCATACAACTCCATTGACTTACAATTCAAGTTGACATAAGGCAGGGAAGAGTCAGATGTGTCTACGAAATAACTGCTTGAAAACTGAAAGAATAATGGCCAACGTAATTAGTAATTATACATATGAAAAGATAAACCAGTTCAATCCTGAACCATAGATCAAATTTGGCATAGACCAAAGTTGACACTGATACAAGTATAGGAGTACGTCTAGAAATAGCTAAGCAACATGCAGTGCAGATTCACTGTGCTCACAGTCCTCATACTAAACCCAAACGCCCCTCTGTTCTTACTGACAGGATGTCCTCAGGGCTCAGTTACCAACACACAGTGAGTGCTGAGCCCTCCCTGCTCTGCCACCTTCCAGCACACGCCTTCTGTTTCACTAATCTGCTTCTCATGCAATGCCATGACTCAGTGATGGAGATTGCTGGCGACAAACAAAGCCAGCCACATGGTGCTCCAATGGCGCTCCCAGCTGCAGTCTCTGATGGTCTACAAGTTGGGGCTGCAGGTTGGTGCAGATGGGCTCCTGCTCCAGGTGGGCTCGTTGGAGAACATTAGCTGACTGCCTCGCTGCCAGCCCTCCCCTAACAGAAGCTGTGTCTGCTGCTTTCTTTACAGAAACAGATGTGAAGAAGCAGCAGCATGGAGCTCAAGAGAGGAAAGACCTTCATAAAATCCAGTGCACAACACGAGAGAGTGCCACCAGCACACACCGCTCCTGCAAACAGAGATGAGATGGGCAAGGACAAAAGAGCGGCTCTGGAGGGAAACCAAAGCGTAGCCCAAGTCCAGCTGGCGTGTTTGGCCACGCACAAGAACTACAGGTTTTCCAGCAGAGCAGCAAGGAGCGAGGCTGGTGAGAACAGCCTGGAAAAGCCTTCTGGGACCTCCTACAAACTCGTGAGGAAGAGTAAAACCCATGACTGCGTTAGTGAGGCTGACAAAAGCGAGCCGTGCGGCCCCAGCAGCAGGGCTTGTGAGGAGGGGTTTGCTGCAAAGGGCAAGGGGAGACTTGTCAATAGTGTCAGCTTTTCGGGGATGTCCAGTTCCACCAGTAAGAAAGAGTGTGTGGTCAACCCCAGCCCACCTGCCTGCAGCAGCCAGATAATTGATTACAGGAACTTTGTGCCACAGATGCCTTTTGTCCCGGCTGTCGCAAAGACTATTCCCAGGAAGAGGATATCCCTCAAGAGATCGAAGAAAGGGCTCAGAGATATATTTCATATAAAAAAAAGTAAACCAGAGAGCCTCACGTTCCTGGTTGAGAAGGACAAGAATCTGTCCGCTTCGGGCTGCAAGGGTGAGGTGCCTGGGCGTCTCACAAAGTCCCTTTTCAATACTGGAGAAACATTTGCCGCTGACTGCTTGTCCCAAGACTGCTCTGACAACGAGCTGCAGTCCGACTCTTCCTACGACTGCTGCAATGCTCTGTGTGAAGATGTTGCATCGCTGAAGAGCTTTGACTCCCTCACTGGCTGCGGGGAAATCTTTGCTGATGAGAGCTCTGCTCACCTGGAGCTGGAGAGCAGCAAAGAAGTCCTGGTGAGACGGAGCAAGCACAAGGAGAGCCCCGTCATGGGCTCCTTCCAGGGAGGTGTGGAGCAGCTGGCCTCCCCGGGCCAGAATGAGGCCGTTGAATTTGCAAAATTTTGGGACAACATTAACAAATCAGTGAGGCTGCATCAGAGCACGCTGTTTGATAAGAAGGTACTGAAGGTTCCCGGTTCTGACAGGGGAAAAGCTGGAGGCCAGGCTGCTGCACCTGCCACAAGCCCCCAGACACCGCCTGATAAAGATGGGGACAATTCCAAAGAGAGCTCCGTGGAAACTGGAACACCAAAAAGTGACAACCAGGAATCCATATCCACAAGCGATGAAGGCTACTATGATTCATTCTCTCCTGGACAAGATGACGAAGTGAAGGAAGCTCAGACCCCTGGGGTCCCAGGCAGATTTCCAAGAGACAGCTACAGTGGAGATGCCCTTTATGAGCTCTTCTATGACCCAAACGAAGTCAAAATAAACCCGGTCATGGATGATGACCTGTGTACATCTGAAAGCGTTTCAGAACAAGCCATTGAAATCCCCTTGTCCATCTACAGCTTTCACGTTGGAGCTGAAGAAAACATGGCTTCCCAGCCAGGTATAGACATTATCAGCCAAGGATTTTTCCACAGCACGTGGAAAGGCAAAGAATGCTTGCTAAAGCTCTGTGATACTGAGCTTTCATTAACCATGGGGATAATAAACTGGCTGCGAAAACACGCGGGGATTGTTTCCTCCCCAGACTCTCTGCAGAGTCCCAGATCACAGCCAGAAAAGTATAATGACTCACTGATCACTCGCAGTCCCAGTCCAGAGCAGAAAGTTAGCACAGAGGCTCAGCAGGAGAAAAAGAGCGAGGAAGAATCTAATTCATCTCACTTAGGGGTGTTTTTGGATGAAGGCAAGGCTGCAACCCAGACCTCTTCAGAAAATGTTGCTGAAAGAGACTCTTGCACCCAAACAGGTAATGTGGCCCCCCAAGGAAGGGCAGGGAGTCACCACCAGGACTCACCTACAGCGCCTGGCGCTGCGGAAACCACCGGAGCATCGAACTGTGTACCTCAGTTACAGGCTAATGGGGATGACACACAGCCATCTTCAGCTGAGGATAAGGCGACAATGACAGATAGACACCAGACATCAGGAGGTGAAGACCCGCTGACAGAAAGTTTGAGCAGACACAGTGGCTCACAGAGCTCTGAAAACCCTTTGCTAAATGACAATCACGACGCAGAGTCCTGTTATTCCTACAAGACTGCTGCCACCTCACCCCCGGATCCTCTGGAGAGGGAGGACAGAAGTGAAGCGGTGTACCACCCCCTGTCCATCTGCGATGAGCTGCTGCAGCCTCTTGGGCTCGGACACTTCCAGGGCTACATCAGCCCCACGCCGCGGGAGAGCAGCGCTGGTATAGTGCAGCTCTTGGAGCACTGCATGTCACGAGTGGCATCGTTAAAAATCAGCTATGACAACAAGCACCTGGAAGACAACTGTATTGGCAATGACATGAACGGTATTATCTGTAAGATGTCTCAGTACAAAAACAAGCTGCTGTTGCAAAATGAATGCAACTGCACTGACCAAAAGCCAGAATATTGCAGTATTCCCTGCACAAATCAATACAATTATGAAACGGGCTTCCAAGCCAGCAGTCTGTACCATTTGAAGCAAAATGGGGAAGAAATTTGCTCTGAAGATCAGAAAAGCAGAGCAAAAATCCTAGATGAAGTCACTAGGGGCAAGATCAATTTTGAATATGCCCAGCTAAATAACAAAGCACTCTCCTATTTAAAAGACTTCACGTTTGAGCTCAGTGCGGGCGATCCAGCTCCTGCAGCTCTCAGCAGACCCACATTCCTACCTCTCCCCAGCACTCCCACTGCCTCACCAGCTGCTCACAGCCTGCCCATCGCCCCGCAGCCCTGGGGGGCTGAGCAGCACAGCCCGGGACTCTGGGGCTGCATGGCAGGAGGGGCTGCCCTGTGCCCCCGCCCAGAGGCAGCAGCCCCAGACAGCGCTGTGACAGGGAGCAGCCACCCATAGCACACCGTGCTGAGAAGGTGAGTGCTCACGGGAGTCGGAGAGCAGCAGGTTGCATCTGTCCCCCGCTAGCAGAGGGGCACCTATGGCTGCACGGTCTGACGTGTGCTCGGGGTTCTCACAGTTTTCCAGTATCACTGCTCTTAGCTTTCACCTCAGTGAGGCAGGTAAGAGTGTTCTGAATGTAAATATCACTGTTCCCAAACCAGGGACCATGTACAGCAGCGTCACCTTCATTGGGCCTTATGAATCCCGTGCAAAAGCTGAAGCTCAACCTTCTGCCCAGTGCAGCAGTCTTTTCACAAGTTGAAGGAGTGAAAACTTATCCTTTTCCTTCTCCTGGATCTGTTGTGTTTGAAACAAAACCAGGGTTGTGGTTACCTGGTCACAGAGTGCAGAAAGCACTTGGCATGAGCTTTCACCACCAAGTCACAAAATGCTCTTCCTCCCTAACGATAACTTAAAAACTGGGCCACACTTCCATAGCATGGGGACCAATCTGACCAACCAGCTGCATGCTGAAAAGGTGCCTTTGGAGGAGGTGTTGGGAGATGGGGAATGGCTGGGGCAGCAGTAAGAAACAGCACAGGGGGACCCAGGGAACACAGCTGGCCCTGGCTCACAGCACTGTGGCTGCTCCTTGGCATCTCCAAAGGCTTCTCAAGCAGTAGAAAACAAGAAGGACGGTGTTTGTCTCTGCATGAGCCCGAAGCATCCTGGCAATTTCAAACCTAGGGAGACTTAGCCATGCACTTTGCTTCATACATCTTCATGAGAGTGCCCTTCACCACTCAGATCTCCCAAGACACGGGAGAAGGGTTTTAGGAGTCTCTGCAGATTGTCAGTCTTCAGTAGCCCTCACTGAGGCATAGTCACAGTTACACGTCCAGCAGTTGGTGGTCACAGCTGCTACTGCGTATGGGCCCAAAAGTTGCAGTTTATTGCATTGGTGCACAGGGTGCTGCTGCATGGCAGCGAGTGGATGGAAAGCACAGAACGCACCAGGAGCGGGCAGAGCACGGCCAGGGCTGCACTGTGTCAGTGCTCGGACCTGCAGCGCCAGGAATGGCACACAGCTCGTGTGCTGTCAGCACAGTCCAGAGAGAAGATAATTCTTTTGTCCAAGAGGGGTATGCTGGTTTGTGGTAGAGGTCTCTCTAGTGGTAAAATGAATGGCGTGTTAAAATATAGATGGGATCTGTGTATTTGTAAAGCAGCTCTAAGAAAAGGTCTCATCCCAGGGAAACATTGCACTACCAGCTTGCTGTTTGTTACAGATTTCTTACAGAAAATGTGTTTACACGATAATTAAAACAGCATTTAACATTGTCAAAAGAAATGGCTGTGGTGACAGATAGAAGCACTGCCACGTGACTGAGTTTTCCAGCCCAGTGTCTTCTCGCCTGCCTCCACTACCAGACGGCCTACGGGTCTGCTGGAAGTCTTGTTTATTTTCAGAAGGGGTCTTTGCCTTACCCATGGGGGTGGTGGTGTACAATGGGCAGCATGCAAACATGGAATCAAGTCTGAATCCATGGAGACGGGCATCATCAAGGAGCACTCCTACTCTGGACGTGACTGTGCAAACCCCAGGAGCTTATGCATGAAGAGTGCTCTGAGGTTCACTGCTTTGCAGAGCCAGAGCCAGAGCCACAGCTGGCACCCTGCTTTGGCCCTCAGAGCAAATGCTGCATAAGCAGCGCTGCTTCTCCAATGGACTCTCATGGTGGGGGAGGTCAACTTTCTTGCCATTTATCACAGGTAGGGGAAAGCCTGATGTCAAAAGCCATTCAAATCTCTGGGTATTGTCACCCAATCTTCACGTTTTTGCACCCACAGGAACAAACACACCCACCCTCTCTGCTCCAATTGGTGTGCAGGGTTTCCCTGAGCTGCACCTTGTCCCCTGGGCTGCTCCCCTTGGTGAACAACAGCACAAGAAGTGCCAGTCTGAGCTCTTCTTCCGCTTCTCCTTTTTTAGACAGAAATTTGCAAAAGCGTCATGTTTGATCTGACCAGGAATTTGAACTCTGATAGTAAATAGCATCGTTATATGTGGAGACAGAAGGGTTAAGGAGACATTGGTAAAAAGTTCATTGAATGGCAGAAATATCCTTCTTCAATATAGAAATGGTAGGACTGAGGAAGTGAATATGGTTCATCCCTCAATGTGGGTAGAATTCCTGAATGTGTGCAATTATTGGCTGTGAAAATCATGTTGTGGTCTGTTCTTTTCAGCTAGTTGCTTTCCAGTAGGAAACTCTTCAGCCTCACCAAAGGAGCCCTGTCTTAAAGTAGTGTGTTTGGATCTCTTTTCTTGACTGCGAAAATCTCAGTCTTTCCAACCACAGAGCCATTTCTACCACACAAGGTGGTGTGAAATGCATCTTCCATTCCCTGGTAGAAATGGCAGAGCAGCAAAAAGCACGTGTGCTCCCCTCGCTACGTGCTCTCATTTCATTCAGATGCTGAGCAGCCCCATTATGCACCGGTTGATGCTTTTGGATGTGTTTCAGTGATAGCACTAAATGGAGTGTATTGAAATAACCTTGCCCTCGGGTCAGAAAAGAATAGATAACTTTCCATCAAAGAGGGATTGCCATAATATATAGGGCAGCTGTAGATGAAAGGAGACAGCGTATGTGATTGCTGTTATCAAGGGACTGAGATTCAGCAGCGACGCTGCAAAGTGACACAAGAATGTGTATCCGATCCTCCCCAACAAAAGGGCTACTCACAGCCTAGGCAGTTTCTGTGATGCTTTTTAGTTGTCCCCGGTTCGATTTTATCCCCTTTGTCTAAAATAAGGCTGCATTTCTGCTAGACAGATATCCTCAATCTGCAAAGCGTAGGAAAGGCGGAGGCTGCGGGATTTGGGCTCAGCTAAAAGACAATGCAGAACTGTGCCTCCTCTGCAGATGGGCAATTCTCTCATAAACAGCAGTAATGTTTCTCAAAACGTCCACAGAGATTTCTCAACTGGAGAAAAAAAATGAAGGCAAAATCCCTCAGCACACAGTAACACGTCCGCAGCCTGGAGTAGTACATCTGTATATTCCCGTGCATCCTCCATGGCATAGAAGAGGGGTCCTCTCCCAGGTCTGACAGAATGAAAGGTAAAAGCAATAAAATGCAGAGACAGCCAGCACATGTGCTGCGTTGGCAGCGCCTCTGGCTCCGAAACACACACCTTTCTAATGTGGTCTGCCCGGATTGTCTTGCACTGAGGCAGCTATTGAAATCTCATCTGACAGTCCACCAACCACACACACACACACACACACACACACACACACACACGCACACTCTCCCATTCAGACAAATGCATTGAAAAGTTAAAATGTTTGTCAAACATGGTCCCACATAACCACAGGGCAGGGAGGCAGAGGGGACAGGTCATTGCCTCTGCTGACACACTGAAGTGTCAGGCACCATGTGCCCAGATACTTGGGCTAAATGCTAAATTGAACAATTTTCTCTCTCATTAAACACTGTTGCTGCTGGACTTGGCTCTGTCTCATTGTCCTGTCTTCACGGGTCTTTCCCATCAATGCTTACTCTACCCAAAATCTGAATTCTGTCAGGCTGAAGAAATATTCATGCCAGCTTATATGGTACAGAATGGTTTTTGAACAGAGTTATCAGCACAGATGATCTCTTCAACAGCAGATGCACTGTAATGTTGTTAAATGGGTTTCATTTTAAAACTGAAGAGATTGATTTGCTGCTTTACTCGCTATTGCAGCAGGATGGTTTCTATGGATACAGTCTTATAGGGACTCTATTTTTCCCCTGTTGACAACAGTACAGAAAGCTAAATTCTCATCTTTTTTTTGCATTAGCATAAATATGAAGCCGGGGGAATGATTCCCAGATTTAGCACTGAGAGCAGAATTTGGCTCCCTGTCTCCTTCAGCCTCACATTTGAGATCTTGAGGGGGATGGTGATGGAAGGGAAAGAAAAGGAGAGCATTTCTATGAGCACATGGGTGAGGGATGGGGCATAGGAAACAGGCAGCGTGTCTGTGTGAGAAAGGGGGAGAAGACAAGGCAGAGTGCAAACACATTAACTGCTTGTTCAGGGTGTGACACAACTGCAAAAATATGAGTCAGGTTTTGGCTACAAAAGTTCTTGACCTTATAGCGTCTGCTTGAAATTTGGCCAAATATTGTCCCATTTGTTTTAATGAATGAGTCAGATTGCGTCATTCTGAAGAAAATTTGCTTCCCTTCCATTTTGCTGCGATGCACAGGAAGATATAAAGGTAGGGAAAAGAGCAAAACATTGGCTGTCACAGTGAAAGGCGTGAAGCTCCGCTGATGTAGGATAGTGCAAATGAAAAGTAGCATGGGGAGCTGCACAGTGAGCCGCCCTTCTCTGACTACAAACTCTCTTAAGGGAGTACCCCAAACGAGCACCATTTCCCATCAGAGGAAGGCTCTTTTGGTTTGAGCCTTCTCCTCCTCAGCTCTTCAAGGAATGCTAGGCTGTGTGCATCTGGTGTGGCACTTGTCTTATGGCATTAGAATCAGGGGCACTGCATTTCATTTACAACATTTGGAGGTGAGAAAGTAGTTCCCAGTTCTTGGACAGCAACACAGCTCGCCAGAGGGAGGAGCGAAGAAGTGCTGTATGTTCGATTCTTCCCGCTGAGTACGCCATCAAATCTAAGCCTCTCTCTTCAAGCTCTGTGGGATGCCCATTGAGGTAGACCTTAAAAGATCCCGTGGCACTTAGCAGTAGTGGCAGCTGGTGGTGACGGTTGCACAAATGACACCATGGGATTGCAGCCAGCAAGTTCTCCTCTTCCTTCAGGGTGATTCCAACATCCAAGGGGAAAACGTGAGTGTGTGGGTCAAGGAGCAGAGATTACCGGAGATGCGAGAAAAGGAAAGGTCCTCTTTATCCTTATTTCTGATTGAATGATTCTCCCTTCACAAAGAGCACATGGCACGAGAACGCAGATTTTACTGGTCTGCACACTCTCCAGCAACCATAACTAACTGTACTACCTTCCTCTCCAAATTTACTTGCTTCCCCTTCACAAAAAATTTCCTCGCAAGCTGCTCCACACAGACTCAACTCTTTCCCACTACAGACTCAACTCTTTACCACTGCTCCCATTGCTCTCTCCTGGTGGGCCCCACCTACCACGAAACCCCTTCCCAACTTCTTGCAGAGTTGGCACCTCCTCAAGATCATTATTCTTCCCCAACAATTCTCTGCACCCCCAGGAGCACAAAACCCCACTCAAGTGGACAAAGTCTCCTCCCCAGGCAAATAAGAACTCTGCATCCCCACCTCAGTGGCTGAGTCTGATGAGTGGGGACAGCGGGGAGAGCTGTGTGACAGTGGAAGCAAAGCCATGATTTAGAACTGGCCCTTTGCTCTAGCAAGGCTGCACGAGCCAGAGCTCCTCTCTCCTCTCTGCTTCGCCCTGCAAAGGAGATGTGCTGAGCCTACAGAACCTCAGCAAGTTGTAAATCATTATGCTCAAAATGAAAATCAAGCGTTCAGTATGCTGTCAAAATATGCAGGCTTGCACAGCACCCCCAGTGCTATGCTTCCAAAAGCTCTGATAACTCCAACAGCAGCTTCAAAACAGTGGGTCAGTGCTTTGGTCACACTGCCCAAGGTATGGGCAGTAACTGACGGTGATGGGGAGGGAAGCATCACAACCTAAGATTTGGCAGGATTAAGGATTTTTGTCCCCCTAGTATATTTTTCTATCTTAAGCCACGAGAGGGGAACAAAGCCTCAGTGGCTTTGGATCTGTGATACTGCTGTGGTGTGACCCAGCAGGTGGCTCAGCAGCACACAGTCATTCACTCACTCCTCCCTTCCAGTGGGATGGGGGAATTGGGATGGGGGAACTGGGAAAAAATGAAGTAAAGCTCCCAAGCTGAGATAAATCTATTTGCTATGATAGAGAAAAGGAAAAGGATAATAGTTATGACTATGTGTATATACAAATATATATGTATGTATACAATGAGTGAAGCACAAACAATTGCCCACCACCCCCCGACCGATGCCCATCTAGACCTAGAGCAGTGGCAGAGCGTGAGATGAACTCCCACCCCCTTCAAAACTCCTTCTGCATGATGTCACATGGTATGGAATATCCCTTTGGCCAGGTCAAGTCAGCTGTCCTCACTCTGTTCCCTCCCAGCTCCTTGGGCCCTTTGCTGAGAACAGCCTTGGCGCTGTACAACACTGCTTAGCAGCAGCTGTAAGCATCGGTGTGTTATCAGCGTTGTTTTTCTCCTAGCACCAAAGCAGAGCACCATACCAGGCACTCTGAAGAAAACAACTCCTTTCCACTGAATCAAAGGCTGATACACAACCCAGGAGGAGCTTGCAGAGGAATCAGCTGACACCAAATTCCCCCTGACTTCAGTAAGGACAGAGGTGGAGGCTTCTGTGCAGCAGGACACATGCTGGACAAGACACTGCATCACACATTTCCCCAGCTCCAGCTTTTTTACGGAGATTGTGCCTCCTGTTTCCATCTGCACATTTAGGAAATACTCAGTGAGGTGTTATCCTTAATTAGCCCCGGTGCAGTTGCATTTCTGAAATCAGGGAAGGTTGTATTTTATACAGAGAGCCAAGGGAGCCTGTCAGCAGCATGGCAACCATTGAGGAAATGGAAGCTGCTCCCCCGCATGCCTGCTTTAAACAGAGGGTGCTGCAGTTTGTGGCTTAGAGAAAAGCAAGCTCAATCTCCCTTCCTCTTTCATTCTGTCTTCCCTCAAACACTCAAGCAAGTTGGGTTTTCCTCTTAAAAAGCACTAAATGGACTGTTGCTATAGCGACCAACTCCCTCAGACCTGGTTATAATTAAGACGGTGATCGAACCACCTACAGAATACATTTTGCAAAAAAAAAAAAACAACAAAAAAAAAACCACCACCAAACCAAAAATTTCACATCTTCCCGAGGAACAGCTGAGTGTTTTCAGAGTGGGTTTAGTTGGTGAGGTTAGCTTGCAGGAGTGGCTGAGGATTTGGATGTAGCTTGCTAAGTAACTCAGCAAAAAGACAGCAGGAAGCAGCAGGCTTGCAATTTAAGGATATATTTTTTTTGCTACTTTCTTAAAGCTTCAATTAGTAACAAGGCAGCGCTTGAATCATCTCAGCTCTCATGAGTGCTCTTCAACTATAATTTGTAAAAATTTGGGACATCTGATGAATCATACTTAGAAATGTAAAGACGTCCTTAGATTTTTTTCGCAGTTCAAAAGCTGCTTGACTTAAAAAACATGTAATAAAGCTAATGAAAAAGTCTGTTAGGGAAAGGTATGTTAGATTTCCTTTGGTGTTTATTAAAAGGGACTGGCGGCTAGACTGCATGGTTGAGTGCTATCC